>NW_028225183.1:55036405-55126102 GCF_052327205.1 Somniosus microcephalus
TGTTCTGGTGTGTTTTTGAGTTATGTCGTGTTTTGAAGTCGATCGGAGCGTTTGGGAGTGTTTTAGAGGGTGTCGGAGTGTATGGGACTCTTTGGGCGTGTTTGGAAGTGTTTTGGATTCTTTTAGTGTGTTTTGGATCGTTTTGGTGTGCTGTTGAGTGTTTTGGAGTGAGTGCTTAGTAGCCAGTGTTCTGGAGTGTTTTGGAGTGTTATGAAGTGTTTTGCAATGTTTCGTAGTGTATGGGACTGATTTGGAGTGTTTGGGAGTGTGTCGGAGTGTTTTGTAGTGTATTGGAGTGTTTTGATAGAATGTTTAGAAGCGAGAGTTTGGGAGTGTTTTGTATTGTTTTGGAGTATTGTGGTGTTTTGCTGCGTATTGGACTGTTTTGGAGTGGATTAGAGTGTTTGGGAGTGACTGTTTTGAACCGAGTGTTTTGGATTGAATGTTTAGAAGCGAGAATTTTCGAGTGTTTGGGAGTATTTTGGAGTATTTTATATTGTTTTGGAGTGTTTTGGTATGTTTCGGACTGTTTTGGAGTGTTGTGGAGTGTTCTAGTGTGTTTTTGAGTTATGTCGTGTTTGAAGTGTTTTGGAGTGGATTGGAGTGTTTGGGGGTGACTGCTTTGAAACGAGTGTTTTGGACTGTTTTGGAGTGTTGTGAAGTGTTTTGAAGTTTTTCGTAGTGTATGGGACTGTTTTGGAGTGTTTGGGAATGTGTCGGAGTGTTTTGTAGGGTATTGGAGTGTTTTGGATACAATGTTTAGAAGCGAGAATTTGGGAGTGTTTTGTATTACTTTGGAGTGTTGTGGTGTTTTGGTGTGTATTGGACTATTTTGGAGTGTTTTGGAGAGCTCTGCTGTGTTTTTGAGTTATGTCGTGTTCAGAAGTGTTTTGGAGTGGATTGGCGTGTTTGGGAGTGATTGTTTTGAACCGAGTGTTTTGGATTGAGTGTTTAGAAGCGAGAATTTTCGAGTGTTTGGGAGTGTTTTTGAGTGTTTTATCAATATATGTGGTGTTTTGGACTGTTATGCAGTGTTGTGGAGTGTTCTGGTGTGTTTTTGAGTTATGTCGTGTTTTGAAGTCGATCGGAGCGTTTTGGAGTGTTTTAGAGGGTGTCGGAGTGTATGGGACTCTTTGGGCGTGTTTGGAAGTGTTTTGGACTCTTTTAGTGTGTTTTGGATCGTTTTGGTGTGCTGTTGAGTGTTTTGGAGTGAGTGCTTATTAGCCAGTCCTCTGGAGTGTTTTGGAGTGTTATGAAGTGTTTTGCAATGTTTCGTAGTGTATGGGACTAATTTGGAGTGTTTGGGAGTGTGTCGGAGTGTTTTGTAGTGTATTGGAGTGTTTTGATAGAATGTTTAGAAGCGAGAGTTTGGGAGTGTTTTGTATAGTTTTGGAGTATTGTGGTGTTTTGCTGCGTATTGGACTGTTTTGGAGTGGATTAGAGTGTTTGGGAGTGACTGTTTTGAACCGAGTGTTTTGGATTGAATGTTTAGGAGCGAGAATTTTCGAGTGTTTGGGAATATTTTGGAGTATTCTATATTGTTTTGGAATGTTTTGGTATGTTTCGGACTGTTTTGGAGTGTTGTGGAGTGTTCTGGTGTGTTTTTGAGTTATGTCGTGTATTGAAGTGTTTTGGAGTGGATTGGAGTGTTTGGGGGTGACTGCTTTGAAACGAGTGTTTTGGACTGTTTTGGAGTGTTGTGAAGTGTTTTGAAGTTTTTCGTAGTGTATGGGACTGTTTTGGAATGTTTGGGAATGTGTTGGAGTGTTTTGTAGGGTATTGGAGTGTTTTGGATACAATGTTTAGAAGCGAGAATTTGGGAGTGTTTTGTAATACTTTGGAGTGTTGTGGTGTTTTGGTGTGTATTGGACTATTTTGGAGTGTTTTGGAGTGCTCTGCTGTGTTTTTGAGTTATGTCGTGTTTTGAAGTGTTTTGGAGTGGATTGGCGTGTTTGGGAGTGATTGTTTTGAACCGAGTGTTTTGGATTGACTGTTTAGAAGCGAGAATTTTCGAGTGTTTGGGAGTGTTTTTGAGTGTTTTATCAATATATGTGGTGTTTTGGACTGTTATGCAGTGTTGTGGAGTGTTCTGGTGTGTTTTTGAGTTATGTCGTGTTTTGAAGTCGATCGGAGCGTTTGGGAGTGTTTTAGAGGGTTTCGGAGTGTATGGGACTATTTGGGCGTGTTTGGAAGTGTTTTGGACTCTTTTAGTGTGTTTTGGATCGTTTTGGTGTGCTGTTGAGTGTTTTGGAGTGAGTGCTTAGTAGCCAGTGTTCTGGAGTGTTTTGGAGTGTTATGAAGTGTTTTGCAATGTTTCGTAGTGTATGGGACTGATTTGGAGTGTTTGTGAGTGTGTCGGAGTGTTTTGTAGTGTATTGGAGTGTTTTGATAGAATGTTTAGAAGCGAGAGTTTGGGAGTGTTTTGTATTGTTTTGGAGTATTGTGGTGTTTTGCTGCGTATTGGACTGTTTTGGAGTGGATTAGAGTGTTTGGGAGTGACTGTTTTGAACCGAGTGTTTTGGATTGAATGTTTAGAAGCGAGAATTTTCGAGTGTTTGGGAGTATTTTTGAGTATTTTATATTGTTTTGGAGTGTTTTGGTATGTTTCAGACTGTTTTGGAGTGTTGTGGAGTGTTCTAGTGTGTTTTTGAGTTATGTCGTGTTTGAAGTGTTTTGGAGTGGATTGGAGTGTTTGGGGGTGACTGCTTTGAAACGAGTGTTTTGGACTGTTTTGGAGTGTTGTGAAGTGTTTTGAAGTTTTTCGTAGTGTATGGGATTGTTTTGGAGTGTTTGGGAATGTGTCGGAGTGTTTTGTAGTGTATTGGAGTGTTTTGGATAGAATGTTTAGAAGCGAGAATTTGGGAGTGTTTTGTATTACTTTGGAGTGTTGTGGTGTTTTGGTGTGTATTGGACTATTTTGGAGTGTTTTGGAGTGCTCTGCTGTGTTTTTGAGTTATGTCGTGTTTTGAAGTGTTTTGGAGTGGATTGGCGTGTTTGGGAGTGATTGTTTTGAACCGAGTGTTTTGGATTGAGTGTTTAGAAGCGAGAATTTTCGAGTGTTTGGGAGTGTTTTTGAGTGTTTTATCAATATATGTGGTGTTTTGGACTGTTATGCAGTGTTGTGGAGTGTTCTGGTGTGTTTTTGAGTTATGTCGTGTTTTGAAGTCGATCGGAGCGTTTGGGAGTGTTTTAGAGGGTTTCGGAGTGTATGGGACTATTTGGGCGTGTTTGGAAGTGTTTTGGACTCTTTTAGTGTGTTTTGGATCGTTTTGGTGTGCTGTTGAGTGTTTTGGAGTGAGTGCTTAGTAGCCAGTGTTCTGGAGTGTTTTGGAGTGTTATGAAGTGTTTTGCAATGTTTCGTAGTGTATGGGACTGATTTGGAGTGTTTGGGAATGTGTCGGAGTGTTTTGTAGTGTATTGCAGTGTTTTGATAGAATGTTTAGAAGCGAGAGTTTGGGAGTGTTTTGTATTGTTTTGGAGTATTGTGGTGTTTTGCTGCGTATTGGACTGTTTTGGAGTGGATTAGAATGTTTGGGAGTGACTGTTTTGAACCGAGTGTTTTGGATTGAATGTTTAGAAGCGAGAATTTTCGAGTGTTTGGGAGTATTTTGGAGTATTTTATATTGTTTTGGAGTGTTTTGGTATGTTTCGGACTGTTTTGGAGTGTTGTGGAGTGTTCTGGTGTGTTTTTGAGTTATGTCGTGTTTGAAGTGTTTTGGAGTGGATTGGAGTGTTTGGGGTGACTGCTTTGAAACGAGTGTTTTGGACTGTTTTGGAGTGTTGTGAAGTGTTTTGAAGTTTTTCGTAGTGTATGGGACTGTTTTGGAATGTTTGGGAATGTGTTGGAGTGTTTTGTAGGGTATTGGAGTGTTTTGGATACAATGTTTAGAAGCGAGAATTTGGGAGTGTTTTGTAATACTTTGGAGTGTTGTGGTGTTTTGGTGTGTATTGGACTATTTTGGAGTGTTTTGGAGTGCTCTGCTGTGTTTTTGAGTTATGTCGTGTTTTGAAGTGTTTTGGAGTGGATTGGCGTGTTTGGGAGTGATTGTTTTGAACCGAGTGTTTTGGATTGAGTGTTTAGAAGCGAGAATTTTCGAGTGTTTGGGAGTGTTTTTGAGTGTTTTATCAACATATGTGGTGTTTTGGACTGTTATGCAGTGTTGTGGAGTGTTCTGGTGTGTTTTTGAGTTATGTCGTGTATTGAAGTGTTTTGGAGTGGATTGGAGTGTTTGGGGGTGACTGCTTTGAAACGAGTGTTTTGGACTGTTTTGGAGTGTTGTGAAGTGTTTTGAAGTTTTTCGTAGTGTATGGGATTGTTGTGGAGTGTTTGGGAATGTGTCGGAGTGTTTTGTAGTGTATTGGAGTGTTTTGGGTAGAATGTTTAGAAGCGAGAATTTGGGAGTGTTTTGTATTACTTTGGAGTGTTGTGGTGTTTTGGTGTGTATTGGACTATTTTGGAGTGTTTTGGAGTGCTCTGCTGTGTTTTTGAGTTATGTCGTGTTTTGAAGTGTTTTGGAGTGGATTGGCGTGTTTGGGAGTGATTGTTTTGAACCGAGTGTTTTGGATTGAGTGTTTAGAAGCGAGAATTTTCGAGTGTTTGGGAGTGTTTTTGAGTGTTTTATCAATATATGTGGTGTTTTGGACTGTTATGCAGTGTTGTGGAGTGTTCTGGTGTGTTTTTGAGTTATGTCGTGTTTTGAAGTCGATCGGAGCGTTTGGGAGTGTTTTAGAGGGTTTCGGAGTGTATGGGACTATTTGGGCGTGTTTGGAAGTGTTTTGGACTCTTTTAGTGTGTTTTGGATCGTTTTGGTGTGCTGTTGAGTGTTTTGGAGTGAGTGCTTAGTAGCCAGTGTTCTGGAGTGTTTTGGAGTGTTATGAAGTGTTTTGCAATGTTTCGTAGTGTATGGGACTGATTTGGAGTGTTTGGGAATGTGTCGGAGTGTTTTGTAGTGTATTGGAGTGTTTTGATAGAATGTTTAGAAGCGAGAGTTTGGGAGTGTTTTGTATTGTTTTGGAGTATTGTGGTGTTTTGCTGCGTATTGGACTGTTTTGGAGTGGATTAGAGTGTTTGGGAGTGACTGTTTTGAACCGAGTGTTTTGGATTGAATGTTTAGAAGCGAGAATTTTCGAGTGTTTGGGAGTATTTTTGAGTATTTTATATTGTTTTGGAGTGTTTTGGTATGTTTCAGACTGTTTTGGAGTGTTGTGGAGTGTTCTAGTGTGTTTTTGAGTTATGTCGTGTTTGAAGTGTTTTGGAGTGGATTGGAGTGTTTGGGGGTGACTGCTTTGAAACGAGTGTTTTGGACTGTTTTGGAGTGTTGTGAAGTGTTTTGAAGTTTTTCGTAGTGTATGGGATTGTTTTGGAGTGTTTGGGAATGTGTCGGAGTGTTTTGTAGTGTATTGGAGTGTTTTGGATAGAATGTTTAGAAGCGAGAATTTGGGAGTGTTTTGTATTACTTTGGAGTGTTGTGGTGTTTTGGTGTGTATTGGACTATTTTGGAGTGTTTTGGAGTGCTCTGCTGTGTTTTTGAGTTATGTCGTGTTTTGAAGTGTTTTGGAGTGGATTGGCGTGTTTGGGAGTGATTGTTTTGAACCGAGTGTTTTGGATTGAGTGTTTAGAAGCGAGAATTTTCGAGTGTTTGGGAGTGTTTTTGAGTGTTTTATCAATATATGTGGTGTTTTGGACTGTTATGCAGTGTTGTGGAGTGTTCTGGTGTGTTTTTGAGTTATGTCGTGTTTTGAAGTCGATCGGAGCGTTTGGGAGTGTTTTAGAGGGTTTCGGAGTGTATGGGACTATTTGGGCGTGTTTGGAAGTGTTTTGGACTCTTTTAGTGTGTTTTGGATCGTTTTGGTGTGCTGTTGAGTGTTTTGGAGTGAGTGCTTAGTAGCCAGTGTTCTGGAGTGTTTTGGAGTGTTATGAAGTGTTTTGCAATGTTTCGTAGTGTATGGGACTGATTTGGAGTGTTTGGGAATGTGTCGGAGTGTTTTGTAGTGTATTGCAGTGTTTTGATAGAATGTTTAGAAGCGAGAGTTTGGGAGTGTTTTGTATTGTTTTGGAGTATTGTGGTGTTTTGCTGCGTATTGGACTGTTTTGGAGTGGATTAGAATGTTTGGGAGTGACTGTTTTGAACCGAGTGTTTTGGATTGAATGTTTAGAAGCGAGAATTTTCGAGTGTTTGGGAGTATTTTGGAGTATTTTATATTGTTTTGGAGTGTTTTGGTATGTTTCGGACTGTTTTGGAGTGTTGTGGAGTGTTCTGGTGTGTTTTTGAGTTATGTCGTGTTTGAAGTGTTTTGGAGTGGATTGGAGTGTTTGGGGTGACTGCTTTGAAACGAGTGTTTTGGACTGTTTTGGAGTGTTGTGAAGTGTTTTGAAGTTTTTCGTAGTGTATGGGACTGTTTTGGAATGTTTGGGAATGTGTTGGAGTGTTTTGTAGGGTATTGGAGTGTTTTGGATACAATGTTTAGAAGCGAGAATTTGGGAGTGTTTTGTAATACTTTGGAGTGTTGTGGTGTTTTGGTGTGTATTGGACTATTTTGGAGTGTTTTGGAGTGCTCTGCTGTGTTTTTGAGTTATGTCGTGTTTTGAAGTGTTTTGGAGTGGATTGGCGTGTTTGGGAGTGATTGTTTTGAACCGAGTGTTTTGGATTGAGTGTTTAGAAGCGAGAATTTTCGAGTGTTTGGGAGTGTTTTTGAGTGTTTTATCAACATATGTGGTGTTTTGGACTGTTATGCAGTGTTGTGGAGTGTTCTGGTGTGTTTTTGAGTTATGTCGTGTATTGAAGTGTTTTGGAGTGGATTGGAGTGTTTGGGGGTGACTGCTTTGAAACGAGTGTTTTGGACTGTTTTGGAGTGTTGTGAAGTGTTTTGAAGTTTTTCGTAGTGTATGGGATTGTTGTGGAGTGTTTGGGAATGTGTCGGAGTGTTTTGTAGTGTATTGGAGTGTTTTGGATAGAATGTTTAGAAGCGAGAATTTGGGAGTGTTTTGTATTACTTTGGAGTGTTGTGGTGTTTTGGTGTGTATTGGACTATTTTGGAGTGTTTTGGAGTGCTCTGCTGTGTTTTTGAGTTATGTCGTGTTTTGAAGTGTTTTGGAGTGGATTGGCGTGTTTGGGAGTGATTGTTTTGAACCGAGTGTTTTGGATTGAGTGTTTAGAAGCGAGAATTTTCGAGTGTTTGGGAGTGTTTTTGAGTGTTTTATCAATATATGTGGTGTTTTGGACTGTTATGCAGTGTTGTGGAGTGTTCTGGTGTGTTTTTGAGTTATGTCGTGTTTTGAAGTCGATCGGAGCGTTTGGGAGTGTTTTAGAGGGTTTCGGAGTGTATGGGACTATTTGGGCGTGTTTGGAAGTGTTTTGGACTCTTTTAGTGTGTTTTGGATCGTTTTGGTGTGCTGTTGAGTGTTTTGGAGTGAGTGCTTAGTAGCCAGTGTTCTGGAGTGTTTTGGAGTGTTATGAAGTGTTTTGCAATGTTTCGTAGTGTATGGGACTGATTTGGAGTGTTTGGGAATGTGTCGGAGTGTTTTGTAGTGTATTGGAGTGTTTTGATAGAATGTTTAGAAGCGAGAGTTTGGGAGTGTTTTGTATTGTTTTGGAGTATTGTGGTGTTTTGCTGCGTATTGGACTGTTTTGGAGTGGATTAGAGTGTTTGGGAGTGACTGTTTTGAACCGAGTGTTTTGGATTGAATGTTTAGAAGCGAGAATTTTCGAGTGTTTGGGAGTATTTTGGAGTATTTTATATTGTTTTGGAGTGTTTTGGTATGTTTCGGACTGTTTTGGAGTGTTGTGGAGTGTTCTGGTGTGTTTTTGAGTTATGTCGTGTTTGAAGTGTTTTGGAGTGGATTGGAGTGTTTGGGGTGACTGCTTTGAAACGAGTGTTTTGGACTGTTTTGGAGTGTTGTGAAGTGTTTTGAAGTTTTTCGTAGTGTATGGGACTGTTTTGGAATGTTTGGGAATGTGTTGGAGTGTTTTGTAGGGTATTGGAGTGTTTTGGATACAATGTTTAGAAGCGAGAATTTGGGAGTGTTTTGTAATACTTTGGAGTGTTGTGGTGTTTTGGTGTGTATTGGACTATTTTGGAGTGTTTTGGAGTGCTTTGCTGTGTTTTTGAGTTATGTCGTGTTTTGAAGTGTTTTGGAGTGGATTGGCGTGTTTGGGAGTGATTGTTTTGAACCGAGTGTTTTGGATTGAGTGTTTAGAAGCGAGAATTTTCGAGTGTTTGGGAGTGTTTTTGAGTGTTTTATCAACATATGTGGTGTTTTGGACTGTTATGCAGTGTTGTGGAGTGTTCTGGTGTGTTTTTGAGTTATGTCGTGTATTGAAGTGTTTTGGAGTGGATTGGAGTGTTTGGGGGTGACTGCTTTGAAACGAGTGTTTTGGACTGTTTTGGAGTGTTGTGAAGTGTTTTGAAGTTTTTCGTAGTGTATGGGATTGTTTTGGAGTGTTTGGGAATGTGTCGGAGTGTTTTGTAGTGTATTGGAGTGTTTTGGATAGAATGTTTAGAAGCGAGAATTTGGGAGTGTTTTGTATTACTTTGGAGTGTTGTGGTGTTTTGGTGTGTATTGGACTATTTTGGAGTGTTTTGGAGTGCTCTGCTGTGTTTTTGAGTTATGTCGTGTTTTGAAGTGTTTTGGAGTGGATTGGCGTGTTTGGGAGTGATTGTTTTGAACCGAGTGTTTTGGATTGAGTGTTTAGAAGCGAGAATTTTCGAGTGTTTGGGAGTGTTTTTGAGTGTTTTATCAATATATGTGGTGTTTTGGACTGTTATGCAGTGTTGTGGAGTGTTCTGGTGTGTTTTTGAGTTATGTCGTGTTTTGAAGTCGATCGGAGCGTTTGGGAGTGTTTTAGAGGGTTTCGGAGTGTATGGGACTATTTGGGCGTGTTTGGAAGTGTTTTGGACTCTTTTAGTGTGTTTTGGATCGTTTTGGTGTGCTGTTGAGTGTTTTGGAGTGAGTGCTTAGTAGCCAGTGTTCTGGAGTGTTTTGTAGTGTTATGAAGTGTTTTGCAATGTTTCGTAGTGTATGGGACTAATTTGGAGTGTTTGGGAGTGTGTCGGAGTGTTTTGTAGTGTATTGGAGTGTTTTGATAGAATGTTTAGAAGCGAGAGTTTGGGAGTGTTTTGTATAGTTTTGGAGTATTGTGGTGTTTTGCTGCGTATTGGACTGTTTTGGAGTGGATTAGAGTGTTTGGGAGTGACTGTTTTGAACCGAGTGTTTTGGATTGAATGTTTAGGAGCGAGAATTTTCGAGTGTTTGGGAATATTTTGGAGTATTCTATATTGTTTTGGAATGTTTTGGTATGTTTCGGACTGTTTTGGAGTGTTGTGGAATGTTCTGGTGTGTTTTTGAGTTATGTCGTGTATTGAAGTGTTTTGGAGTGGATTGGAGTGTTTGGGGGTGACTGCTTTGAAACGAGTGTTTTGGACTGTTTTGGAGTGTTGTGAAGTGTTTTGAAGTTTTTCGTAGTGTATGGGATTGTTGTGGAGTGTTTGGGAATGTGTCGGAGTGTTTTGTAGTGTATTGGAGTGTTTTGGATAGAATGTTTAGAAGCGAGAATTTGGGAGTGTTTTGTATTACTTTGGAGTGTTGTGGTGTTTTGGTGTGTATTGGACTATTTTGGAGTGTTTTGGAGTGCTCTGCTGTGTTTTTGAGTTATGTCGTGTTTTGAAGTGTTTTGGAGTGGATTGGCGTGTTTGGGAGTGATTGTTTTGAACCGAGTGTTTTGGATTGAGTGTTTAGAAGCGAGAATTTTCGAGTGTTTGGGAGTGTTTTTGAGTGTTTTATCAATATATGTGGTGTTTTGGACTGTTATGCAGTGTTGTGGAGTGTTCTGGTGTGTTTTTGAGTTATGTCGTGTTTTGAAGTCGATCGGAGCGTTTGGGAGTGTTTTAGAGGGTTTCGGAGTGTATGGGACTATTTGGGCGTGTTTGGAAGTGTTTTGGACTCTTTTAGTGTGTTTTGGATCGTTTTGGTGTGCTGTTGAGTGTTTTGGAGTGAGTGCTTAGTAGCCAGTGTTCTGGAGTGTTTTGGAGTGTTATGAAGTGTTTTGCAATGTTTCGTAGTGTATGGGACT
The DNA here is from genome assembly GCF_052327205.1 of Somniosus microcephalus. NCBI lineage: Eukaryota > Metazoa > Chordata > Chondrichthyes > Squaliformes > Somniosidae > Somniosus > Somniosus microcephalus. Next base: position 55,046,476 of record NW_028225183.1, read on the forward strand.
GATTTGGAGTGTTTGGGAATGTGTCGGAGTGTTTTGTAGTGTATTGGAGTGTTTTGATAGAATGTTTAGAAGCGAGAGTTTGGGAGTGTTTTGTATTGTTTTGGAGTATTGTGGTGTTTTGCTGCGTATTGGACTGTTTTGGAGTGGATTAGAGTGTTTGGGAGTGACTGTTTTGAACCGAGTGTTTTGGATTGAATGTTTAGAAGCGAGAATTTTCGAGTGTTTGGGAGTATTTTGGAGTATTTTATATTGTTTTGGAGTGTTTTGGTATGTTTCGGACTGTTTTGGAGTGTTGTGGAGTGTTCTGGTGTGTTTTTGAGTTATGTCGTGTTTGAAGTGTTTTGGAGTGGATTGGAGTGTTTGGGGGTGACTGCTTTGAAACGAGTGTTTTGGACTGTTTTGGAGTGTTGTGAAGTGTTTTGAAGTTTTTCGTAGTGTATGGGACTGTTTTGGAATGTTTGGGAATGTGTTGGAGTGTTTTGTTTTGTAGGGTATTGGAGTGTTTTGGATACAATGTTTAGAAGCGAGAATTTGGGAGTGTTTTGTAATACTTTGGAGTGTTGTGGTGTTTTGGTGTGTATTGGACTATTTTGGAGTGTTTTGGAGTGCTTTGCTGTGTTTTTGAGTTATGTCGTGTTTTGAAGTGTTTTGGAGTGGATTGGCGTGTTTGGGGAGTGATTGTTTTGAACCGAGTGTTTTGGATTGAGTGTTTAGAAGCGAGAATTTTCGAGTGTTTGGGAGTGTTTTTGAGTGTTTTATCAACATATGTGGTGTTTTGGACTGTTATGCAGTGTTGTGGAGTGTTCTGGTGTGTTTTTGAGTTATGTCGTGTATTGAAGTGTTTTGGAGTGGATTGGAGTGTTTGGGGGTGACTGCTTTGAATTTTGGACTGTTTTGGAGTGTTGTGAAGTGTTTTGAAGTTTTTCGTAGTGTATGGGATTGTTTTGGAGTGTTTGGGAATGTGTCGGAGTGTTTTGTAGTGTATTGGAGTGTTTTGGATAGAATGTTTAGAAGCGAGAATTTGGGAGTGTTTTGTATTACTTTGGAGTGTTGTGGTGTTTTGGTGTGTATTGGACTATTTTGGAGTGTTTTGGAGTGCTCTGCTGTGTTTTTGAGTTATGTCGTGTTTTGAAGTGTTTTGGAGTGGATTGGCGTGTTTGGGAGTGATTGTTTTGAACCGAGTGTTTTGGATTGAGTGTTTAGAAGCGAGAATTTTCGAGTGTTTGGGAGTGTTTTTGAGTGTTTTATCAATATATGTGGTGTTTTGGACTGTTATGCAGTGTTGTGGAGTGTTCTGGTGTGTTTTTGAGTTATGTCGTGTTTTGAAGTCGATCGGAGCGTTTGGGAGTGTTTTAGAGGGTTTCGGAGTGTATGGGACTATTTGGGCGTGTTTGGAAGTGTTTTGGACTCTTTTAGTGTGTTTTGGATCGTTTTGGTGTGCTGTTGAGTGTTTTGGAGTGAGTGCTTAGTAGCCAGTGTTCTGGAGTGTTTTGTAGTGTTATGAAGTGTTTTGCAATGTTTCGTAGTGTATGGGACTAATTTGGAGTGTTTGGGAGTGTGTCGGAGTGTTTTGTAGTGTATTGGAGTGTTTTGATAGAATGTTTAGAAGCGAGAGTTTGGGAGTGTTTTGTATAGTTTTGGAGTATTGTGGTGTTTTGCTGCGTATTGGACTGTTTTGGAGTGGATTAGAGTGTTTGGGAGTGACTGTTTTGAACCGAGTGTTTTGGATTGAATGTTTAGGAGCGAGAATTTTCGAGTGTTTGGGAATATTTTGGAGTATTCTATATTGTTTTGGAATGTTTTGGTATGTTTCGGACTGTTTTGGAGTGTTGTGGAATGTTCTGGTGTGTTTTTGAGTTATGTCGTGTATTGAAGTGTTTTGGAGTGGATTGGAGTGTTTGGGGGTGACTGCTTTGAAACGAGTGTTTTGGACTGTTTTGGAGTGTTGTGAAGTGTTTTGAAGTTTTTCGTAGTGTATGGGATTGTTTTGGAGTGTTTGGGAATGTGTCGGAGTGTTTTGTAGTGTATTGGAGTGTTTTGGATAGAATGTTTAGAAGCGAGAATTTGGGAGTGTTTTGTATTACTTTGGAGTGTTGTGGTGTTTTGGTGTGTATTGGACTATTTTGGAGTGTTTTGGAGTGCTCTGCTGTGTTTTTGAGTTATGTCGTGTTTTGAAGTGTTTTGGAGTGGATTGGCGTGTTTGGGAGTGATTGTTTTGAACCGAGTGTTTTGGATTGAGTGTTTAGAAGCGAGAATTTTCGAGTGTTTGGGAGTGTTTTTGAGTGTTTTATCAATATATGTGGTGTTTTGGACTGTTATGCAGTGTTGTGGAGTGTTCTGGTGTGTTTTTGAGTTATGTCGTGTTTTGAAGTCGATCGGAGCGTTTGGGAGTGTTTTAGAGGGTTTCGGAGTGTATGGGACTATTTGGGCGTGTTTGGAAGTGTTTTGGACTCTTTTAGTGTGTTTTGGATCGTTTTGGTGTGCTGTTGAGTGTTTTGGAGTGAGTGCTTAGTAGCCAGTGTTCTGGAGTGTTTTGTAGTGTTATGAAGTGTTTTGCAATGTTTCGTAGTGTATGGGACTAATTTGGAGTGTTTGGGAGTGTGTCGGAGTGTTTTGTAGTGTATTGGAGTGTTTTGATAGAATGTTTAGAAGCGAGAGTTTGGGAGTGTTTTGTATAGTTTTGGAGCATTGTGGTGTTTTGCTGCGTATTGGACTGTTTTGGAGTGGATTAGAGTGTTTGGGAGTGACTGTTTTGAACCGAGTGTTTTGGATTGAATGTTTAGGAGCGAGAATTTTCGAGTGTTTGGGAATATTTTGGAGTATTCTATATTGTTTTGGAATGTTTTGGTATGTTTCGGACTGTTTTGGAGTGTTGTGGAATGTTCTGGTGTGTTTTTGAGTTATGTCGTGTATTGAAGTGTTTTGGAGTGGATTGGAGTGTTTGGGGGTGACTGCTTTGAAACGAGTGTTTTGGACTGTTTTGGAGTGTTGTGAAGTGTTTTGAAGTTTTTCGTAGTGTATGGGATTGTTTTGGAGTGTTTGGGAATGTGTCGGAGTGTTTTGTAGTGTATTGGAGTGTTTTGGATAGAATGTTTAGAAGCGAGAATTTGGGAGTGTTTTGTATTACTTTGGAGTGTTGTGGTGTTTTGGTGTGTATTGGACTATTTTGGAGTGTTTTGGAGTGCTCTGCTGTGTTTTTGAGTTATGTCGTGTTTTGAAGTGTTTTGGAGTGGATTGGCGTGTTTGGGAGTGATTGTTTTGAACCGAGTGTTTTGGATTGAGTGTTTAGAAGCGAGAATTTTCGAGTATTTGGGAGTGTTTATGAGTGTTTTATCAATATATGTGGTATTTTGGACTGTTATGCAGTGTTGTGGAGTGTTCTGGTGTGTTTTTGAGTTATGTCGTGTTTTGAAGTCGATCGGAGCGTTTGGGAGTGTTTTAGAGGGTTTCGGAGTGTATGGGACTATTTGGGCGTGTTTGGAAGTGTTTTGGACTCTTTTAGTGTGCTTTGGATCGTTTTGGTGTGCTGTTGAGTGTTTTGGAGTGAGTGCTTAGTAGCCAGTGTTCTGGAGTGTTTTGGAGTGTTATGAAGTGTTTTGCAATGTTTCGTAGTGTATGGGACTGATTTGGAGTGTTTGGGAATGTGTCGGAGTGTTTTGTAGTGTATTGGAGTGTTTTGATAGAATGTTTAGAAGCGAGAGTTTGGGAGTGTTTTGTATTGTTTTGGAGTATTGTGGTGTTTTGCTGCGTATTGGACTGTTTTGGAGTGGATTAGAGTGTTTGGGAGTGACTGTTTTGAACCGAGTGTTTTGGATTGAATGTTTAGAAGCGAGAATTTTCGAGTGTTTGGGAGTATTTTTGAGTATTTTATATTGTTTTGGAGTGTTTTGGTATGTTTCGGACTGTTTTGGAGTGTTGTGGAGTGTTCTGGTGTGTTTTTGAGTTATGTCGTGTTTGAAGTGTTTTGGAGTGGATTGGAGTGTTTGGGGTGACTGCTTTGAAACGAGTGTTTTGGACTGTTTTGGAGTGTTGTGAAGTGTTTTGAAGTTTTTCGTAGTGTATGGGATTGTTTTGGAATGTTTGGGAATGTGTTGGAGTGTTTTGTAGGTATTGGAGTGTTTTGGATACAATGTTTAGAAGCGAGAATTTGGGAGTGTTTTGTAATACTTTGGAGTGTTGTGGTGTTTTGGTGTGTATTGGACTATTTTGGAGTGTTTTGGAGTGCTCTGCTGTGTTTTTGAGTTATGTCGTGTTTTGAAGTGTTTTGGAGTGGATTGGCGTGTTTGGGAGTGATTGTTTTGAACCGAGTGTTTTGGATTGAGTGTTTAGAAGCGAGAATTTTCGAGTGTTTGGGAGTGTTTTTGAGTGTTTTATCAACATATGTGGTGTTTTGGACTGTTATGCAGTGTTGTGGAGTGTTCTGGTGTGTTTTTGAGTTATGTCGTGTATTGAAGTGTTTTGGAGTGGATTGGAGTGTTTGGGGGTGACTGCTTTGAAACGAGTGTTTTGGACTGTTTTGGAGTGTTGTGAAGTGTTTTGAAGTTTTTCGTAGTGTATGGGATTGTTTTGGAGTGTTTGGGAATGTGTCGGAGTGTTTTGTAGTGTATTGGAGTGTTTTGGATAGAATGTTTAGAAGCGAGAATTTGGGAGTGTTTTGTATTACTTTGGAGTGTTGTGGTGTTTTGGTGTGTATTGGACTATTTTGGAGTGTTTTGGAGTGCTCTGCTGTGTTTTTGAGTTATGTCGTGTTTTGAAGTGTTTTGGAGTGGATTGGCGTGTTTGGGAGTGATTGTTTTGAACCGAGTGTTTTGGATTGACTGTTTAGAAGCGAGAATTATCGAGTGTTTGGGAGTGTTTTTGAGTGTTTTATCAATATATGTGGTGTTTTGGACTGTTATGCAGTGTTGTGGAGTGTTCTGGTGTGTTTTTGAGTTATGTCGTGTTTTGAAGTCGATCGGAGCGTTTGGGAGTGTTTTAGAGGGTTTCGGAGTGTATGGGACTATTTGGCCGTGTTTGGAAGTGTTTTGGACTCTTTTAGTGTGTTTTGGATCGTTTTGGTGTGCTGTTGAGTGTTTTGGAGTGAGTGCTTAGTAGCCAGTGTTCTGGAGTGTTTTGGAGTGTTATGAAGTGTTTTGCAATGTTTCGTAGTGTATGGGACTGATTTGGAGTGTTTGTGAGTGTGTCGGAGTGTTTTGTAGTGTATTGGAGTGTTTTGATAGAATGTTTAGAAGCGAGAGTTTGGGAGTGTTTTGTATTGTTTTGGAGTATTGTGGTGTTTTGCTGCGTATTGGACTGTTTTGGAGTGGATTAGAGTGTTTGGGAGTGACTGTTTTGAACCGAGTGTTTTGGATTGAATGTTTAGAAGCGAGAATTTTCGAGTGTTTGGGAGTATTTTTGAGTATTTTATATTGTTTTGGAGTGTTTTGGTATGTTTCGGACTGTTTTGGAGTGTTGTGGAGTGTTCTAGTGTGTTTTTGAGTTATGTCGTGTTTGAAGTGTTTTGGAGTGGATTGGAGTGTTTGGGGGTGACTGCTTTGAAACGAGTGTTTTGGACTGTTTTGGAGTGTTGTGAAGTGTTTTGAAGTTTTTCGTAGTGTATGGGACTGTTTTGGAGTGTTTGGGAATGTGTCGGAGTGTTTTGTAGGGTATTGGAGTGTTTTGGATACAATGTTTAGAAGCGAGAATTTGGGAGTGTTTTGTAATACTTTGGAGTGTTGTGGTGTTTTGGTGTGTATTGGACTATTTTGGAGTGTTTTGGAGTGCTCTGCTGTGTTTTTGAGTTATGTCGTGTTTTGAAGTGTTTTGGAGTGGATTGGCGTGTTTGGGAGTGATTGTTTTGAACCGAGTGTTTTGGATTGAGTGTTTAGAAGCGAGAATTTTCGAGTGTTTGGGAGTGTTTTTGAGTGTTTTATCAATATATGTGGTGTTTTGGACTGTTATGCAGTGTTGTGGAGTGTTCTGGTGTGTTTTTGAGTTATGTCGTGTTTTGAAGTCGATCGGAGCGTTTTGGAGTGTTGTAGAGGGTGTCGGAGTGTATGGGACTCTTTGGGCGTGTTTGGAAGTGTTTTGGATTCTTTTAGTGTGTTTTGGATCGTTTTGGTGTGCTGTTGAGTGTTTTGGAGTGAGTGCTTAGTAGCCAGTGTTCTGGAGTGTTTTGGAGTGTTATGTATTGTTTTGCAATGTTTCGTAGTGTATGGGACTGATTTGGAGTGTTTGGGAGTGTGTCGGAGTGTTTTGTAGTGTATTGGAGTGTTTTGATAGAATGTTTAGAAGCGAGAGTTTGGGAGTGTTTTGTATTGTTTTGGAGTATTGTGGTGTTTTGCTGCGTATTGGACTGTTTTGGAGTGGATTAGAGTGTTTGGGAGTGACTGTTTTGAACCGAGTGTTTTGGATTGAATGTTTAGAAGCGAGAATTTGGGAGTGTTTTGTATTACTTTGGAGTGTTGTGGTGTTTTGGTGTGTATTGGACTATTTTGGAGTGTTTTGGAGTGCTCTGCTGTGTTTTTGAGTTATGTCGTGTTTTGAAGTGTTTTGGAGTGGATTGGCGTGTTTGGGAGTGATTGTTTTGAACCGAGTGTTTTGGATTGAGTGTTTAGAAGCGAGAATTTTCGAGTGTTTGGGAATATTTTGGAGTATTCTATATTGTTTTGGAATGTTTTGATATGTTTCGGACTGTTTTGGAGTGTTGTGGAGTGTTCTGGTGTGTTTTTGAGTTATGTCGTGTATTGAAGTGTTTTGGAGTGGATTGGAGTGTTTGGGGGTGACTGCTTTGAAACGAGTGTTTTGGACTGTTTTGGAGTGTTGTGAAGTGTTTTGAAGTTTTTCGTAGTGTATGGGATTGTTTTGGAGTGTTTGGGAATGTGTCGGAGTGCTTTGTAGTGTATTGGAGTGTTTTGGATAGAATGTTTAGAAGCGAGAATTTGGGAGTGTTTTGTATTACTTTGGAGTGTTGTGGTGTTTTGGTGTGTATTGGACTATTTTGGAGTGTTTTGGAGTGCTCTGCTGTGTTTTTGAGTTATGTCGTGTTTTGAAGTGTTTTGGAGTGGATTGGCGTGTTTGGGAGTGATTGTTTTGAACCGAGTGTTTTGGATTGAGTGTTTAGAAGCGAGAATTTTCGAGTGTTTGGGAGTGTTTTTGAGTGTTTTATCAATATATGTGGTGTTTTGGACTGTTATGCAGTGTTGTGGAGTGTTCTGGTGTGTTTTTGAGTTATGTCGTGTTTTGAAGTCGATCGGAGCGTTTGGGAGTGTTTTAGAGGGTTTCGGAGTGTATGGGACTATTTGGGCGTGTTTGGAAGTGTTTTGGACTCTTTTAGTGTGTTTTGGATCGTTTTGGTGTGCTGTTGAGTGTTTTGGAGTGAGTGCTTAGTAGCCAGTGTTCTGGAGTGTTTTGTAGTGTTATGAAGTGTTTTGCAATGTTTCGTAGTGTATGGGACTAATTTGGAGTGTTTGGGAGTGTGTCGGAGTGTTTTGTAGTGTATTGGAGTGTTTTGATAGAATGTTTAGAAGCGAGAGTTTGGGAGTGTTTTGTATAGTTTTGGAGTATTGTGGTGTTTTGCTGCGTATTGGACTGTTTTGGAGTGGATTAGAGTGTTTGGGAGTGACTGTTTTGAACCGAGTGTTTTGGATTGAATGTTTAGGAGCGAGAATTTTCGAGTGTTTGGGAATATTTTGGAGTATTCTATATTGTTTTGGAATGTTTTGGTATGTTTCGGACTGTTTTGGAGTGTTGTGGAGTGTTCTGGTGTGTTTTTGAGTTATGTCGTGTATTGAAGTGTTTTGGAGTGGATTGGAGTGTTTGGGGGTGACTGCTTTGAAACGAGTGTTTTGGACTGTTTTGGAGTGTTGTGAAGTGTTTTGAAGTTTTTCGTAGTGTATGGGATTGTTTTGGAGTGTTTGGGAATGTGTCGGAGTGTTTTGTAGTGTATTGGAGTGTTTTGGATAGAATGTTTAGAAGCGAGAATTTGGGAGTGTTTTGTATTACTTTGGAGTGTTGTGGTGTTTTGGTGTGTATTGGTCTATTTTGGAGTGTTTTGGAGTGCTCTGCTGTGTTTTTGAGTTATGTCGTGTTTTGAAGTGTTTTGGAGTGGATTGGCGTGTTTGGGAGTGATTGTTTTGAACCGAGTGTTTTGGATTGAGTGTTTAGAAGCGAGAATTTTCGAGTATTTGGGAGTGTTTATGAGTGTTTTATCAATATATGTGGTATTTTGGACTGTTATGCAGTGTTGTGGAGTGTTCTGGTGTGTTTTTGAGTTATGTCGTGTTTTGAAGTCGATCGGAGCGTTTGGGAGTGTTGTAGAGGGTGTCGGAGTGTATGGGACTCTTTGGGCGTGTTTGGAAGTGTTTTGGATTCTTTTAGTGTGTTTTGGATCGTTTTGGTGTGCTGTTGAGTGTTTTGGAGTGAGTGCTTAGTAGCCAGTGTTCTGGAGTGTTTTGGAGTGTTATGTATTGTTTTGCAATGTTTCGTAGTGTATGGGACTGATTTGGAGTGTTTGGGAGTGTGTCGGAGTGTTTTGTAGTGTATTGGAGTGTTTTGATAGAATGTTTAGAAGCGAGAGTTTGGGAGTGTTTTGTATTGTTTTGGAGTATTGTGGTGTTTTGCTGCGTATTGGACTGTTTTGGAGTGGATTAGAGTGTTTGGGAGTGACTGTTTTGAACCGAGTGTTTTGGATTGAATGTTTAGAAGCGAGAATTTGGGAGTGTTTTGTATTACTTTGGAGTGTTGTGGTGTTTTGGTGTGTATTGGACTATTTTGGAGTGTTTTGGAGTGCTCTGCTGTGTTTTTGAGTTATGTCGTGTTTTGAAGTGTTTTGGAGTGGATTGGCGTGTTTGGGAGTGATTGTTTTGAACCGAGTGTTTTGGATTGAGTGTTTAGAAGCGAGAATTTTCGAGTGTTTGGGAATATTTTGGAGTATTCTATATTGTTTTGGAATGTTTTGATATGTTTCGGACTGTTTTGGAGTGTTGTGGAGTGTTCTGGTGTGTTTTTGAGTTATGTCGTGTATTGAAGTGTTTTGGAGTGGATTGGAGTGTTTGGGGGTGACTGCTTTGAAACGAGTGTTTTGGACTGTTTTGGAGTGTTGTGAAGTGTTTTGAAGTTTTTCGTAGTGTATGGGATTGTTTTGGAGTGTTTGGGAATGTGTCGGAGTGCTTTGTAGTGTATTGGAGTCTTTTGGATAGAATGTTTAGAAGCGAGAATTTGGGAGTGTTTTGTATTACTTTGGAGTGTTGTGGTGTTTTGGTGTGTATTGGACTATTTTGGAGTGTTTTGGAGTGCTCTGCTGTGTTTTTGAGTTATGTCGTGTTTTGAAGTGTTTTGGAGTGGATTGGCGTGTTTGGGAGTGATTGTTTTGAACCGAGTGTTTTGGATTGAGTGTTTAGAAGCGAGAATTTTCGAGTGTTTGGGAGTGTTTTTGAGTGTTTTATCAATATATGTGGTGTTTTGGACTGTTATGCAGTGTTGTGGAGTGTTCTGGTGTGTTTTTGAGTTATGTCGTGTTTTGAAGTCGATCGGAGCGTTTGGGAGTGTTTTAGAGGGTTTCGGAGTGTATGGGACTATTTGGGCGTGTTTGGAAGTGTTTTGGACTCTTTTAGTGTGTTTTGGATCGTTTTGGTGTGCTGTTGAGTGTTTTGGAGTGAGTGCTTAGTAGCCAGTGTTCTGGAGTGTTTTGTAGTGTTATGAAGTGTTTTGCAATGTTTCGTAGTGTATGGGACTAATTTGGAGTGTTTGGGAGTGTGTCGGAGTGTTTTGTAGTGTATTGGAGTGTTTTGATAGAATGTTTAGAAGCGAGAGTTTGGGAGTGTTTTGTATAGTTTTGGAGTATTGTGGTGTTTTGCTGCGTATTGGACTGTTTTGGAGTGGATTAGAGTGTTTGGGAGTGACTGTTTTGAACCGAGTGTTTTGGATTGAATGTTTAGGAGCGAGAATTTTCGAGTGTTTGGGAATATTTTGGAGTATTCTATATTGTTTTGGAATGTTTTGGTATGTTTCGGACTGTTTTGGAGTGTTGTGGAGTGTTCTGGTGTGTTTTTGAGTTATGTCGTGTATTGAAGTGTTTTGGAGTGGATTGGAGTGTTTGGGGGTGACTGCTTTGAAACGAGTGTTTTGGACTGTTTTGGAGTGTTGTGAAGTGTTTTGAAGTTTTTCGTAGTGTATGGGATTGTTTTGGAGTGTTTGGGAATGTGTCGGAGTGTTTTGTAGTGTATTGGAGTGTTTTGGATAGAATGTTTAGAAGCGAGAATTTGGGAGTGTTTTGTATTACTTTGGAGTGTTGTGGTGTTTTGGTGTGTATTGGACTATTTTGGAGTGTTTTGGAGTGCTCTGCTGTGTTTTTGAGTTATGTCGTGTTTTGAAGTGTTTTGGAGTGGATTGGCGTGTTTGGGAGTGATTGTTTTGAACCGAGTGTTTTGGATTGACTGTTTAGAAGCGAGAATTTTCGAGTGTTTGGGAGTGTTTTTGAGTGTTTTATCAATATATGTGGTGTTTTGGACTGTTATGCAGTGTTGTGGAGTGTTCTGGTGTGTTTTTGAGTTATGTCGTGTTTTGAAGTCGATCGGAGCGTTTGGGAGTGTTTTAGAGGGTTTCGGAGTGTATGGGACTATTTGGGCGTGTTTGGAAGTGTTTTGGACTCTTTTAGTGTGTTTTGGATCGTTTTGGTGTGCTGTTGAGTGTTTTGGAGTGAGTGCTTAGTAGCCAGTGTTCTGGAGTGTTTTGTAGTGTTATGAAGTGTTTTGCAATGTTTCGTAGTGTATGGGACTAATTTGGAGTGTTTGGGAGTGTGTCGGAGTGTTTTGTAGTGTATTGGAGTGTTTTGATAGAATGTTTAGAAGCGAGAGTTTGGGAGTGTTTTGTATAGTTTTGGAGTATTGTGGTGTTTTGCTGCGTATTGGACTGTTTTGGAGTGGATTAGAGTGTTTGGGAGTGACTGTTTTGAACCGAGTGTTTTGGATTGAATGTTTAGGAGCGAGAATTTTCGAGTGTTTGGGAATATTTTGGAGTATTCTATATTGTTTTGGAATGTTTTGGTATGTTTCGGACTGTTTTGGAGTGTTGTGGAGTGTTCTGGTGTGTTTTTGAGTTATGTCGTGTATTGAAGTGTTTTGGAGTGGATTGGAGTGTTTGGGGGTGACTGCTTTGAAACGAGTGTTTTGGACTGTTTTGGAGTGTTGTGAAGTGTTTTGAAGTTTTTCGTAGTGTATGGGATTGTTTTGGAGTGTTTGGGAATGTGTCGGAGTGTTTTGTAGTGTATTGGAGTGTTTTGGATAGAATGTTTAGAAGCGAGAATTTGGGAGTGTTTTGTATTACTTTGGAGTGTTGTGGTGTTTTGGTGTGTATTGGACTATTTTGGAGTGTTTTGGAGTGCTCTGCTGTGTTTTTGAGTTATGTCGTGTTTTGAAGTGTTTTGGAGTGGATTGGCGTGTTTGGGAGTGATTGTTTGAACCGAGTGTTTTGGATTGAGTGTTTAGAAGCGAGAATTTTCGAGTATTTGGGAGTGTTTATGAGTGTTTTATCAATATATGTGGTATTTTGGACTGTTATGCAGTGTTGTGGAGTGTTCTGGTGTGTTTTTGAGTTATGTCGTGTTTTGAAGTCGATCGGAGCGTGTTGGGAGTGTTTTAGAGGGTTTCGGAGTGTATGGGACTATTTGGGCGTGTTTAGAAGTGTTTTGGACTCTTTTAGTGTGTTTTGGATCGTTTTGGTGTGCTGTTGAGTGTTTTGGAGTGAGTGCTTAGTAGCCAGTGTTCTGGAGTGTTTTGGAGCGTTATGAAGTGTTTTGCAATGTTTCGTAGTGTATGGGACTGATTTGGAGTGTTTGGGAATGTGTCGGAGCGTTTTGTAGTGTATTGGAGTGTTTTGATAGAATGTTTAGAAGCGAGAGTTTGGGAGTGTTTTGTATTACTTTGGAGTGTTGTGGTGTTTTGGTGTGTATTGGACTATTTGGGAGTGTTTTGGAGTGCTCTGCTGTGTTTTTGAGTTATGTCGTGTTTTGAAGTGTTTTGGAGTGGATTGGCGTGTTTGGAGTGATTGTTTTGAACCGAGTGTTTTGGATTGAGTGTTTAGAAGCGAGAATTTTCGAGTGTTTGGGAATATTTTGGAGTATTCTATATTGTTTTGGAATGTTTTGATATGTTTCGGACTGTTTTGGAGTGTTGTGGAGTGTTCTGGTGTGTTTTTGAGTTATGTCGTGTATTGAAGTGTTTTGGAGTGGATTGGAGTGTTTGGGGGTGACTGCTTTGAAACGAGTGTTTTGGACTGTTTTGGAGTGTTGTGAAGTGTTTGAAGTTTTTCGTAGTGTATGGGATTGTTTTGGAGTGTTTGGGAATGTGTCGGAGTGCTTTGTAGTGTATTGGAGTGTTTTGGATAGAATGTTTAGAAGCGAGAATTTGGGAGTGTTTTGTATTACTTTGGAGTGTTGTGGTGTTTTGGTGTGTATTGGACTATTTTGGAGTGTTTTGGAGTGCTCTGCTGTGTTTTTGAGTTATGTCGTGTTTTGAAGTGTTTTGGAGTGGATTGGCGTGTTGGGAGTGATTGTTTTGAACCGAGTGTTTTGGATTGAATGTTAGAAGCGAGAATTTTCGAGTGTTTGGGAATATTTTGGAGTATTCTATATTGTTTTGGAATGTTTTGATATGTTTCGGACTGTTTTGGAGTGTTGTGGAGTGTTCTGTGTGTTTTTGAGTTATGTCGTGTATTGAAGTGTTTTGGAGTGGATTGGAGTGTTTGGGGGTGACTGGTTTGAAACGAGTGTTTTGGACTGTTTTGGAGTGTTGTGAAGTGTTTTGAAGTTTTTCGTAGTGTATGGGATTGTTTTGGAGTGTTTGGGAATGTGTCGGAGTGCTTTGTAGTGTATTGGAGTGTTTTGGATAGAATGTTTAGAAGCGAGAATTTGGGAGTGTTTTGTATTACTTTGGAGTGTTGTGGTGTTTTGGTGTGTATTGGACTATTTTGGAGTGTTTTGGAGGTGCTCTGCTGTGTTTTTGAGTTATGTCGTGTTTTGAAGTGTTTTGGAGTGGATTGGCGTGTTTGGGAGTGATTGTTTTGAACCGAGTGTTTTGGATTGAGTGTTTAGAAGCGAGAATTTTCGAGTGTTTGGGAGTGTTTTTGAGTGTTTTATCAATATATGTGGTGTTTTGGACTGTTATGCAGTGTTGTGGAGTGTTCTGGTGTGTTTTTGAGTTATGTCGTGTTTGAAGTCGATTGGAGCGTTTGGGAGTGTTTTAGAGGGTTTCGGAGTGTATGGGACTATTTGGGCGTGTTTGGAAGTGTTTTGGACTCTTTTAGTGTGTTTTGGATCGTTTTGGTGTGCTGTTGAGTGTTTTGGAGTGAGTGCTTAGTAGCCAGTGTTCTGGAGTGTTTTGGAGTGTTATGAAGTGTTTTGCAATGTTTCGTAGTGTATGGGACTGATTTGGAGTGTTTGGGAATGTGTCGGAGTGTTTTGTAGTGTATTGGAGTGTTTTGATAGAATGTTTAGAAGCGAGAGTTTGGAGTGTTTTGTATTGTTTTGGAGTATTGTGGTGTTTTGCTGCGTATTGGACTGTTTTGGAGTGGATTAGAGTGTTTGGGAGTGACTGTTTTGAACCGAGTGTTTTGGATTGAATGTTTAGAAGCGAGAATTTTCGAGTGTTTGGGAGTATTTTGGAGTATTTTATATTGTTTTGGAGTGTTTTGGTTATGTTTCGGACTGTTTTGGAGTGTTGTGGAGTGTTCTGGTGTGTTTTTGAGTTATGTCGTGTTTGAAGTGTTTTGGAGTGGATTGGAGTGTTTGGGGTGACTGCTTTGAAACGAGTGTTTTGGACTGTTTTGGAGTGTTGTGAAGTGTTTTGAAGTTTTTCGTAGTGTATGGGATTGTTTTGGAATGTTTGGGAATGTGTTGGAGTGTTTTGTAGGGTATTGGAGTGTTTTGGATACAATGTTTAGAAGCGAGAATTTGGGAGTGTTTTGTAATACTTTGGAGTGTTGTGGTGTTTTGGTGTGTATTGGACTATTTTGGAGTGTTTTGGAGTGCTCTGCTGTGTTTTTGAGTTATGTCGTGTTTTGAAGTGTTTTGGAGTGGATTGGCGTGTTTGGGAGTGATTGTTTTGAACCGAGTGTTTTGGATTGAGTGTTTAGAAGCGAGAATTTTCGAGTGTTTTGGGAGTGTTTTTGAGTGTTTTATCAATATATGTGGTGTTTTGGACTGTTATGCAGTGTTGTGGAGTGTTCTGTGTGTTTTTGAGTTATGTCGTGTTTTGAAGTCGATCGGAGCGTTTGGGAGTGTTTTAGAGGGTTTCGGAGTGTATGGGACTATTTGGGCGTGTTTGGAAGTGTTTTGGACTCTTTTAGTGTGTTTTGGATCGTTTTGGTGTGCTGTTGAGTGTTTTGGAGTGAGTGCTTAGTAGCCAGTGTTCTGGAGTGTTTTGTAGTGTTATGAAGTGTTTTGCAATATTTCGTAGTGTATGGGACTAATTTGGAGTGTTTGGGAGTGTGTCGGAGTGTTTTGTAGTGTATTGGAGTGTTTTGATAGAATGTTTAGAAGCGAGAGTTTGGGAGTGTTTTGTATAGTTTTGGAGTATTGTGGTGTTTTGCTGCGTATTGGACTGTTTTGGAGTGGATTAGAGTGTTTGGGAGTGACTGTTTTGAACCGAGTGTTTTGGATTGAATGTTTAGGAGCGAGAATTTTCGAGTGTTTGGGAATATTTTGGAGTATTCTATATTGTTTTGGATGTTTTGGTATGTTTCGGACTGTTTTGGGAGTGTTGTGGAGTGTTCTGGTGTGTTTTTGAGTTATGTCGTGTATTGAAGTGTTTTGGAGTGGATTGAGTGTTTGGGGGTGACTGGTTTGAAAACGAGTGTTTTGGACTGTTTTGGAGTGTTGTGAAGTGTTTTGAAGTTTTTCGTAGTGTATGGGATTGTTTTGGAGTGTTTGGGAATGTGTCGGAGTGTTTTGTAGTGTATTGGAGTGTTTTGGATAGAATGTTTAGAAGCGAGAATTTGGAGTGTTTTGTATTACTTTGGAGTGTTTGTGGTGTTTTGGTGTGTATTGGACTATTTTGGAGTGTTTTGGAGTGTTCTGCTGTGTTTTTGAGTTATGTCGTGTTTTGAAGTGTTTTGGAGTGGATTGGCGTGTTTGGGAGTGATTGTTTTGAACCGAGTGTTTTGGATTGAGTGTCTTAGAAGCGAGAATTTTCGAGTATTTGGGAGTGTTTATGAGTGTTTTATCAATATATGTGGTATTTTGGACTGTTATGCAGTGTTGTGGAGTGTTCTGGTGTGTTTTTGAGTTATGTCGTGTTTTGAAGTCGATCGGAGCGTTTGGGAGTGTTTTAGAGGGTTTCGGAGTGTATGGGACTATTTGGGCGTGTTTGGAAGTGTTTTGGACTCTTTTAGTGTGTTTTGGATCGTTTTGGTGTGCTGTTGAGTGTTTTGGAGTGAGTGCTTAGTAGCCAGTGTTCTGGAGTGTTTTGGAGTGTTATGAAGTGTTTTGCAATGTTTCGTAGTGTATGGGACTGATTTGGAGTGTTTGGGAATGTGTCGGAGTGTTTTGTAGTGTATTGGAGTGTTTTGATAGAATGTTTAGAAGCGAGAGTTTGGGAGTGTTTTGTATTGTTTTGGAGTATTGTGGTGTTTTGCTGCGTATTGGACTGTTTTGGAGTGGATTAGAGTGTTTGGGAGTGACTGTTTTGAACCGAGTGTTTTTGATTGAATGTTTAGAAGCGAGAATTTTCGAGTGTTTGGGAGTATTTTGGAGTATTTTATATTGTTTTGGAGTGTTTTGGTATGTTTCGGACTGTTTTGGAGTGTTGTGGAGTGTTCTGGTGTGTTTTTGAGTTATGTCGTGTTTGAAGTGTTTTGGAGTGGATTGGAGTGTTTGGGGGTGACTGCTTTGAAACGAGTGTTTTGGACTGTTTTGGAGTGTTGTGAAGTGTTTTGAAGTTTTTCGTAGTGTATGGGACTGTTTTGGAATGTTTGGGAATGTGTTGGAGTGTTTTGTAGGTTATTGGAGTGTTTTGGATACAATGTTTAGAAGCGAGAATTTGGGAGTGTTTTGTAATACTTTGGAGTGTTGTGGTGTTTTGGTGTGTATTGGACTATTTTGGAGTGTTTTGGAGTGCTCTGCTGTGTTTTTGAGTTATGTCGTGTTTTGAAGTGTTTTGGAGTGGATTGGCGTGTTTGGGAGTGATTGTTTTGAACCGAGTGTTTTGGATTGAGTGTTTAGAAGCGAGAATTTTCGAGTGTTTGGGAGTGTTTTTGAGTGTTTTATCAATATATGTGGTGTTTTGGACTGTTATGCAGTGTTGTGGAGTGTTTCTGGTGTGTTTTTGAGTTATGTCGTGTTTTGAAGTCGATCGGAGCGTTTGGGAGTGTTTTAGAGGGTTTCGGAGTGTATGGGACTATTTGGGCGTGTTTGGAAGTGTTTTGGACTCTTTTAGTGTGTTTTGGATCGTTTGGTGTGCTGTTGAGGTGTTTTGGAGTGAGTGCTTAGTAGCCAGTGTTCTGGAGTGTTTTGGAGTGTTATGAAGTGTTTTGCAATGTTTCGTAGTGTATGGGACTGATTTGGAGTGTTTGGGAATGTGTCGGAGTGTTTTGTAGTGTATTGGAGTGTTTTGATAGAATGTTTAGAAGCGAGAGTTTGGGAGTGTTTTGTATTGTTTTGGAGTATTGTGGTGTTTTGCTGCGTATTGGACTGTTTTGGAGTGGATTAGAGTGTTTGGGAGTGACTGTTTTGAACCGAGTGTTTTGGATTGAATGTTTAGGAGCGAGAATTTTCGAGTGTTTGGGAATATTTTGGAGTATTCTATATTGTTTTGGAATGTTTTGGTATGTTTCGGACTGTTTTGGAGTGTTGTGGAGTGTTCTGGTGTGTTTTTGAGTTATGTCGCGTATTGAAGTGTTTTGGAGTGGATTGGAGTGTTTGGGGGTGACTGCTTTGAAACGAGTGTTTTGGACTGTTTTGGAGTGTTGTGAAGTGTTTTGAAGTTTTTCGTAGTGTATGGACTGTTTTGGAGTGTTTGGGAATGTGTCGGAGTGTTTTGTAGGGTATTGGAGTGTTTTGGATACAATGTTTAGAAGCGAGAATTTGGGAGTGTTTTGTAATACTTTGGAGTGTTGTGATGTTTTGGTGTGTATTGGACTATTTTGGAGTGTTTTGGAGTGTTCTGCTGTGTTTTTGAGTTATGTCGTGTTTTGAAGTGTTTTGGAGTGGATTGGCGTGTTTGGGAGTGATTGTTTTGAACCGAGTGTTTTGGATTGAGTGTTTAGAAGCGAGAATTTTCGAGTGTTTGGGAGTGTTTTTGAGTGTTTTATCAATATATGTGGTGTTTTGGACTGTTATGCAGTGTTGTGGAGTGTTCTGGTGTGTTTTTGAGTTATGTCGTGTTTTAAAGTCGATCGGAGCGTTTGGGAGTGTTTTACAGGGTTTCGGAGTGTATGGGACTCTTTGGGCGTGTTTGGAAGTGTTTTGGATTCTTTTAGTGTGTTTTGGATCGTTTTGGTGTGCTGTTGAGTGTTTTAGAGTGAGTGCTTAGTAGCCAGTGTTCTGGAGTGTTTTGGAGTGTTATGAAGTGTTTTGCAATGTTTCGTAGTGTATGGGACTGATTTGGAGTGTTTGGGAGTGTGTCGGAGTGTTTTGTAGTGTATTGGAGTGTTTTGATAGAATGTTTAGAAGCGAGAGTTTGGGAGTGTTTTGTATTGTTTTGGAAGTATTGTGGTGTTTTGCTGCGTATTGGACTGTTTTGGAGTGGATTAGGTGTTTGGGAGTGACTGTTTTGAACCGAGTGTTTTGGATTGAATGTTTAGGAGCGAGAATTTTCGCGTGTTTGGGAGTATTTTGGAGTATTCTATATTGTTTTGGAATGTTTTGGTATGTTTCGGACTGTTTTGGAGTGTTGTGGAGTGTTCTGGTGTGTTTTTGAGTTATGTCGTGTTTGAAGTGTTTTGGAGTGGATTGGAGTGTTTGGGGGTGACTGCTTTGAAACGAGTGTTTTGGACTGTTTTGGAGTGTTGTGAAGTGTTTTGAAGTTTTTCGTAGTGTATGGGACTGTTTTGGAATGTTTGGGAATGTGTTGGAGTGTTTTGTAGGTTATTGGAGTGTTTTGGATACAATGTTTAGAAGCGAGAATTTGGGAGTGTTTTGTAATACTTTGGAGTGTTGTGGTGTTTTGGTGTGTATTGGACTATTTTGGAGTGTTTTGGAGTGCTCTGCTGTGTTTTTGAGTTATGTCGTGTTTTGAAGTGTTTTGGAGTGGATTGGCGTGTTTGGGAGTGATTGTTTTGAACCGAGTGTTTTGGATTGAGTGTTTAGAAGCGAGAATTTTCGAGTGTTTGGGAGTGTTTTTGAGTGTTTTATCAATATATGTGGTGTTTTGGACTGTTATGCAGTGTTGTGGAGTGTTCTGGTGTGTTTTTGAGTTATGTCGTGTTTTGAAGTCGATCGGAGCGTTTGGGAGTGTTTTAGAGGGTTTCGGAGTGTATGGGACTATTTGGGCGTGTTTGGAAGTGTTTTGGACTCTTTTAGTGTGTTTTGGATCGTTTTGGTGTGCTGTTGAGTGTTTTGGAGTGAGTGCTTAGTAGCCAGTGTTCTGGAGTGTTTTGGAGTGTTATGAAGTGTTTTGCAATGTTTCGTAGTGTATGGGACTGATTTGGAGTGTTTGGGAATGTGTCGGAGTGTTTTGTAGTGTATTGGAGTGTTTTGATAGAATGTTTAGAAGCGAGAGTTTGGGAGTGTTTTGTATTGTTTTGGAGTATTGTGGTGTTTTGCTGCGTATTGGACTGTTTTGGAGTGGATTAGAGTGTTTGGGAGTGACTGTTTTGAACCGAGTGTTTTGGATTGAATGTTTAGGAGCGAGAATTTTCGAGTGTTTGGGAATATTTTGGAGTATTCTATATTGTTTTGGAATGTTTTGGTATGTTTCGGACTGTTTTGGAGTGTTGTGGAGTGTTCTGGTGTGTTTTTGAGTTATGTCGCGTATTGAAGTGTTTTGGAGTGGATTGGAGTGTTTGGGGGTGACTGCTTTGAAACGAGTGTTTTGGACTGTTTTGGAGTGTTGTGAAGTGTTTTGAAGTTTTTCGTAGTGTATGGGACTGTTTTGGAGTGTTTGGGAATGTGTCGGAGTGTTTTGTAGGGTATTGGAGTGTTTTGGATACAATGTTTAGAAGCGAGAATTTGGGAGTGTTTTGTAATACTTTGGAGTGTTGTGATGTTTTGGTGTGTATTGGACTATTTTGGAGTGTTTTGGAGTGTTCTGCTGTGTTTTTGAGTTATGTCGTGTTTTGAAGTGTTTTGGAGTGGATTGGCGTGTTTGGGAGTGATTGTTTTGAACCGAGTGTTTTGGATTGAGTGTTTAGAAGCGAGAATTTTCGAGTGTTTGGGAGTGTTTTTGAGTGTTTTATCAATATATGTGGTGTTTTGGACTGTTATGCAGTGTTGTGGAGTGTTCTGGTGTGTTTTTGAGTTATGTCGTGTTTTAAAGTCGATCGGAGCGTTTGGGAGTGTTTTACAGGGTTTCGGAGTGTATGGGACTCTTTGGGCGTGTTTGGAAGTGTTTTGGATTCTTTTAGTGTGTTTTGGATCGTTTTGGTGTGCTGTTGAGTGTTTTAGAGTGAGTGCTTAGTAGCCAGTGTTCTGGAGTGTTTTGGAGTGTTATGAAGTGTTTTGCAATGTTTCGTAGTGTATGGGACTGATTTGGAGTGTTTGGGAGTGTGTCGGAGTGTTTTGTAGTGTATTGGAGTGTTTTGATAGAATGTTTAGAAGCGAGAGTTTGGGAGTGTTTTGTATTGTTTTGGAGTATTGTGGTGTTTTGCTGCGTATTGGACTGTTTTGGAGTGGATTAGAGTGTTTGGGAGTGACTGTTTTGAACCGAGTGTTTTGGATTGAATGTTTAGGAGCGAGAATTTTCGCGTGTTTGGGAGTATTTTGGAGTATTCTATATTGTTTTGGAATGTTTTGGTATGTTTCGGACTGTTTTGGAGTGTTGTGGAGTGTTCTGGTGTGTTTTTGAGTTATGTCGTGTATTGAAGTGTTTTGGAGTGGATTGGAGTGTTTGGGGGTGACTGCTTTGAAACGAGTGTTTTGGACTGTTTTGGAGTGTTGTGAAGTGTTTTGAAGTTTTTCGTAGTGTGTGGGATTGTTTTGGAGTGTTTGGGAATGTGTCGGAGTGTTTTGTAGTGTATTGGAGTGTTTTGGATAGAATGTTTAGAAGCGAGAATTTGGGAGTGTTTTGTATTACTTTGGAGTGTTGTGGTGTTTTGGTGTGTATTGGACTATTTTGGAGTGTTTTGGAGTGCTCTGCTGTGTTTTTGAGTTATGTCGTGTTTTGAAGTGTTTTGGAGTGGATTGGCGTGTTTGGGAGTGATTGTTTTGAACCGAGTGTTTTGGATTGAGTGTTTAGAAGCGAGAATTTTCGAGTGTTTGGGAGTGTTTTTGAGTGTTTTATCAATATATGTGGTGTTTTGGACTGTTATGCAGTGTTGTGGAGTGTTCTGGTGTGATTTTGAGTTATATCGTGTTTTGAAGTCGATCGGAGCGTTTGGGAGTGTTTTAGAGGGTTTCGGAGTGTATGGGACTATTTGGGCGTGTTTGGAAGTGTTTTGGACTCTTTTAGTGTGTTTTGGATCGTTTTGGTGTGCTGTTGAGTGTTTTGGAGTGAGTGCTTAGCAGCCAGTGTTCTGGAGTGTTTTGGAGTGTTATGAAGTGTTTTGCAATGTTTCGTAGTGTATGGGACTGATTTGGAGTGTTTGGGAGTGTGTCGGAGTGTTTTGTAGTGTATTGGAGTGTTTTGATAGAATGTTTAGAAGCGAGAGTTTGGGAGTGTTTTATATAGTTTTGGAGTATTGTGGTGTTTTGCTGCGTATTGGACTGTTTTGGAGTGGATTAGAGTGTTTGGGAGTGACTGTTTTGAACCGAGTGTTTTGGATTGAATGTTTAGGAGCGAGAATTTTCGAGTGTTTGGGAATATTTTGGAGTATTCTATATTGTTTTGGAATGTTTTGGTATGTTTCGGACTGTTTTGGAGTGTTGTGGAGTGTTCTGGTGTGTTTTTGAGTTATGTCGCGTATTGAAGTGTTTTGGAGTGGATTGGAGTGTTTGGGGGTGACTGCTTTGAAACGAGTGTTTTGGACTGTTTTGGAGTGTTGTGAAGTGTTTTGAAGTTTTTCGTAGTGTATGGGACTGTTTTGGAGTGTTTGGGAATGTGTCGGAGTGTTTTGTAGGGTATTGGAGTGTTTTGGATACAATGTTTAGAAGCGAGAATTTGGGAGTGTTTTGTAATACTTTGGAGTGTTGTGATGTTTTGGTGTGTATTGGACTATTTTGGAGTGTTTTGGAGTGTTCTGCTGTGTTTTTGAGTTATGTCGTGTTTTGAAGTGTTTTGGAGTGGATTGGCGTGTTTGGGAGTGATTGTTTTGAACCGAGTGTTTTGGATTGAGTGTTTAGAAGCGAGAATTTTCGAGTGTTTGGGAGTGTTTTTGAGTGTTTTATCAATATATGTGGTGTTTTGGACTGTTATGCAGTGTTGTGGAGTGTTCTGGTGTGTTTTTGAGTTATGTCGTGTTTTAAAGTCGATCGGAGCGTTTGGGAGTGTTTTACAGGGTTTCGGAGTGTATGGGACTCTTTGGGCGTGTTTGGAAGTGTTTTGGATTCTTTTAGTGTGTTTTGGATCGTTTTGGTGTGCTGTTGAGTGTTTTAGAGTGAGTGCTTAGTAGCCAGTGTTCTGGAGTGTTTTGGAGTGTTATGAAGTGTTTTGCAATGTTTCGTAGTGTATGGGACTGATTTGGAGTGTTTGGGAGTGTGTCGGAGTGTTTTGTAGTGTATTGGAGTGTTTTGATAGAATGTTTAGAAGCGAGAGTTTGGGAGTGTTTTGTATTGTTTTGGAGTATTGTGGTGTTTTGCTGCGTATTGGACTGTTTTGGAGTGGATTAGAGTGTTTGGGAGTGACTGTTTTGAACCGAGTGTTTTGGATTGAATGTTTAGGAGCGAGAATTTTCGCGTGTTTGGGAGTATTTTGGAGTATTCTATATTGTTTTGGAATGTTTTGGTATGTTTCGGACTGTTTTGGAGTGTTGTGGAGTGTTCTGGTGTGTTTTTGAGTTATGTCGTGTATTGAAGTGTTTTGGAGTGGATTGGAGTGTTTGGGGGTGACTGTTTTGAACCGAGTGTTTTGGATTGAATGTTTAGAAGCGAGAATTTGGGAGTGTTTTGTATTACTTTGGAGTGTTGTGGTGTTTTGGTGTGCATTGGACTATTTTGGAGTGTTTTGGAGTGCTCTGCTGTGTTTTTGAGTTATGTCGTGTTTTGAAGTGTTTTGGAGTGGATTGGCGTGTTTGGGAGTGATTGTTTTGAACCGAGTGTTTTGGATTGAGTGTTTAGAAGCGAGAATTTTCGAGTGTTTGGGAGTGTTTTTGAGTGTTTTATCAATATATGTGGTGTTTTGGACTGTTATGCAGTGTTGTGGAGTGTTCTGGTGTGTTTTTGAGTTATGTCGTGTTTTAAAGTCGATCGGAGCGTTTTGGAGTGTTTTAGAGGGTTTCGGAGTGTATGGGACTCTTTGGGCGTGTTTGGAAGTGTTTTGGATTCTTTTAGTGTGTTTTGGATCGTTTTGGTGTGCTGTTGAGTGTTTTGGAGTGAGTGCTTAGTAGCCAGTGTTCTGGAGTGTTTTGGAGTGTTATGAAGTGTTTTGCAATGTTTCGTAGTGTATGGGACTGATTTGGAGTGTTTGGGAGTGTGTCGGAGTGTTTTGTAGTGTATTGGAGTGTTTTGATAGAATGTTTAGAAGCGAGAGTTTGGGAGTGTTTTGCATTGTTTTGGAGTATTGTGGTGTTTTGCTGCGTATTGGACTGTTTTGGAGTGGATTAGAGTGTTTGGGAGTGACTGTTTTGAACCGAGTGTTTTGGATTGAATGTTTAGGAGCGAGAATTTTCGCGTGTTTGGGAGTATTTTGGAGTATTCTATATTGTTTTGGAATGTTTTGGTATGTTTCGGACTGTTTTGGAGTGTTGTGGAGTGTTCTGGTGTGTTTTTGAGTTATGTCGTGTATTGAAGTGTTTTGGAGTGGATTGGAGTGTTTGGGGGTGACTGCTTTGAAACGAGTGTTTTGGACTGTTTTGGAGTGTTGTGAAGTGTTTTGAAGTTTTTCGTAGTGTATGGGATTGTTTTGGAGTGTTTGGGAATGTGTCGGAGTGTTTTGTAGTGTATTGGAGTGTTTTGGATAGAATGTTTAGAAGCGAGAATTTGGGAGTGTTTTGTATTACTTTGGAGTGTTGTGGTGTTTTGGTGTGTATTGGACTATTTTGGAGTGTTTTGGAGTGCTCTGCTGTGTTTTTGAGTTATGTCGTGTTTTGAAGTGTTTTGGAGTGGATTGGCGTGTTTGGGAGTGATTGTTTTGAACCGAGTGTTTTGGATTGAGTGTTTAGAAGCGAGAATTTTCGAGTGTTTGGGAGTGTTTTTGAGTGTTTTATCAATATATGTGGTGTTTTGGACTGTTATGCAGTGTTGTGGAGTGTTCTGGTGTGTTTTTGAGTTATATCGTGTTTTGAAGTCGATCGGGGCGTTTGGGAGTGTTTTACAGGGTTTCGGAGTGTATGGGACTATTTGGGCGTGTTTGGAAGTGTTTTGGACTCTTTTAGTGTGTTTTGGATCGTTTTGGTGTGCTGTTGAGTGTTTTGGAGTGAGTGCTTAGTAGCCAGTGTTCTGGAGTGTTTTGGAGTGTTATGAAGTGTTTTGCAATGTTTCGTAGTGTATGGGACTGATTTGGAGTGTTTGGGAGTGTGTCGGAGTGTTTTGTAGTGTATTGGAGTGTTTTGATAGAATGTTTAGAAGCGAGAGTTTGGGAGTGTTTTGTATTGTTTTGGAGTATTGTGGTGTTTTGCTGCGTATTGGACTGTTTTGGAGTGGATTAGAGTGTTTGGGAGTGACTGTTTTGAACCGAGTGTTTTGGATTGAATGTTTAGGAGCGAGAATTTTCGAGTGTTTGGGAATATTTTGGAGTATTCTATATTGTTTTGGAATGTTTTGGTATGTTTCGGACTGTTTTGGAGTGTTGTGGAGTGTTCTGGTGTGTTTTTGAGTTATGTTGCATATTGAAGTGTTTTGGAGTGGATTGGAGTGTTTGGGGGTGACTGCTTTGAAACGAGTGTTTTGGACTGTTTTGGAGTGTTGTGAAGTGTTTTGAAGTTTTTCGTAGTGTATGGGACTGTTTTGGAGTGTTTGGGAATGTGTCGGAGTGTTTTGTAGGGTATTGGAGTGTTTTGGATACAATGTTTAGAAGCGAGAATTTGGGAGTGTTTTGTAATACTTTGGAGTGTTGTGGTGTTTTGGTGTGTATTGGACTATTTTGGAGTGTTTTGGAGTGCTCTGCTGTGTTTTTGAGTTACGTCGTGTTTTGAAGTGTTTTGGAGTGGATTGGCGTGTTTGGGAGTGATTGTTTTGAACCGAGTGTTTTGGATTGAGTGTTTAGAAGCGAGAATTTTCGAGTGTTTGGGAGTGTTTTTGAGTGTTTTATCAATATATGTGGTGTTTTGGACTGTTATGCAGTGTTGTGGAGTGTTCTGGTGTGTTTTTGAGTTATGTCGTGTTTTGAAGTCGATCGGAGCGTTTGGGAGTGTTTTACAGGGTTTCGGAGTGTATGGGACTCTTTGGGCGTGTTTGGAAGTGTTTTGGACTCTTTTAGTGTGTTTTGGATCGTTTTGGTGTGCTGTTGAGTGTTTTGGAGTGAGTGCTTAGTAGCCAGTGTTCTGGAGTGTTTTGGAGTGTTATGAAGTGTTTTGCAATGTTTCGTAGTGTATGGGACTGATTTGGAGTGTTTGGGAGTGTGTCGGAGTGTTTTGTAGTGTATTGGAGTGTTTTGATAGAATGTTTAGAAGCGAGAGTTTGGGAGTGTTTTGTATTGTTTTGGAGTATTGTGGTGTTTTGCTGCGTATTGGACTGTTTTGGAGTGGATTAGAGTGTTTGGGAGTGACTGTTTTGAACCGAGTGTTTTGGATTGAATGTTTAGGAGCGAGAATTTTCGAGTGTTTGGGAATATTTTGGAGTATTCTATATTGTTTTGGAATGTTTTGGTATGTTTCGGACTGTTTTGGAGTGTTGTGGAGTGTTCTGGTGTGTTTTTGAGTTATGTCGCGTATTGAAGTGTTTTGGAGTGGATTGGAGTGTTTGGGGGTGACTGTTTTGAACCGAGTGTTTTGGATTGAATGTTTAGAAGCGAGAATTTGGGAGTGTTTTGTATTACTTTGGAGTGTTGTGGTGTTTTGGTGTGCATTGGACTATTTTGGAGTGTTTTGGAGTGCTCTGCTGTGTTTTTGAGTTATGTCGTGTTTTGAAGTGTTTTGGAGTGGATTGGCGTGTTTGGGAGTGATTGTTTTGAACCGAGTGTTTTGGATTGAGTGTTTAGAAGCGAGAATTTTCGAGTGTTTGGGAGTGTTTTTGAGTGTTTTATCAATATATGTGGTGTTTTGGACTGTTATGCAGTGTTGTGGAGTGTTCTGGTGTGTTTTTGAGTTATGTCGTGTTTTAAAGTCGATCGGAG
This sequence comes from Somniosus microcephalus, assembly GCF_052327205.1. NCBI lineage: Eukaryota > Metazoa > Chordata > Chondrichthyes > Squaliformes > Somniosidae > Somniosus > Somniosus microcephalus. Next base: position 55,071,972 of record NW_028225183.1, read on the forward strand.
CGTTTTGGAGTGTTTTAGAGGGTTTCGGAGTGTATGGGACTCTTTGGGCGTGTTTGGAAGTGTTTTGGATTCTTTTAGTGTGTTTTGGATCGTTTTGGTGTGCTGTTGAGTGTTTTGGAGTGAGTGCTTAGTAGCCAGTGTTCTGGAGTGTTTTGGAGTGTTATGAAGTGTTTTGCAATGTTTCGTAGTGTATGGGACTGATTTGGAGTGTTTGGGAGTGTGTCGGAGTGTTTTGTAGTGTATTGGAGTGTTTTGATAGAATGTTTAGAAGCGAGAGTTTGGGAGTGTTTTGCATTGTTTTGGAGTATTGTGGTGTTTTGCTGCGTATTGGACTGTTTTGGAGTGGATTAGAGTGTTTGGGGGTGACTGCTTTGAAACGAGTGTTTTGGACTGTTTTGGAGTGTTGTGAAGTGTTTTGAAGTTTTTCGTAGTGTATGGGATTGTTTTGGAGTGTTTGGGAATGTGTCGGAGTGTTTTGTAGTGTATTGGAGTGTTTTGGATAGAATGTTTAGAAGCGAGAATTTGGGAGTGTTTTGTATTACTTTGGAGTGTTGTGGTGTTTTGGTGTGTATTGGACTATTTTGGAGTGTTTTGGAGTGCTCTGCTGTGTTTTTGAGTTATGTCGTGTTTTGAAGTGTTTTGGAGTGGATTGGCGTGTTTGGGAGTGATTGTTTTGAACCGAGTGTTTTGGATTGAGTGTTTAGAAGCGAGAATTTTCGAGTGTTTGGGAGTGTTTTTGAGTGTTTTATCAATATATGTGGTGTTTTGGACTGTTATGCAGTGTTGTGGAGTGTTCTGGTGTGTTTTTGAGTTATATCGTGTTTTGAAGTCGATCGGAGCGTTTGGGAGTGTTTTAGAGGGTTTCGGAGTGTATGGGACTATTTGGGCGTGTTTGGAAGTGTTTTGGACTCTTTTAGTGTGTTTTGGATCGTTTTGGTGTGCTGTTGAGTGTTTTGGAGTGAGTGCTTAGTAGCCAGTGTTCTGGAGTGTTTTGGAGTGTTATGAAGTGTTTTGCAATGTTTCGTAGTGTATGGGACTGATTTGGAGTGTTTGGGAGTGTGTCGGAGTGTTTTGTAGTGTATTGGAGTGTTTTGATAGAATGTTTAGAAGCGAGAGTTTGGGAGTGTTTTGTATTGTTTTGGAGTATTGTGGTGTTTTGCTGCGTATTGGACTGTTTTGGAGTGGATTAGAGTGTTTGGGAGTGACTGTTTTGAACCGAGTGTTTTGGATTGAATGTTTAGGAGCGAGAATTTTCGAGTGTTTGGGAATATTTTGGAGTATTCTATATTGTTTTGGAATGTTTTGGTATGTTTCGGACTGTTTTGGAGTGTTGTGGAGTGTTCTGGTGTGTTTTTGAGTTATGTCGCGTATTGAAGTGTTTTGGAGTGGATTGGAGTGTTTGGGGGTGACTGCTTTGAAACGAGTGTTTTGGACTGTTTTGGAGTGTTGTGAAGTGTTTTGAAGTTTTTCGTAGTGTATGGGACTGTTTTGGAGTGTTTGGGAATGTGTCGGAGTGTTTTGTAGGGTATTGGAGTGTTTTGGATACAATGTTTAGAAGCGAGAATTTGGGAGTGTTTTGTAATACTTTGGAGTGTTGTGGTGTTTTGGTGTGTATTGGACTATTTTGGAGTGTTTTGGAGTGCTCTGCTGTGTTTTTGAGTTATGTCGTGTTTTGAAGTGTTTTGGAGTGGATTGGCGTGTTTGGGAGTGATTGTTTTGAACCGAGTGTTTTGGATTGAGTGTTTAGAAGCGAGAATTTTCGAGTGTTTGGGAGTGTTTTTGAGTGTTTTATCAATATATGTGGTGTTTTGGACTGTTATGCAGTGTTGTGGAGTGTTCTGGTGTGTTTTTGAGTTATGTCGTGTTTTGAAGTCGATCGGAGCGTTTGGGAGTGTTTTACAGGGTTTCGGAGTGTATGGGACTCTTTGGGCGTGTTTGGAAGTGTTTTGGACTCTTTTAGTGTGTTTTGGATCGTTTTGGTGTGCTGTTGAGTGTTTTGGAGTGAGTGCTTAGTAGCCAGTGTTCTGGAGTGTTTTGGAGTGTTATGAAGTGTTTTGCAATGTTTCGTAGTGTATGGGACTGATTTGGAGCGTTTGGGAGTGTGTCGGAGTGTTTTGTAGTGTATTGGAGTGTTTTGATAGAATGTTTAGAAGCGAGAGTTTGGGAGTGTTTTGTATTGTTTTGGAGTATTGTGGTGTTTTGCTGCGTATTGGACTGTTTTGGAGTGGATTAGAGTGTTTGGGAGTGAGTGTTTTGAACCGAGTGTTTTGGATTGAATGTTTAGGAGCGAGAATTTTCGCGTGTTTGGGAGTATTTTGGAGTATTCTATATTGTTTTGGAATGTTTTGGTATGTTTCGGACTGTTTTGGAGTGTTGTGGAGTGTTCTGGTGTGTTTTTGAGTTATGTCGTGTATTGAAGTGTTTTGGAGTGGATTGGAGTGTTTGGGGGTGACTGCTTTGAAACGAGTGTTTTGGACTGTTTTGGAGTGTTGTGAAGTGTTTTGAAGTTTTTCGTAGTGTATGGGATTGTTTTGGAGTGTTTGGGAATGTGTCGGAGTGTTTTGTAGTGTATTGGAGTGTTTTGGATAGAATGTTTAGAAGCGAGAATTTGGGAGTGTTTTGTATTACTTTGGAGTGTTGTGGTGTTTTGGTGTGTATTGGACTATTTTGGAGTGTTTTGGAGTGCTCTGCTGTGTTTTTGAGTTATGTCGTGTTTTGAAGTGTTTTGGAGTGGATTGGCGTGTTTGGGAGTGATTGTTTTGAACCGAGTGTTTTGGATTGAGTGTTTAGAAGCGAGAATTTTCGAGTGTTTGGGAGTGTTTTTGAGTGTTTTATCAATATATGTGGTGTTTTGGACTGTTATGCAGTGTTGTGGAGTGTTCTGGTGTGTTTTTGAGTTATATCGTGTTTTGAAGTCGATCGGAGCGTTTGGGAGTGTTTTAGAGGGTTTCGGAGTGTATGGGACTATTTGGGCGTGTTTGGAAGTGTTTTGGACTCTTTTAGTGTGTTTTGGATCGTTTTGGTGTGCTGTTGAGTGTTTTGGAGTGAGTGCTTAGTAGCCAGTGTTCTGGAGTGTTTTGGAGTGTTATGAAGTGTTTTGCAATGTTTCGTAGTGTATGGGACTGATTTGGAGTGTTTGGGAGTGTGTCGGAGTGTTTTGTAGTGTATTGGAGTGTTTTGATAGAATGTTTAGAAGCGAGAGTTTGGGAGTGTTTTGTATTGTTTTGGAGTATTGTGGTGTTTTGCTGCGTATTGGACTGTTTTGGAGTGGATTAGAGTGTTTGGGAGTGACTGTTTTGAACCGAGTGTTTTGGATTGAATGTTTAGGAGCGAGAATTTTCGAGTGTTTGGGAATATTTTGGAGTATTCTATATTGTTTTGGAATGTTTTGGTATGTTTCGGACTGTTTTGGAGTGTTGTGGAGTGTTCTGGTGTGTTTTTGAGTTATGTCGCGTATTGAAGTGTTTTGGAGTGGATTGGAGTGTTTGGGGGTGACTGCTTTGAAACGAGTGTTTTGGACTGTTTTGGAGTGTTGTGAAGTGTTTTGAAGTTTTTCGTAGTGTATGGGACTGTTTTGGAGTGTTTGGGAATGTGTCGGAGTGTTTTGTAGGGTATTGGAGTGTTTTGGATACAATGTTTAGAAGCGAGAATTTGGGAGTGTTTTGTAATACTTTGGAGTGTTGTGGTGTTTTGGTGTGTATTGGACTATTTTGGAGTGTTTTGGAGTGCTCTGCTGTGTTTTTGAGTTATGTCTTGTTTTGAAGTGTTTTGGAGTGGATTGGCGTGTTTGGGAGTGATTGTTTTGAACCGAGTGTTTTGGATTGAGTGTTTAGAAGCGAGAATTTTCGAGTGTTTGGGAGTGTTTTTGAGTGTTTTATCAATATATGTGGTGTTTTGGACTGTTATGCAGTGTTGTGGAGTGTTCTGGTGTGTTTTTGAGTTATGTCGTGTTTTGAAGTCGATCGGAGCGTTTGGGAGTGTTTTACAGGGTTTCGGAGTGTATGGGACTCTTTGGGCGTGTTTGGAAGTGTTTTGGACTCTTTTAGTGTGTTTTGGATCGTTTTGGTGTGCTGTTGAGTGTTTTGGAGTGAGTGCTTAGTAGCCAGTGTTCTGGAGTGTTTTGGAGTGTTATGAAGTGTTTTGCAATGTTTCGTAGTGTATGGGACTGATTTGGAGTGTTTGGGAGTGTGTCGGAGTGTTTTGTAGTGTATTGGAGTGTTTTATAGAATGTTTAGAAAGCGAGAGTTTGGGAGTGCTTTGTATTGTTTTGGAGTATTGTGGTGTTTTGCTGCGTATTGGACTGCTTTGGAGTGGATTAGAGTGTTTGGGAGTGACTGTTTTTAACCGAGTGTTTTGGATTGAATGTTTAGAAGCGAGAATTTTCGTGTGTTTGGGAGTATTTTGGAGTATTTTATATTGTTTTGGAGTGTTTTGTTATGTTTCGGACTGTTTTGGAGTGTTGTCGAGTGTTCTGGTGTGTTTTTGACTTATGTCGTGTTTTGAAGTGTTTTGGAGTGCATTGGAGTGTTTGGGGGGGACTGCTTTGAAACGAGTGTTTTGGACTATTTTGGAGTGTTGTGAAGTGTTTTGAAGTTTTTCGTAGTGTATGGGACTGTTTTGGAGTGTTTGGGAATGTGTCGGAGTGTTTTGTAGTGTATTGGAGTGTTTTGGATAGAATGTTTAGAAGCGAGAATTTGGGAGTGTTTTGTAATACTTTGGAGTGTTGTGGTGTTTTGGTGTGTATTGGACTATTTTGGAGTGTTTTGGAGTGCTCTGCTGTGTTTTTGAGTTATGTCGTGTTTTGGAGTGGATTGGCGTGTTTGGGAGTGATTGTTTTGAACCGAGTGTTTTGGATTGAGTGTTTAGAAGCGAGAATTTTCTAGTGTTTGGGAGTGTTTTTGAGTGTTTTATCAATATATGTGGTGTTTTGGACTGTTATGCAGTGTTGTGGAGTGTTCTGGTGTGTTTTTGAGTTATGTCGTGTTTTGAAGTCGATCGGAGCGTTTGGGAGTGTTTTAGAGGGTTTCGGAGTGTATGGGACTCTTTGGGCGTGTTTGGGAGTGTTTTGGACTCTTTTAGTGTGTTTTGGATCGTTTTGGTGTGCTGTTGAGTGTTTTGGAGTGATTGCTTAGTAGCCAGTGTTATAGGCTGTTTTGGAGTGTTATGAAGTGTTTTGCAATGTTTCGTAGTGTATGGGACTGATTTGGAGTGTTTGGGAGTGTGTCGGAGTGTTTTGTATTGTATTGGAGTGTTTTGATAGAATGTTTAGAAGCGAGTGTTTGGGAGTGTTTTGTATTGTTTTGGAGTATTGTGGTGTTTTGCTGCGTATTGGACTGTTTTGGAGTGGATTAGAGTGTTTGGGAGTGACTGTTTTGAACCGAGTGTTTTGGATTGAATGTTTAGAAGCGAGAATTTTCGAGTGTTTGGGAGTATTTTGGAGTATTTTATATTGTTTTGGAGTGTTTTGGTATGTTTCGGACTGTTTTGGAGTGTTGTCGAGTGTTCTGGTGTGTTTTTGACTTATGTCGTGTTTTGAAGTGTTTTGGAGTGCATTGGAGTGTTTGGGGGTGACTGCTTTGAAACGAGTGTTTTGATCTGTTTTGGAGTGTTGTGAAGTGTTTTGAAGTTTTTCCTAGTGTATGGGACAGTTTTGTAGTGTTTGGGAATGTGTCGGAGTGTTTTGTAGTGTATTGGAGTGTTTTGGATAGAATGTTTAGAAGCGAGAATTTGGGAGTGTTTTGTAATACTTTGGAGTGTTGCGGTGTTTTGGTGTGCATTGGACTATTTTGGAGTGTTTTGGAGTGCTCTGCTGTGTTTTTGAGTTATGTCGTGTTTTGAAGTGTTTTGGAGTGGATTGGCGTGTTTGCGAGTGATTGTTTTGAACCGAGTGTTTTGGATTGAATGTTTAGAAGCGAGAATTTTCGAGTGTTTGGGAGTGTTTTTGAGTGTTTTATGTGGTGTTTTGGACTGTTATGCAGTGTTGTGGTGTGTTCTGGTGTGTTTTTGAGTTATGTCGTGTTTTGAAGTCGATCGGAGCGTTTGGGAGTGTTTTAGAGGGTTTCGGAGTGTATGGGACTCTTTGGGCGTGTTTGGGAGTGTTTTGGACTCTTTTAGTGTGTTTTGGATCGTTTTGGTGTGCTGTTGAGTGTTTTGGAGTGAGTGCTTAGTAGCCAGTGTTTTGAAGTGTTTTGGAGTGTTATGAAGTGTTTTGCAATGTTTCGTAGTGTATGGGACTGATTTGGCGTGTTTGGGAGTGTGTCGGAGTGTTTTGTATTGTATTGGAGTGTTTTGATAGAATGTTTAGAAGCGAGAGTTTGGGTGTGTTTTGTATTGTTTTGGAGTATTGTGGTGTTTTGCTGCGTATTGGACTGTTTTGGAGTGGATTAGAGTGTTTGGGAGTGACTGTTTTCAACCGAGTGTTTTGGATTGAATGCTTAGAAGCGAGAATTTTCGAGTGTTTGGGAGTATTTTGGAGTATTTTATATTGTTTTGGAGTGTTTTGGTGTGTTTTGGACTGATTTGGAGTGTTGTGGAGTTTTCTGGTGCGTTTCTGAGTTATGTCGTGTTTTGAAGTGTTTTGCAGTGGAGTGGAGTGTTTGGGAGTGACTGTTTTGAACCGAGTGTTTTGGACTGTTTTGGAGTGTTGTGAAGTGCTTTGTAGTGTATTGGAGTGTTTTGGATTGAGTGTTTAGAAGTGAGAATTTTCGATTGTTTCGGAGTGTTTTGGAGTGTTTATATTGTGTTGTGGTGTTTTGGTGTGTTTGGGACTGTTTTGAAGTGTTGTGGAGTGTTCTGGTGTGTTTTTGAGTTATGTCGTGTTTTGAAGTGGATCGGAGTGTTTGGGAGTGACTGTTTTGAAGCGAGAATTTGGGAGTGTTTTGTGTTGTGTTGGAGTGGATTGGTGTGTTTGGGAGTGACAGTTTTGAACCGAGTGTTTTGGAGTGTTTTGTAGTGTATTGGAGCGTTTTGGATTGAAAGTTTAGAAGCGAGAATTTTCGAATGTTTGGGATTATTTTGGAGTGTGTTATATTGTTTTGGTGTGTTTTGGACTAATTTGGAGTGTTGTGGAGTGTTCTTGTGCGTTTTTGAGTTAAGTCATGTTTTGAAGTGTTTTGGAGTGGATTGGAGTGTTTGGGAGTTACTGTTTTGAACCGAGTGTTTTGGACTGTTTTGGAGTGTTGTGAAGTGTTTTGAAGTGGTTCGTAGTATATGGGACTGTTTTGGAGTGTTGTGGAGTGTTCTGTTGTGTTTTTGAGTTATTTCGTGTTTTGAAGTGGATTGGAGTGGATTGGATGTTTGGGAGTGACTGTTTTGAACCGAGTGTATTGGAGTGTATTGTTGTGTATTGGAGTGTTTTTGATTGAGAGAATTTTCGAGTGTTTGGGAGTATTCTGGAGTGATTTATATTGTTTTGGTGTGTTATGGACTGATTTGGAGTGTTGTGGAGTGTTCTGCTGCGTTTTTGAGTTATTTCTTGTGTTGAAGTGGATTGGAGTGGATTGGAGTGTTTTGGATTGAGTGTTTAGAAGCGAGAATTATCGAGTGTTTGGGAGTATTTTGAAGTGTTTTATATTGTTTTGGAGTGTTTTGGTGTGTTTTGGACTGATTTGGACTGTTGTGGAGTTTTGTGGTGTGTTTCTGAGTTATGTCGTGTTTTGAAGTGTTCTGGAGTGGAGTTGAGTGTTTGGGAGTGACTGTTTTGAACCGAGTGTTTTGGACTGTTTTGGAGTGTTGTGAAGTGTTTTGAAGTGTTTCGTAGTGTATGAGACTCTTTTGGAGAGTTTGGAAGTGTGTTGGAGTGTTGTGCAGTGCTTTGTAGTGTATTCGAGTGTTTTGGATTGAGTGTTTAGAAGTGAGAATTTTCGATTGTTTCGGAGTGTTTTGGAGTGTTTTATATTGTGTTGTGGTGTTTTGGTGTGTTTTGGACTGTTTTGGAGTGTTGTGGAGTGTTCTGTTGTTTTTCTGAGTTATGTCGTGTTTTGAAGTGGATCTGAGTGTTTGGGAGTGACTGTTTTGAAGCGAGAATTTGGGAGTGTTTTGTGTTGTGTTGGAGTGGATTGGTGTGTTTGGGAGTGACAGTTTTGAACCGAGTGTTTTGGAGTGTTTTGTAGTGTATTGGAGTGTTTTGGATTGAAAGTTTAGAAGCGAGAATTTTCGAGTGTTTGGGATTATTTTGGAGTGTGTTATATTGTTTTGGTGTGTTTTGGACTAATTTGGAGTGTTGTGGAGTGTTCTGGTGCGTTTTTGAGTTATTTCGTGTTTTGAAGTGTTTTGGAGTGGATTGGAGTGTTTGGGAGTGACTGTTTTGAACCGAGTGTTTTGGACTGTTTTGGAGTGTTGTGAAGTGCTTTGAAGTGTTTCGTAGTGTATGGTACTGTTTTGGAGTGTTGAGGAGTGTTCTGGTGTGTTATTGAGTTATGTCGTGTTTTGAAGTGGATTGGAGTGGATTGGCGTCTTTGGAAGTGAGTGTTTTGAATCAAGTGTTTTGGTGTGTTTTGGACTGATTTGGAGTGTTGTGGAGTGTTCTTGTGCGTTTTTGAGTAAAGTCGTGTTTTGAAGTGTTTTGGAGTGGATTGGAGTGTTTGGGAGTGACTGTTTTGAACCGAGTGTTTTGGCCTGTTTTGGAGTGTTGTGAAGTGTTTTGAAGTGGTTCGTAGTATATGGGACTGTTTTGGAGTGTTGTGGAGTGTTCTGTTGTGTTTTTGAGTTATTTCGTGTTTTGAAGTGGATTGGAGTGGATTGGTTGTTTGGGAGTGACTGTTTTGAACCGAGTGTATTGGAGTGTATTGTTGTGTATTGGAGTGTTTTGGATTGAGTGTTTAAAAGCGAGAATTTTCGAGTGTTTCGGAGTATTCTGGAGTGATTTATATTGTTTTGGTGTGTTTATGGACTGATTTGGAGTGTTGTGGAGTGTTCTGCTGCGTTTTTGAGTTATTTCTTGTTTTGAAGTGGATTGGAGTGGATTGGAGTGTTTTGGATTGAGTGTTTAGAAGCGAGAATTATCGAGTGTTTGGGAGTATTTTGAAGTGTTTTATATTGTTTTGGAGTGTTTTGGTGTGTTTTGGACTGATTTGGATTGTTGTGGAGTTTTCTGGTGTGTTTCTGAGTTATGTCGTGTTTTGAAGTGTTCTGGAGTGGAGTGGAGTGTTTGGGAGTGACTGTTTTGAACCGAGTGCTTTGGACTGTTTTGGAGTGTTGTGAAGTGTTTTGAAGTGTTCGTAGTGTATGAGACTCTTTTGGAGAGTTTGGAAGTGTGTTGGAGTGTTGTGCAGTGCTTTGTAGTGTATTGGAGTGTTTTGGATTGAGTGTTTAGAAGTGAGAATTTTCGATTGTTTCGGAGTGTTTTTGAGTGTTTTATATTGTGTTGTGGTGTTTTGGTGTGTTTTGGACTGTTTTGGAGTGTTGTGGAGTGTTCTGGTGTGTTTTTGAGTTATGTCGTGTTTTGAAGTGGATCGGAGTGTTTGGGAGTGACTGTTTTGAAGCGAGAATTTGGGAGTGTTTTGTGTTGTGTTGGAGTGGATTGGTGTGTTTCGGAGTGACTGTTTTGAACCGAGTGTTTTTGGAATGTTTTGTGGTGCTCTGGTGTGTTTTTGAGTTATTTCGTGTTTTGAAGTGGATTGGAGTGGATTGGATTGAAAGATTAGAAGCGAGAATTTTCGAGTGTTTGGGATTATTTTGGAGTGTGTTATATTGTTTTGGTGTATTTTGGACTGATTTGGAGTGTTGTGGACTGTTGTGGTGCGTTTTTGAGTTATTTCGTGTTTTGGAGTGGATTGGAGTGTTTGGGAGTGACTGTTTTGAACCGAGTGTTTTGGACTGTTTTGGAGTGTTTCGTAGTGTATGGGACTGATTTGGAGTGTTGAGGAGTGTTCTGGTGCGTTTTTGAGTTATTTCGTGTTTTGAAGTGTTTTGGAGTGGATTGGAGTGTTGTGAAGTGTTTTGAAGTGTTTCGCAGTGTATGTGACTGTTTTGGAGAGTTTGGGAATGTGTCGGAATGTTTTGGATAGCATATTTAGAAGCGAGAATTTGGGCGTGTTTTGTATTGGTTTGGAGTGTTGTGCTGTTTTGGTGTGTTTTGGACTTTTGGAGTGGATTGGAGTGTTTGGGAGTGACTGTTTTGAACCGAGGGTTTTGGAGTGTTTTGTTCTGTTTTGGACTGATTTGGAGTGTTGTGAAGTGTTTTGTAGTGTATGGGACTGTTTTGTCGAGTTTGGGAGTGTGTTGGAGTGTTTTGGATTGAATGTTTAGAAGCGAGAATTTGGGAGTGTTTTGTATTGTGTTGGAGTGTTGTGGTGTTTTGGTGTGTTTTGGACTGTTTTGGAGTGGATTGGTGTGTTTGGGAGTGATTGTTTTGAACCGAGTGTTTTGGAGTGTTTTGTAGTGTTGTGAAGTGTTTTGTAGTGTATGGGACTGTCTTGGAGAATTTGGAAGTGTGTTGGAGTGTTGTGGATTGAGTGGTTGGAAGTGAGAATTTTCGATTGTTTCGGAGTGTTTTGGAGTGTTTTATATTGTGTTGTGGTGTTTTGGTGTGTTTTGGACTGTTTTGGAGTGTTGTGGAGTGTTCTGGTGTGTTTTCGAGTTATGTCATGTTTTGAAGTGGATCGGAGTGTTTGGGAGTGACTGTTTTGAAGCGAGAATTTGGGAGTGTTTTGTGTTGTGTTGGAGTGGATTGGTGTGTTTCGGAGTGACTGTTTTGAACCGAGTGTTTTTGGAGTGTTTTGTAGTGCTCTGGTGTGTTTTTGAGTTATTTCGTGTTTTGAAGTGGATTGGAGTAGATTGGAGATTTTGCGAGTGACTGTTTTGAACCGAGTGTTTTGGAGTGTTTTGTAGTGTATTGGAGTGTTTTGGATTGAGTGTTTAAAAGCGAGAATTTTCGAGTGTTTGGGATTATTTTGGAGTGATTTATATTGTTTTGGTGTGTTATGGACTGATTTGGAGTGTTGTGGAGTGTTCTGCTGCGTTTTTGAGTTATTTCGTGTTTTGAAGTGTTTTGGAGTGGATTGGAGTGTTTGGGAGTGACTGTTTTGAACCGAGTGTTTGGGACTCTTTTGGAGTGTTGTGAAGTGCTTTGAAGTGTTTCGTAGTGTATGGGACTGTTTTGGAGTGTTGAGGAGTGTTCTGATGTGTTATTGAGGTATGTCGTGTTTTGAAGTGGATTGGAGTGGATTGGCGTCTTTGGAAGTGAGTGTTTTGAACCGAGTGTTTTGGTGTGTTTTGGACTGATTTGGAGTGTTGTAGAGTGTTCTGGTGCGTTTTTGAGTAAAGTCGTGTTTTGAAGTGTTTTGGAGTGGATTGGAGTATTTGGGAGTGATTGTTTTGAACCGAGTGTTTTGGACTGTTTTGGAGGGTTGTGAAGTGTTTTGAAGTGTTTCGTAGTGTATGGGACTGTTTTGGAGAGTTTGGGAGTGTGTCGGAATGTTTTGGATAGCATGTTTAGAAGCGAGAATTTGGGAGTGTTTTGTATTAGTTTGGAGTGTTGTGCTGTTTTGGTGTGTTTTGGACTTTTGGAGTGGATTGGAGTGTTTGGGAGTGACTGTTTTGAACCGAGTGTTTTGGAGTGTTTTGGTCTGTTTTGGACTGATTTGGAGTGTTGTGGAGTGTTCTGGTGCGTTTTTGAGTTATGTCGTGTTTTGGACTGTTTTGGAGTGGATTGGTGTGTTTGGGAGTGATTGTTTTGAACCGAGTGTTTTGGAGTGTTTTTTAGTGTTTTTGAGTTGTTCCTTGTTCTGAAGTGTTTTGGAGTGTTTTGGACTGATTTGGAGTGTTGTTGAGTGTTCTGGTGCGTTTTTGAGTTATGTCGTGTTTTGAAGTGTTTTGGAGTGGATTGGAGTGCTTGGGAGTGACTGTTTTGAACCGAATGTTTTGGACTGTTTTGGAGTGTTGTGAAGTGTTTTGAAGTGTTTTGTAGTGTATGGTACTGTCTTGGAGAATTTGGAAGTGTGTTGGAGTGTTGTGCAGTGATTTGTAGTGTATTGGAGTGTTTTGGATTGAGGGGTTGCAAATGAGAATTTTCGATTGTTTCGGAGTGTTTTGGAGTGTTTTGGACTGTTTTGGAGTGTTGTGGAGTGTTCTGGTGTGTTTTTGAGTTATTTCGTGTTTTGAAGTGGATTGGAGTGGATTGGCGTCTTTGGAAGTGAGTGTTTTGAACCGAGTGTTTTGGTGTGTTTTGGACTGATTTGGAGTGTTGTAGAGTGTTCTGGTGCGTTTTTGAGTAAAGTCGTGTTTTGAAGTGTTTTGGAGTGGATTGGAGTATTTGGGAGTGACTGTTTTGAACCGAGTGTTTTGGACTGTTTTGAAGTGTTGTGAAGTGTTTTGAAGTGGTTCGTAGTATATGGGACGGTTTTGGAGTGTTGTGGATTGTTCTGGTGTGTTTTTGAGTTATTTCGTGTTTTGAAGTGGATTGGAGTGGATTGGATGTTTGGGAGTGACTGTTATGAACCGAGTGTTTGGAGTGTTTTGTTGTGTATTGGAGTGTTTTGGATTGAGTGTTTAAAAGCGAGACTATTCGAGTGTTTGGGAGTATTCTGGAGTGATTTATATTGTTTTGGTGTGTTATGGACTGATTTGGAGTGTTGTGGAGTGTTCTGCTGCGTTTTTGAGTTCTTTCGTGTTTGGAAGTGGATTGGAGTGTTTTGTAGTGTATTGGAGTGTTTTGGATTGAGTGTTTAGAAGCGAGAATTATCGAGTGTTTGGGAGTATTTTGAAGTGTTTTATATTGTTTTGGAGTGTTTTGGTGTGTTTTGGACTGATTTGGAGTGTTGTGGAGTGTTCTGGTGTGTTTTTGAGTTATGTCGTGTTTTGAAGTGGATCGGAGTGTTTGGGAGTGACTGTTTTGGAGCGCGAATTTGAGAGTGTTTTGTATTGTGTTGGAGTGGATTGGTGTGTTTGGGAGTGACAGTTTTGAACCGAGTGTTTTTGGAGAGTTTTGTAGTGAATTGGAGTGTTTTGGATTGAAAATTTAGAAGCGAGAATTTTCGAGTGTTTGGGATTATTTTGGAGAGTGTTATATTGTTCTGGTGTGTTTTGGACTGATTTGGAGTGTTGAGGAGTGTTCTGGCGCGTTTTTGAGTTATTTCGTGTTTTGAAGTGTTTTGGAGTGGATTGTCGTGTTTGGGAGTGACTGTTTTGAACCGAGTGTTTTGGACTGTTTTGGAGGGTTGTGAAGTGTTTTGAAGTGTTTCGTAGTGTATGGGACTGTTTTGGAGAGTTTGGGAGTGTGTCGGAATGTTTTGGATAGCATGTTTAGAAGCGAGAATTTGGGAGTGTTTTGTATTAGTTTGGAGTGTTGTGCTGTTTTGGTGTGTTTTGGACTTTTGGAGTGGATTGGAGTGTTTGGGAGTGACTGTTTTGAACCGAGTGTTTTGGAGTGTTTTGGTCTGTTTTGGACTGATTTGGAGTGTTGTGGAGTGTTCTGGTGCGTTTTTGAGTTATGTCGTGTTTTGGACTGTTTTGGAGTGGATTGGTGTGTTTGGAGTGATTGTTTTGAACCGAGTGTTTTGGAGTGTTTTGTAGTGTTTTTGAGTTGTTCCTTGTTCTGAAGTGTTTTGGAGTGTTTTGGACTGATTTGGAGTGTTGTTGAGTGTTCTGGTGCGTTTTTGAGTTATGTCGTGTTTTGAAGTGTTTTGGAGTGGATTGGAGTGCTTGGGAGTGACTGTTTTGAACCGAATGTTTTGGACTGTTTTGGAGTGTTGTGAAGTGTTTTGAAGTGTTTTGTAGTGTATGGTACTGTCTTGGAGAATTTGGAAGTGTGTTGGAGTGTTGTGCAGTGATTTGTAGTGTATTGGAGTGTTTTGGATTGAGGGGTTGCAAATGAGAATTTTCGATTGTTTCGGAGTGTTTTGGAGTGTTTTGGACTGTTTTGGAGTGTTGTGGAGTGTTCTGGTGTGTTTTTGAGTTATTTCGTGTTTTGAAGTGGATTGGAGTGGATTGGAGTTTTTGGGAGTGATTGTTTTGAACCGAGTGTTTTGGACTGTTTTGTAGTGCATTGGAGTGTTTTGGATTGAAAGATTAGAAGCGAGAATTTTCGAGTGTTTGGGATTATTTTGAAGTGTGTTTCTTGTTTTGGTGTGTTTTGGACTGTTTTGGAGTGTTGTGGAGAGATCTGGTGTGTTTTTGAGTTATGTCGTGTTTTGAAGTGGATCGGAGTGTTTGGGAGTGACTGTTTTGAAGCAAGAATTTGGGAGTGTTTTGTATTGTGTTGGAGTGGATTGGTGTGTTTGGGAGTGACTGTCTTGAACCGAGTGTTAATGGAGTGTTTTGTAGTGCTCTGGTGTGTTTTTGAGTTATTTCGTGTTTTGAAGTGGATTGGAGTGGATTGGAGTGTTTGGGAGTGACTGTTTTGAACTGAGTGTTTTGGAGTGTTTTGTTGTGTATTGGTGTGTTTTGGATTGAGTGTTTAAAAGCGAGAATTTTCGAGTGTTTGGGAGCATTCCGGAGTGATTTATATTGTTTTCGTGTGTTATGGACTGATTTGGAGTGTTGTGGAGTGTTCTGCTGCGTTTTTGAGTTATTTCGTGTTTTGAAGTGGATTGGAGTGTGTTTTGGTGTGTTTTGGACTGATTTGGAGTGTTGTGGAGTTTTCTGGTGCGTTTCTGAGTTATGTCGTGTTTTGAAGTGTTTTGGAGTAGAGTGGAGTGTTTGGGAGTGACTGTTTTGAACCGAGTGTTTTGGACTGTTTTGGAGTGTTGTGAAGTGTTTTGAAGTGTTTCGTAGTGTATGAGACTCTTTTGGAGAGTTTGGAAGTGTGTTGGTGTGTTGTGCAGTGGTTTGTAGTGTATTGGAGTGTTTTGGATTGAGTGTTTAGAAGTGAGAATTTCGGATTGTTTCGGAGTGTTTTGGAGTGTTTTATATTGTGTTGTGGTGTTTTGGTGTGTTTTGGACTGTTTTGGAGTGTTGTGGAGTGTTCTGGTGTGTTTTTGAGTTATGTCGTGTTTTGAAGTGGATCGGAGTGTTTGGGAGTGACTGTTTTGAAGCGAGAATTTGGGAGTGTTTAGTGTTGTGTTGGAGTGGATTGGTGTGTTTGGGAGTGACTGTTTTGACCCGAGTGTTTTTGGAGTGTTTTGTAGTGCTCTGGTGTGTTTTTGAGTTATTTCGTGTTTTGAAGTGGATTGGAGTGGATTGGAGTTTTTGGGAGTGACTGTTTTGAACCGAGTGTTTTGGAGTGTATTGGAGTGTTTTGGATTGAAAGATTAGAAGGGAGAATTTTCGAGTGTTTGGGATTATTTTGGAGTGTGTTATATTGTTTTGGTGTGTTTTGGACTGATTTGGAGTGTTGTGGAGTGTTCTGGTGCGTTTTGCAGTTATTTCGTGTTTTGAAGTGTTTGGGAGTGATTGTTTGGAACCGAGTGTTTTGGACTGTTTTGGAGTGTTGTGAAGTGCTTTGAAGTGCTTCGTAGTGTATGGGACTGTTTTGGAGTGTTGAGGAGTGTTCTGGTGTGTTATTGATGTAGGTCGTGTTTTGAAGTGGATTGGAGTGGATTGGCGTCTTTGGAAGTGAGTGTTTTGAGCCGAGTGTTTTGGTGTGTTTTGGACTGATTTGGAGTGTTGTAGAGTGTTCTGGTGCGTTTTTGAGTTAAGTTGTGTTTTGAAGTGTTTTGGAGTGGATTGGAGTGTTTGGGAGTGACTGTTTTGAACCGAGTGTTTTGGACAGTTTTGGCGTGTTGTGAAGTGCTTTGAAGTGTTTCGTAGTGCATGGGACTGTTTTGGAGTGTTGAGGAGTGTTCTGGTGTGTTATTGAGTTATTTCGTGTTTTGAAGTGGATTGGATGTTTGGGAGTGACTGTTTTGAACCGAGTGTTTGGAGTGTTTTGTTGTGTATTGGAGTGTTTTGGATTGAGTGTATAAAAGCGAGAATTTTCGAGTGTTTGGGAGTATTCTGGAGTGATTTATATTGTTTTGGTGTGTTATGGACTGTTTTGGAGTGTTGAGGAGTGTTCTGGTGTGTTATTGAGGTATGTCGTGTTTTGAAGTGGATTGGAGTGGATTGGCGTCTTTGGAAGTGACTGTTTTGAACCGAGTGTTTTGGTGTGTTTTGGACTGATTTGGAGTGTTGTGGAGTGTTCTGCTGCGTTTTTGAGTTATTTCGTGTTTGGAAGTGGATTGGAGTGTTTTGTAGTGTATTGGAGTGTTTTGGATTGAGTGTTTAGAAGCGAGAATTATCGAGTGTTTGGGAGTATTTTGAAGTGTTTTATATTGTTTTGGAGTGTTTTCGTGTGTTTTTGAGTTATGTCGTGTTTTGAAGTGGATCGGAGTGTTTGGGAGTGAGTGTTTTGGAGCGCGAATTTGGGAGTGTTTTGTATTGTGTTGGAGTGGATTGGTGTGTTTGGGAGTGACAGTTTTGAACCGAGTGTTTTTGGAGAGTTTTGTAGTGAATTGGAGTGTTTTGGATTGAAAGTTTAGAAGCGAGAATTTTCGAGTGTTTGGGATTATTTTGGAGTGTGTTATATTGTTTTGGTGTGTTTTGGACTGATTTTGAGTTATTTTTGAGTTATTTCGTGTTTTGAAGTGTTTTGGAGTGGATTGTCGTGTTTGGGAGTGACTGTTTTGAACCGAGTGTTTTGGACTGTTTTGGAGTGTTGTGAAGTGTTTTGAAGTGTTTTGTAGTGTATGGGACTGTTTTGGAGAGTTTGGGAGTGTGTCGGAATGTTTTGGATAGCATGTTTAGAAGCGAGAATTTGGGAGTGTTTTGTATTGGTTTGGAGTGTTGTGCTGTTTTGGTGTGTTTTGGACTTTTGGAGTGGATTGGAGTGTTTGGGAGTGACTGTTTTGAACCGAGTGTTTTGGAGTGTTTTGGTCTGTTTTGGACTGATTTGGAGTGTTGTGGAGTGTTCTGGTGCGTTTTTGAGTTATGTCGTGTTTTGACGTGTTTTGGAGTGGATTGGAGTGTTTGGGAGTGACTGTTTTCAACCGAGTATTTTGGACTGTCTTGGAGTGTTGTGAAGTGTTTTGTAGTGTATGGGACTGTTTTATCGAGTTTGGGAGTGTGTTGGAGTGTTTTGGATAGAATGTTTAGAAGCGAGAATTTGGGAGTGTTTTGTATTGTGTTGGAGTGTTGTGGTGTTTTGGTGTGTTTTGGATTGTTTTGGAGTGGATTGGTGTGTTTGGGAGTGATTGTTTTGAACCGAGTGTTTTGGAGTGTTTTGTAGTGTTTTTGAGTTGTTTCTTGTTCTGAAGTGGATTGGAGTGGATTGGAGTGTTTGGCAGTGACTGTTTTGAACCGAGTGCTTTGGAGTCTTTTGGTGTGTTTTGGACTGATTTGGAATGTTGTAGAGTGTTCTGGTGCGTTTTTGAGTTATGTCGTGTTTTGAAGTGTTTTGGAGTGGATTGGAGTGTTTGGGAGTGACTGTTTTGAACCGAATGTTTTGGACAGTTTTGGAGTGTTGTGAAGTGTTTTGTAGTGTATGGGACTGTCTTGGAGAATTTGGAAGTGTGTTTGGAGTGTTGTGCAGTGTTTTGTAGTGTATTGGAGTGTTTTGGATTGAGTGGTTGGAAGTGAGAATTTTCGATTGTTTCGGAGTGTTTTGGAGTGTTTTTATTGTGTTGTGGTGTTTTGGTGTGTTTTGGACTGTTTTGGAGTGTTGTGGAGTGTCATGGTGTGTTTTTGAGTTATGTCGTGTTTTGAAGTGGATCGGAGAGTTTGGGAGTGACTGTTTTGAAGCGAGAATTTGGGAGTGTTTTGTATTGTGTTGGAGTGGATTGGTGTGTTTGGGAGTGACTGTCTTGAACCGAGTGTTTTTGGAGTGTTTTGTAGTGCTCTGGTGTGTTTTTGAGTTATTTCGTGTTTTGAAGTGGATTGGAGTGGATTGGAGTGTTTGGGAGTGACTGTTTTGAACTGAGTGTTTTGGAGTGTTTTGTTGTGTATTGGAGTGTTTTGGATTGAATGTTTAAAAGCGAGAATTTTCGAGTGTTTGGGAGTATTCTGGAGTGATTTATATTGTTTTGGTGTGTTATGGACTAACTTGGAGTGTTGTGGAGTGTTCTGCTGCGTTTTTGAGTTATTTCGTGTTTTGAAGTGGATTGCAGTGGATTGGAGTGTTCTGTAGTGTATTGGAGTGTTTTGGATTGAGTGTTTAGAAGCGAGAATTATCGAGTGTTTGGGAGTATTTTGAAGTGTTTTATATTGTTTTGGTGTGTTTTGTTGTGTTTTGGACTGATTTGGAGTGTTGTGGAGTTTTCTGGTGCGTTTCTGAGTTATGTCGTGTTTTGAAGTGTTTTGGAGTGGAGTGGAGTGTTTGGGAGTGACTGTTTTGAACCGAGTGTTTTGGTGTGTTTTGGATTGAAAGATTAGAAGGGAGAATTTTCGAGTGTTTGGGATTATTTTGGAGTGTGTTATATTGTTTTGGTGTGTTTTGGACTGATTTGGAGTGTTGTGGAGTGTTCTGGTGCGTTTTGCAGTTATTTCGTGTTTTGAAGTGTTTGGGAGTGATTGTTTGGAACCGAGTGTTTTGGACTGTTTTGGAGTGTTGTGAAGTGCTTTGAAGTGCTTCGTAGTGTATGGGACTGTTTTGGAGTGTTGAGGAGTGTTCTGGTGTGTTATTGATGTAGGTCGTGTTTTGAAGTGGATTGGAGTGGATTGGCGTCTTTGGAAGTGAGTGTTTTGAGCCGAGTGTTTTGGTGTGTTTTGGACTGATTTGGAGTGTTGTAGAGTGTTCTGGTGCGTTTTTGAGTTAAGTTGTGTTTTGAAGTGTTTTGGAGTGGATTGGAGTGTTTGGGAGTGACTGTTTTGAACCGAGTGTTTTGGACAGTTTTGGCGTGTTGTGAAAGTGCTTTGAAGTGTTTCGTAGTGCATGGGACTGTTTTGGAGTGTTGAGAAGTGTTCTGGTGTGTTATTGAGTTATTTCGTGTTTTGAAGTGGATTGGATGTTTGGGAGTGACTGTTTTGAACCGAGTGTTTGGAGTGTTTTGTTGTGTATTGGAGTGTTTTGGATTGAGTGTATAAAAGCGAGAATTTTCGAGTGTTTGGGAGTATTCTGGAGTGATTTATATTGTTTTGGTGTGTTATGGACTGTTTTGGAGTGTTGAGGAGTGTTCTGGTGTGTTATTGAGGTATGTCGTGTTTTGAAGTGGATTGGAGTGGATTGGCGTCTTTGGAAGTGACTGTTTTGAACCGAGTGTTTTGGTGTGTTTTGGACTGATTTGGAGTGTTGTGGAGTGTTCTGCTGCGTTTTTGAGTTATTTCGTGTTTGGAAGTGGATTGGAGTGTTTTGTAGTGTATTGGAGTGTTTTGGATTGAGTGTTTAGAAGCGAGAATTATCGAGTGTTTGGGAGTATTTTGAAGTGTTTTATATTGTTTTGGAGTGTTTTCGTGTGTTTTTGAGTTATGTCGTGTTTTGAAGTGGATCGGAGTGTTTGGGAGTGAGTGTTTTGGAGCGCGAATTTGGGAGTGTTTTGTATTGTGTTGGAGTGGATTGGTGTGTTTGGGAGTGACAGTTTTGAACCAAGTGTTTTTGGAGAGTTTTGTAGTGAATTGGAGTGTTTTGGATTGAAAGTTTAGAAGCGAGAATTTTCGAGTGTTTGGGATTATTTTGGAGTGTGTTATATTGTTTTGGTGTGTTTTGGACTGATTTTGAGTTATTTTTGAGTTATTTCGTGTTTTGAAGTGTTTTGGAGTGGATTGTCGTGTTTGGGAGTGACTGTTTTGAACCGAGTGTTTTGGACTGTTTTGGAGTGTTGTGAAGTGTTTTGAAGTGTTTTGTAGTGTATGGGACTGTTTTGGAGAGTTTGGGAGTGTGTCGGAATGTTTTGGATAGCATGTTTAGAAGCGAGAATTTGGGAGTGTTTTGTATTGGTTTGGAGTGTTGTGCTGTTTTGGTGTGTTTTGGACTTTTGGAGTGGATTGGAGTGTTTGGGAGTGACTGTTTTGAACCGAGTGTTTTGGACTGTTTTGGAGTGTTGTGAAGTGTTTTGAAGTGTTTTGTAGTGTATGGGACTGTTTTGGAGAGTTTGGGAGTGTGTCGGAATGTTTTGGATAGCATGTTTAGAAGCGAGAATTTGGGAGTGTTTTGTATTGGTTTGGAGTGTTGTGCTGTTTTGGTGTGTTTTGGACTTTTGGAGTGGATTGGAGTGTTTGGGAGTGACTGTTTTGAACCGAGTGTTTTGGAGTGTTTTGGTCTGTTTTGGACTGATTTGGAGTGTTGTGGAGTGTTCTGGTGCGTTTTTGAGTTATGTCGTGTTTTGAAGTGTTTTGGAGTGGATTGGAGTGTTTGGGAGTGACTGTTTTCAACCGAGTATTTTGGACTGTCTTGGAGTGTTGTGAAGTGTTTTGTAGTGTATGGGACTGTTTTATCGAGTTTGGGAGTGTGTTGGAGTGTTTTGGATAGAATGTTTAGAAGCGAGAATTTGGGAGTGTTTTGTATTGTGTTGGAGTGTTGTGGTGTTTTGGTGTGTTTTGGATTGTTTTGGAGTGGATTGGTGTGTTTGGGAGTGATTGTTTTGAACCGAGTGTTTTGGAGTGTTTTGTAGTGTTTTTGAGTTGTTTCTTGTTCTGAAGTGGATTGGAGTGGATTGGAGTGTTTGGCAGTGACTGTTTTGAACCGAGTGCTTTGGAGTCTTTTGGTGTGTTTTGGACTGATTTGGAATGTTGTAGAGTGTTCTGGTGCGTTTTTGAGTTATGTCGTGTTTTGAAGTGTTTTGGAGTGGATTGGAGTGTTTGGGAGTGACTGTTTTGAACCGAATGTTTTGGACAGTTTTGGAGTGTTGTGAAGTGTTTTGTAGTGTATGGGACTGTCTTGGAGAATTTGGAAGTGTGTTTGGAGTGTTGTGCAGTGTTTTGTAGTGTATTGGAGTGTTTTGGATTGAGTGGTTGGAAGTGAGAATTTTCGATTGTTTCGGAGTGTTTTGGAGTGTTTTTATTGTGTTGTGGTGTTTTGGTGTGTTTTGGACTGTTTTGGAGTGTTGTGGAGTGTCATGGTGTGTTTTTGAGTTATGTCGTGTTTTGAAGTGGATCGGAGAGTTTGGGAGTGACTGTTTTGAAGCGAGAATTTGGGAGTGTTTTGTATTGTGTTGGAGTGGATTGGTGTGTTTGGGAGTGACTGTCTTGAACCGAGTGTTTTTGGAGTGTTTTGTAGTGCTCTGGTGTGTTTTTGAGTTATTTCGTGTTTTGAAGTGGATTGGAGTGGATTGGAGTGTTTGGGAGTGACTGTTTTGAACTGAGTGTTTTGGAGTGTTTTGTTGTGTATTGGAGTGTTTTAGATTGAGTGTTTAAAAGCGAGAATTTTCGAGTGTTTGGGAGTATTCTGGAGTGATTTATATTGTTTTGGTGTGTTATGGACTAACTTGGAGTGTTGTGGAGTGTTCTGCTGCGTTTTTGAGTTATTTCGTGTTTTGAAGTGGATTGCAGTGGATTGGAGTGTTCTGTAGTGTATTGGAGTGTTTTGGATTGAGTGTTTAGAAGCGAGAATTATCGAGTGTTTGGGAGTATTTTGAAGTGTTTTATATTGTTTTGGTGTGTTTTGTTGTGTTTTGGACTGATTTGGAGTGTTGTGGAGTTTTCTGGTGCGTTTCTGAGTTATGTCGTGTTTTGAAGTGTTTTGGAGTGGAGTGGAGTGTTTGGGAGTGACTGTTTTGAACCGAGTGTTTTGGTGTGTTTTGGATTGAAAGATTAGAAGGGAGAATTTTCGAGTGTTTGGGATTATTTTGGAGTGTGTTATATTGTTTTGGTGTGTTTTGGACTGATTTGGAGTGTTGTGGAGTGTTCTGGTGCGTTTTGCAGTTATTTCGTGTTTTGAAGTGTTTGGGAGTGATTGTTTGGAACCGAGTGTTTTGGACTGTTTTGGAGTGTTGTGAAGTGCTTTGAAGTGCTTCGTAGTGTATGGGACTGTTTTGGAGTGTTGAGGAGTGTTCTGGTGTGTTATTGATGTAGGTCGTGTTTTGAAGTGGATTGGAGTGGATTGGCGTCTTTGGAAGTGAGTGTTTTGAGCCGAGTGTTTTGGTGTGTTTTGGACTGATTTGGAGTGTTGTAGAGTGTTCTGGTGCGTTTTTGAGTTAAGTTGTGTTTTGAAGTGTTTTGGAGTGGATTGGAGTGTTTGGGAGTGACTGTTTTGAACCGAGTGTTTTGGACAGTTTTGGCGTGTTGTGAAAGTGCTTTGAAGTGTTTCGTAGTGCATGGGACTGTTTTGGAGTGTTGAGAAGTGTTCTGGTGTGTTATTGAGTTATTTCGTGTTTTGAAGTGGATTGGATGTTTGGGAGTGACTGTTTTGAACCGAGTGTTTGGAGTGTTTTGTTGTGTATTGGAGTGTTTTGGATTGAGTGTATAAAAGCGAGAATTTTCGAGTGTTTGGGAGTATTCTGGAGTGATTTATATTGTTTTGGTGTGTTATGGACTGTTTTGGAGTGTTGAGGAGTGTTCTGGTGTGTTATTGAGTTATTTCGTGTTTGGAAGTGGATTGGAGTGTTTTGTAGTGTATTGGAGTGTTTTGGATTGAGTGTTTAGAAGTGAGAATTATCGAGTGTTTGGGAGTATTTTGAAGTGTTTTATATTGTTTTGGAGTGTTTTCGTGTGTTTTTGAGTTATGTCGTGTTTTGAAGTGGATCGGAGTGTTTGGGAGTGAGTGTTTTGGAGCGCGAATTTGGGAGTGTTTTGTATTGTGTTGGAGTGGATTGGTGTGTTTGGGAGTGACAGTTTTGAACCGAGTGTTTTTGGAGAGTTTTGTAGTGAATTGGAGTGTTTTGGATTGAAAGTTTAGAAGCGAGAATTTTCGAGTGTTTGGGATTATTTTGGAGTGTGTTATATTGTTTTGGTGTGTTTTGGACTGATTTTGAGTTATTTTTGAGTTATTTCGTGTTTTGAAGTGTTTTGGAGTGGATTGTCGTGTTTGGGAGTGACTGTTTTGAACCGAGTGTTTTGGACTGTTTTGGAGTGTTGTGAAGTGTTTTGAAGTGTTTTGTAGTGTATGGGACTGTTTTGGAGAGTTTGGGAGTGTGTCGGAATGTTTTGGATAGCATGTTTAGAAGCGAGAATTTGGGAGTGTTTTGTATTGGTTTGGAGTGTTGTGCTGTTTTGGTGTGTTTTGGACTTTTGGAGTGGATTGGAGTGTTTGGGAGTGACTGTTTTGAACCGAGTGTTTTGGAGTGTTTTGGTCTGTTTTGGACTGATTTGGAGTGTTGTGGAGTGTTCTGGTGCGTTTTTGAGTTATGTCGTGTTTTGAAGTGTTTTGGAGTGGATTGGAGTGTTTGGGAGTGACTGTTTTCAACCGAGTATTTTGGACTGTCTTGGAGTGTTGTGAAGTGTTTTGTAGTGTATGGGACTGTTTTATCGAGTTTGGGAGTGTGTTGGAGTGTTTTGGATAGAATGTTTAGAAGCGAGAATTTGGGAGTGTTTTGTATTGTGTTGGAGTGTTGTGGTGTTTTGGTGTGTTTTGGATTGTTTTGGAGTGGATTGGTGTGTTTGGGAGTGATTGTTTTGAACCGAGTGTTTTGTAGTGTTTTTGAGTTGTTTCTTGTTCTGAAGTGGATTGGAGTGGATTGGAGTGTTTGGCAGTGACTGTTTTGAACCGAGTGCTTTGGAGTCTTTTGGTGTGTTTTGGACTGATTTGGAATGTTGTAGAGTGTTCTGGTGCGTTTTTGAGTTATGTCGTGTTTTGAAGTGTTTTGGAGTGGATTGGAGTGTTTGGGAGTGACTGTTTTGAACTGAGTGTTTTGGAGTGTTTTGTTGTGTATTGGAGTGTTTTGGATTGAGTGTTTAAAAGCGAGAATTTTCGAGTGTTTGGGAGTATTCTGGAGTGATTTATATTGTTTTGGTGTGTTATGGACTAATTTGGAGTGTTGTGGAGTGTTCTGCTGCGTTTTTGAGTTATTTCGTGTTTTGAAGTGGATTGCAGTGGATTGGAGTGTTCTGTAGTGTATTGGAGTGTTTTGGATTGAGTGTTTAGAAGCGAGAATTATCGAGTGTTTGGGAGTATTTTGAAGTGTTTTATATTGTTTTGGTGTGTTTTGTTGTGTTTTGGACTGATTTGGAGTGTTGTGGAGTTTTCTGGTGCGTTTCTGAGTTATGTCGTGTTTTGAAGTGTTTTGGAGTGGAGTGGAGTGTTTGGGAGTGACTGTTTTGAACCGAGTGTTTTGGTGTGTTTTGGATTGAAAGATTAGAAGGGAGAATTTTCGAGTGTTTGGGATTATTTTGGAGTGTGTTATATTGTTTTGGTGTGTTTTGGACTGATTTGGAGTGTTGTGGAGTGTTCTGGTGCGTTTTGCAGTTATTTCGTGTTTTGAAGTGTTTGGGAGTGATTGTTTGGAACCGAGTGTTTTGGACTGTTTTGGAGTGTTGTGAAGTGCTTTGAAGTGCTTCGTAGTGTATGGGACTGTTTTGGAGTGTTGAGGAGTGTTCTGGTGTGTTATTGATGTAGGTCGTGTTTTGAAGTGGATTGGAGTGGATTGGCGTCTTTGGAAGTGAGTGTTTTGAGCCGAGTGTTTTGGTGTGTTTTGGACTGATTTGGAGTGTTGTAGAGTGTTCTGGTACGTTTTTGAGTTAAGTTGTGTTTTGAAGTGTTTTGGAGTGGATTGGAGTGTTTGGGAGTGACTGTTTTGAACCGAGTGTTTTGGACAGTTTTGGCGTGTTGTGAAGTGCTTTGAAGTGTTTCGTAGTGCATGGGACTGTTTTGGAGTGTTGAGGAGTGTTCTGGTGTGTTATTGAGTTATTTCGTGTTTTGAAGTGGATTGGATGTTTGGGAGTGACTGTTTTGAACCGAGTGTTTGGAGTGTTTTGTTGTGTATTGGAGTGTTTTGGATTGAGTGTATAAAAGCGAGAATTTTCGAGTGTTTGGGAGTATTCTGGAGTGATTTATATTGTTTTGGTGTGTTATGGACTGTTTTGGAGTGTTGAGGAGTGTTCTGGTGTGTTATTGAGGTATGTCGTGTTTTGAAGTGGATTGGAGTGGATTGGCGTCTTTGGAAGTGACTGTTTTGAACCGAGTGTTTTGGTGTGTTTTGGACTGATTTGGAGTGTTGTGGAGTGTTCTGCTGCGTTTTTGAGTTATTTCGTGTTTGGAAGTGGATTGGAGTGTTTTGTAGTGTATTGGAGTGTTTTGGATTGAGTGTTTAGAAGCGAGAATTATCGAGTGTTTGGGAGTATTTTGAAGTGTTTTATATTGTTTTGGAGTGTTTTCGTGTGTTTTTGAGTTATGTCGTGTTTTGAAGTGGATCGGAGTGTTTGGGAGTGAGTGTTTTGGAGCGCGAATTTGGGAGTGTTTTGTATTGTGTTGGAGTGGATTGGTGTGTTTGGGAGTGACAGTTTTGAACCGAGTGTTTTTGGAGAGTTTTGTAGTGAATTGGAGTGTTTTGGATTGAAAGTTTAGAAGCGAGAATTTTCGAGTGTTTGGGATTATTTTGGAGTGTGTTATATTGTTTTGGTGTGTTTTGGACTGATTTTGAGTTATTTTTGAGTTATTTCGTGTTTTGAAGTGTTTTGGAGTGGATTGTCGTGTTTGGGAGTGACTGTTTTGAACCGAGTGTTTTGGACTGTTTTGGAGTGTTGTGAAGTGTTTTGAAGTGTTTTGTAGTGTATGGGACTGTTTTGGAGAGTTTGGGAGTGTGTCGGAATGTTTTGGATAGCATGTTTAGAAGCGAGAATTTGGGAGTGTTTTGTATTGGTTTGGAGTGTTGTGCTGTTTTGGTGTGTTTTGGACTTTTGGAGTGGATTGGAGTGTTTGGGAGTGACTGTTTTGAACCGAGTGTTTTGGAGTGTTTTGGTCTGTTTTGGACTGATTTGGAGTGTTGTGGAGTGTTCTGGTGCGTTTTTGAGTTATGTCGTGTTTTGAAGTGTTTTGGAGTGGATTGGAGTGTTTGGGAGTGACTGTTTTCAACCGAGTATTTTGGACTGTCTTGGAGTGTTGTGAAGTGTTTTGTAGTGTATGGGACTGTTTTATCGAGTTTGGGAGTGTGTTGGAGTGTTTTGGATAGAATGTTTAGAAGCGAGAATTTGGGAGTGTTTTGTATTGTGTTGGAGTGTTGTGGTGTTTTGGTGTGTTTTGGATTGTTTTGGAGTGGATTGGTGTGTTTGGGAGTGATTGTTTTGAACCGAGTGTTTTGGAGTGTTTTGTAGTGTTTTTGAGTTGTTTCTTGTTCTGAAGTGGATTGGAGTGGATTGGAGTGTTTGGCAGTGACTGTTTTGAACCGAGTGCTTTGGAGTCTTTTGGTGTGTTTTGGACTGATTTGGAATGTTGTAGAGTGTTCTGGTGCGTTTTTGAGTTATGTCGTGTTTTGAAGTGTTTTGGAGTGGATTGGAGTGTTTGGGAGTGACTGTTTTGAACCGAATGTTTTGGACAGTTTTGGAGTGTTGTGAAGTGTTTTGTAGTGTATGGGACTGTCTTGGAGAATTTGGAAGTGTGTTGGAGTGTTGTGCAGTGTTTTGTAGTGTATTGGAGTGTTTTGGATTGAGTGGTTGGAAGTGAGAATTTTCGATTGTTTCGGAGTGTTTTGGAGTGTTTTTATTGTGTTGTGGTGTTTTGGTGTGTTTTGGACTGTTTTGGAGTGTTGTGGAGTGTCATGGTGTGTTTTTGAGTTATGTCGTGTTTTGAAGTGGATCGGAGAGTTTGGGAGTGACTGTTTTGAAGCGAGAATTTGGGAGTGTTTTGTATTGTGTTGGAGTGGATTGGTGTGTTTGGGAGTGACTGTCTTGAACCGAGTGTTTTTGGAGTGTTTTGTAGTGCTCTGGTGTGTTTTTGAGTTATTTCGTGTTTTGAAGTGGATTGGAGTGGATTGGAGTGTTTGGGAGTGACTGTTTTGAACTGAGTGTTTTGGAGTGTTTTGTTGTGTATTGGAGTGTTTTGGATTGAGTGTTTAAAAGCGAGAATTTTCGAGTGTTTGGGAGTATTCTGGAGTGATTTATATTGTTTTGGTGTGTTATGGACTAACTTGGAGTGTTGTGGAGTGTTCTGCTGCGTTTTTGAGTTATTTCGTGTTTTGAAGTGGATTGCAGTGGATTGGAGTGTTCTGTAGTGTATTGGAGTGTTTTGGATTGAGTGTTTAGAAGCGAGAATTATCGAGTGTTTGGGAGTATTTTGAAGTGTTTTATATTGTTTTGGTGTGTTTTGTTGTGTTTTGGACTGATTTGGAGTGTTGTGGAGTTTTCTGGTGCGTTTCTGAGTTATGTCGTGTTTTGAAGTGTTTTGGAGTGGAGTGGAGTGTTTGGGAGTGACTGTTTTGAACCGAGTGTTTTGGTGTGTTTTGGATTGAAAGATTAGAAGGGAGAATTTTCGAGTGTTTGGGATTATTTTGGAGTGTGTTATATTGTTTTGGTGTGTTTTGGACTGATTTGGAGTGTTGTGGAGTGTTCTGGTGCGTTTTGCAGTTATTTCGTGTTTTGAAGTGTTTGGGAGTGATTGTTTGGAACCGAGTGTTTTGGACTGTTTTGGAGTGTTGTGAAGTGCTTTGAAGTGCTTCGTAGTGTATGGGACTGTTTTGGAGTGTTGAGGAGTGTTCTGGTGTGTTATTGATGTAGGTCGTGTTTTGAAGTGGATTGGAGTGGATTGGCGTCTTTGGAAGTGAGTGTTTTGAGCCGAGTGTTTTGGTGTGTTTTGGACTGATTTGGAGTGTTGTAGAGTGTTCTGGTGCGTTTTTGAGTTAAGTTGTGTTTTGAAGTGTTTTGGAGTGGATTGGAGTGTTTGGGAGTGACTGTTTTGAACCGAGTGTTTTGGACAGTTTTGGCGTGTTGTGAAAGTGCTTTGAAGTGTTTCGTAGTGCATGGGACTGTTTTGGAGTGTTGAGAAGTGTTCTGGTGTGTTATTGAGTTATTTCGTGTTTTGAAGTGGATTGGATGTTTGGGAGTGACTGTTTTGAACCGAGTGTTTGGAGTGTTTTGTTGTGTATTGGAGTGTTTTGGATTGAGTGTATAAAAGCGAGAATTTTCGAGTGTTTGGGAGTATTCTGGAGTGATTTATATTGTTTTGGTGTGTTATGGACTGTTTTGGAGTGTTGAGGAGTGTTCTGGTGTGTTATTGAGGTATGTCGTGTTTTGAAGTGGATTGGAGTGGATTGGCGTCTTTGGAAGTGACTGTTTTGAACCGAGTGTTTTGGTGTGTTTTGGACTGATTTGGAGTGTTGTGGAGTGTTCTGCTGCGTTTTTGAGTTATTTCGTGTTTGGAAGTGGATTGGAGTGTTTTGTAGTGTATTGGAGTGTTTTGGATTGAGTGTTTAGAAGCGAGAATTATCGAGTGTTTGGGAGTATTTTGAAGTGTTTTATATTGTTTTGGAGTGTTTTCGTGTGTTTTTGAGTTATGTCGTGTTTTGAAGTGGATCGGAGTGTTTGGGAGTGAGTGTTTTGGAGCGCGAATTTGGGAGTGTTTTGTATTGTGTTGGAGTGGATTGGTGTGTTTGGGAGTGACAGTTTTGAACCGAGTGTTTTTGGAGAGTTTTGTAGTGAATTGGAGTGTTTTGGATTGAAAGTTTAGAAGCGAGAATTTTCGAGTGTTTGGGATTATTTTGGAGTGTGTTATATTGTTTTGGTGTGTTTTGGACTGATTTTGAGTTATTTTTGAGTTATTTCGTGTTTTGAAGTGTTTTGGAGTGGATTGTCGTGTTTGGGAGTGACTGTTTTGAACCGAGTGTTTTGGACTGTTTTGGAGTGTTGTGAAGTGTTTTGAAGTGTTTTGTAGTGTATGGGACTGTTTTGGAGAGTTTGGGAGTGTGTCGGAATGTTTTGGATAGCATGTTTAGAAGCGAGAATTTGGGAGTGTTTTGTATTGGTTTGGAGTGTTGTGCTGTTTTGGTGTGTTTTGGACTTTTGGAGTGGATTGGAGTGTTTGGGAGTGACTGTTTTGAACCGAGTGTTTTGGAGTGTTTTGGTCTGTTTTGGACTGATTTGGAGTGTTGTGGAGTGTTCTGGTGCGTTTTTGAGTTATGTCGTGTTTTGAAGTGTTTTGGAGTGGATTGGAGTGTTTGGGAGTGACTGTTTTCAACCGAGTATTTTGGACTGTCTTGGAGTGTTGTGAAGTGTTTTGTAGTGTATGGGACTGTTTTATCGAGTTTGGGAGTGTGTTGGAGTGTTTTGGATAGAATGTTTAGAAGCGAGAATTTGGGAGTGTTTTGTATTGTGTTGGAGTGTTGTGGTGTTTTGGTGTGTTTTGGATTGTTTTGGAGTGGATTGGTGTGTTTGGGAGTGATTGTTTTGAACCGAGTGTTTTGGAGTGTTTTGTAGTGTTTTTGAGTTGTTTCTTGTTCTGAAGTGGATTGGAGTGGATTGGAGTGTTTGGCAGTGACTGTTTTGAACCGAGTGCTTTGGAGTCTTTTGGTGTGTTTTGGACTGATTTGGAATGTTGTAGAGTGTTCTGGTGCGTTTTTGAGTTATGTCGTGTTTTGAAGTGTTTTGGAGTGGATTGGAGTGTTTGGGAGTGACTGTTTTGAACCGAATGTTTTGGACAGTTTTGGAGTGTTGTGAAGTGTTTTGTAGTGTATGGGACTGTCTTGGAGAATTTGGAAGTGTGTTGGAGTGTTGTGCAGTGTTTTGTAGTGTATTGGAGTGTTTTGGATTGAGTGGTTGGAAGTGAGAATTTTCGATTGTTTCGGAGTGTTTTGGAGTGTTTTTATTGTGTTGTGGTGTTTTGGTGTGTTTTGGACTGTTTTGGAGTGTTGTGGAGTGTCATGGTGTGTTTTTGAGTTATGTCGTGTTTTGAAGTGGATCGGAGAGTTTGGGAGTGACTGTTTTGAAGCGAGAATTTGGGAGTGTTTTGTATTGTGTTGGAGTGGATTGGTGTGTTTGGGAGTGACTGTCTTGAACCGAGTGTTTTTGGAGTGTTTTGTAGTGCTCTGGTGTGTTTTTGAGTTATTTCGTGTTTTGAAGTGGATTGGAGTGGATTGGAGTGTTTGGGAGTGACTGTTTTGAACTGAGTGTTTTGGAGTGTTTTGTTGTGTATTGGAGTGTTTTGGATTGAGTGTTTAAAAGCGAGAATTTTCGAGTGTTTGGGAGTATTCTGGAGTGATTTATATTGTTTTGGTGTGTTATGGACTAATTTGGAGTGTTGTGGAGTGTTCTGCTGCGTTTTTGAGTTATTTCGTGTTTTGAAGTGGATTGCAGTGGATTGGAGTGTTCTGTAGTGTATTGGAGTGTTTTGGATTGAGTGTTTAGAAGCGAGAATTATCGAGTGTTTGGGAGTATTTTGAAGTGTTTTATATTGTTTTGGTGTGTTTTGTTGTGTTTTGGACTGATTTGGAGTGTTGTGGAGTTTTCTGGTGCGTTTCTGAGTTATGTCGTGTTTTGAAGTGTTTTGGAGTGGAGTGGAGTGTTTGGGAGTGACTGTTTTGAACCGAGTGTTTTGGTGTGTTTTGGATTGAAAGATTAGAAGGGAGAATTTTCGAGTGTTTGGGATTATTTTGGAGTGTGTTATATTGTTTTGGTGTGTTTTGGACTGATTTGGAGTGTTGTGGAGTGTTCTGGTGCGTTTTGCAGTTATTTCGTGTTTTGAAGTGTTTGGGAGTGATTGTTTGGAACCGAGTGTTTTGGACTGTTTTGGAGTGTTGTGAAGTGCTTTGAAGTGCTTCGTAGTGTATGGGACTGTTTTGGAGTGTTGAGGAGTGTTCTGGTGTGTTATTGATGTAGGTCGTGTTTTGAAGTGGATTGGAGTGGATTGGCGTCTTTGGAAGTGAGTGTTTTGAGCCGAGTGTTTTGGTGTGTTTTGGACTGATTTGGAGTGTTGTAGAGTGTTCTGGTGCGTTTTTGAGTTAAGTTGTGTTTTGAAGTGTTTTGGAGTGGATTGGAGTGTTTGGGAGTGACTGTTTTGAACCGAGTGTTTTGGACAGTTTTGGCGTGTTGTGAAGTGCTTTGAAGTGTTTCGTAGTGCATGGGACTGTTTTGGAGTGTTGAGGAGTGTTCTGGTGTGTTATTGAGTTATTTCGTGTTTTGAAGTGGATTGGATGTTTGGGAGTGACTGTTTTGAACCGAGTGTTTGGAGTGTTTTGTTGTGTATTGGAGTGTTTTGGATTGAGTGTATAAAAGCGAGAATTTTCGAGTGTTTGGGAGTATTCTGGAGTGATTTATATTGTTTTGGTGTGTTATGGACTGTTTTGGAGTGTTGAGGAGTGTTCTGGTGTGTTATTGAGGTATGTCGTGTTTTGAAGTGGATTGGAGTGGATTGGCGTCTTTGGAAGTGACTGTTTTGAACCGAGTGTTTTGGTGTGTTTTGGACTGATTTGGAGTGTTGAGGAGTGTTCTGGTGTGTTATTGAGTTATTTCGTGTTTGGAAGTGGATTGGAGTGTTTTGTAGTGTATTGGAGTGTTTTGGATTGAGTGTTTAGAAGCGAGAATTATCCAGTGTTTGGGAGTATTTTGAAGTGTTTTATATTGTTTTGGAGTGTTTTCGTGTGTTTTTGAGTTATGTCGTGTTTTGAAGTGGATCGGAGTGTTTGGGAGTGAGTGTTTTGGAGCGCGAATTTGGGAGTGTTTTGTATTGTGTTGGAGTGGATTGGTGTGTTTGGGAGTGACAGTTTTGAACCGAGTGTTTTTGGAGAGTTTTGTAGTGAATTGGAGTGTTTTGGATTGAAAGTTTAGAAGCGAGAATTTTCGAGTGTTTGGGATTATTTTGGAGTGTGTTATATTGTTTTGGTGTGTTTTGGACTGATTTTGAGTTATTTTTGAGTTATTTCGTGTTTTGAAGTGTTTTGGAGTGGATTGTCGTGTTTGGGAGTGACTGTTTTGAACCGAGTGTTTTGGACTGTTTTGGAGTGTTGTGAAGTGTTTTGAAGTGTTTTGTAGTGTATGGGACTGTTTTGGAGAGTTTGGGAGTGTGTCGGAATGTTTTGGATAGCATGTTTAGAAGCGAGAATTTGGGAGTGTTTTGTATTGGTTTGGAGTGTTGTGCTGTTTTGGTGTGTTTTGGTCTTTTGGAGTGGATTGGAGTGTTTGGGAGTGACTGTTTTGAACCGAGTGTTTTGGAGTGTTTTGGTCTGTTTTGGACTGATTTGGAGTGTTGTGGAGTGTTCTGGTGCGTTTTTGAGTTATGTCGTGTTTTGAAGTGTTTTGGAGTGGATTGGAGTGTTTGGGAGTGACTGTTTTCAACCGAGTATTTTGGACTGTCTTGGAGTGTTGTGAAGTGTTTTGTAGTGTATGGGACTGTTTTATCGAGTTTGGGAGTGTGTTGGAGTGTTTTGGATAGAATGTTTAGAAGCGAGAATTTGGGAGTGTTTTGTATTGTGTTGGAGTGTTGTGGTGTTTTGGTGTGTTTTGGATTGTTTTGGAGTGGATTGGTGTGTTTGGGAGTGATTGTTTTGAACCGAGTGTTTTGGAGTGTTTTGTAGTGTTTTTGAGTTGTTTCTTGTTCTGAAGTGGATTGGAGTGGATTGGAGTGTTTGGCAGTGACTGTTTTGAACCGAGTGCTTTGGAGTCTTTTGGTGTGTTTTGGACTGATTTGGAATGTTGTAGAGTGTTCTGGTGCGTTTTTGAGTTATGTCGTGTTTTGAAGTGTTTTGGAGTGGATTGGAGTGTTTGGGAGTGACTGTTTTGAACCGAATGTTTTGGACAGTTTTGGAGTGTTGTGAAGTGTTTTGTAGTGTATGGGACTGTCTTGGAGAATTTGGAAGTGTGTTGGAGTGTTGTGCAGTGTTTTGTAGTGTATTGGAGTGTTTTGGATTGAGTGGTTGGAAGTGAGAATTTTCGATTGTTTCGGAGTGTTTTGGAGTGTTTTTATTGTGTTGTGGTGTTTTGGTGTGTTTTGGACTGTTTTGGAGTGTTGTGGAGTGTCATGGTGTGTTTTTGAGTTATGTCGTGTTTTGAAGTGGATCGGAGAGTTTGGGAGTGACTGTTTTGAAGCGAGAATTTGGGAGTGTTTTGTATTGTGTTGGAGTGGATTGGTGTGTTTGGGAGTGACTGTCTTGAACCGAGTGTTTTTGGAGTGTTTTGTAGTGCTCTGGTGTGTTTTTGAGTTATTTCGTGTTTTGAAGTGGATTGGAGTGGATTGGAGTGTTTGGGAGTGACTGTTTTGAACTGAGTGTTTTGGAGTGTTTTGTTGTGTATTGGAGTGTTTTGGATTGAGTGTTTAAAAGCGAGAATTTTCGAGTGTTTGGGAGTATTCTGGAGTGATTTATATTGTTTTGGTGTGTTATGGACTAATTTGGAGTGTTGTGGAGTGTTCTGCTGCGTTTTTGAGTTATTTCGTGTTTTGAAGTGGATTGCAGTGGATTGGAGTGTTCTGTAGTGTATTGGAGTGTTTTGGATTGAGTGTTTAGAAGCGAGAATTATCGAGTGTTTGGGAGTATTTTGAAGTGTTTTATATTGTTTTGGTGTGTTTTGTTGTGTTTTGGACTGATTTGGAGTGTTGTGGAGTTTTCTGGTGCGTTTCTGAGTTATGTCGTGTTTTGAAGTGTTTTGGAGTGGAGTGGAGTGTTTGGGAGTGACTGTTTTGAACCGAGTGTTTTGGTGTGTTTTGGATTGAAAGATTAGAAGGGAGAATTTTCGAGTGTTTGGGATTATTTTGGAGTGTGTTATATTGTTTTGGTGTGTTTTGGACTGATTTGGAGTGTTGTGGAGTGTTCTGGTGCGTTTTGCAGTTATTTCGTGTTTTGAAGTGTTTGGGAGTGATTGTTTGGAACCGAGTGTTTTGGACTGTTTTGGAGTGTTGTGAAGTGCTTTGAAGTGCTTCGTAGTGTATGGGACTGTTTTGGAGTGTTGAGGAGTGTTCTGGTGTGTTATTGATGTAGGTCGTGTTTTGAAGTGGATTGGAGTGGATTGGCGTCTTTGGAAGTGAGTGTTTTGAGCCGAGTGTTTTGGTGTGTTTTGGACTGATTTGGAGTGTTGTAGAGTGTTCTGGTACGTTTTTGAGTTAAGTTGTGTTTTGAAGTGTTTTGGAGTGGATTGGAGTGTTTGGGAGTGACTGTTTTGAACCGAGTGTTTTGGACAGTTTTGGCGTGTTGTGAAGTGCTTTGAAGTGTTTCGTAGTGCATGGGACTGTTTTGGAGTGTTGAGGAGTGTTCTGGTGTGTTATTGAGTTATTTCGTGTTTTGAAGTGGATTGGATGTTTGGGAGTGACTGTTTTGAACCGAGTGTTTGGAGTGTTTTGTTGTGTATTGGAGTGTTTTGGATTGAGTGTATAAAAGCGAGAATTTTCGAGTGTTTGGGAGTATTCTGGAGTGATTTATATTGTTTTGGTGTGTTATGGACTGTTTTGGAGTGTTGAGGAGTGTTCTGGTGTGTTATTGAGGTATGTCGTGTTTTGAAGTGGATTGGAGTGGATTGGCGTCTTTGGAAGTGACTGTTTTGAACCGAGTGTTTTGGTGTGTTTTGGACTGATTTGGAGTGTTGTGGAGTGTTCTGCTGCGTTTTTGAGTTATTTCGTGTTTGGAAGTGGATTGGAGTGTTTTGTAGTGTATTGGAGTGTTTTGGATTGAGTGTTTAGAAGCGAGAATTATCGAGTGTTTGGGAGTATTTTGAAGTGTTTTATATTGTTTTGGAGTGTTTTCGTGTGTTTTTGAGTTATGTCGTGTTTTGAAGTGGATCGGAGTGTTTGGGAGTGAGTGTTTTGGAGCGCGAATTTGGGAGTGTTTTGTATTGTGTTGGAGTGGATTGGTGTGTTTGGGAGTGACAGTTTTGAACCGAGTGTTTTTGGAGAGTTTTGTAGTGAATTGGAGTGTTTTGGATTGAAAGTTTAGAAGCGAGAATTTTCGAGTGTTTGGGATTATTTTGGAGTGTGTTATATTGTTTTGGTGTGTTTTGGACTGATTTTGAGTTATTTTTGAGTTATTTCGTGTTTTGAAGTGTTTTGGAGTGGATTGTCGTGTTTGGGAGTGACTGTTTTGAACCGAGTGTTTTGGACTGTTTTGGAGTGTTGTGAAGTGTTTTGAAGTGTTTTGTAGTGTATGGGACTGTTTTGGAGAGTTTGGGAGTGTGTCGGAATGTTTTGGATAGCATGTTTAGAAGCGAGAATTTGGGAGTGTTTTGTATTGGTTTGGAGTGTTGTGCTGTTTTGGTGTGTTTTGGACTTTTGGAGTGGATTGGAGTGTTTGGGAGTGACTGTTTTGAACCGAGTGTTTTGGAGTGTTTTGGTCTGTTTTGGACTGATTTGGAGTGTTGTGGAGTGTTCTGGTGCGTTTTTGAGTTATGTCGTGTTTTGAAGTGTTTTGGAGTGGATTGGAGTGTTTGGGAGTGACTGTTTTCAACCGAGTATTTTGGACTGTCTTGGAGTGTTGTGAAGTGTTTTGTAGTGTATGGGACTGTTTTATCGAGTTTGGGAGTGTGTTGGAGTGTTTTGGATAGAATGTTTAGAAGCGAGAATTTGGGAGTGTTTTGTATTGTGTTGGAGTGTTGTGGTGTTTTGGTGTGTTTTGGATTGTTTTGGAGTGGATTGGTGTGTTTGGGAGTGATTGTTTTGAACCGAGTGTTTTGGAGTGTTTTGTAGTGTTTTTGAGTTGTTTCTTGTTCTGAAGTGGATTGGAGTGGATTGGAGTGTTTGGCAGTGACTGTTTTGAACCGAGTGCTTTGGAGTCTTTTGGTGTGTTTTGGACTGATTTGGAATGTTGTAGAGTGTTCTGGTGCGTTTTTGAGTTATGTCGTGTTTTGAAGTGTTTTGGAGTGGATTGGAGTGTTTGGGAGTGACTGTTTTGAACCGAATGTTTTGGACAGTTTTGGAGTGTTGTGAAGTGTTTTGTAGTGTATGGGACTGTCTTGGAGAATTTGGAAGTGTGTTGGAGTGTTGTGCAGTGTTTTGTAGTGTATTGGAGTGTTTTGGATTGAGTGGTTG
Source organism: Somniosus microcephalus (assembly GCF_052327205.1). Taxonomy (NCBI): domain Eukaryota; kingdom Metazoa; phylum Chordata; class Chondrichthyes; order Squaliformes; family Somniosidae; genus Somniosus; species Somniosus microcephalus. Next base: position 55,107,622 of record NW_028225183.1, read on the forward strand.
GAAGTGAGAATTTTCGATTGTTTCGGAGTGTTTTGGAGTGTTTTTATTGTGTTGTGGTGTTTTGGTGTGTTTTGGACTGTTTTGGAGTGTTGTGGAGTGTCATGGTGTGTTTTTGAGTTATGTCGTGTTTTGAAGTGGATCGGAGAGTTTGGGAGTGACTGTTTTGAAGCGAGAATTTGGGAGTGTTTTGTATTGTGTTGGAGTGGATTGGTGTGTTTGGGAGTGACTGTCTTGAACCGAGTGTTTTTGGAGTGTTTTGTAGTGCTCTGGTGTGTTTTTGAGTTATTTCGTGTTTTGAAGTGGATTGGAGTGGATTGGAGTGTTTGGGAGTGACTGTTTTGAACTGAGTGTTTTGGAGTGTTTTGTTGTGTATTGGAGTGTTTTGGATTGAGTGTTTAAAAGCGAGAATTTTCGAGTGTTTGGGAGTATTCTGGAGTGATTTATATTGTTTTGGTGTGTTATGGACTAATTTGGAGTGTTGTGGAGTGTTCTGCTGCGTTTTTGAGTTATTTCGTGTTTTGAAGTGGATTGCAGTGGATTGGAGTGTTCTGTAGTGTATTGGAGTGTTTTGGATTGAGTGTTTAGAAGCGAGAATTATCGAGTGTTTGGGAGTATTTTGAAGTGTTTTATATTGTTTTGGTGTGTTTTGTTGTGTTTTGGACTGATTTGGAGTGTTGTGGAGTTTTCTGGTGCGTTTCTGAGTTATGTCGTGTTTTGAAGTGTTTTGGAGTGGAGTGGAGTGTTTGGGAGTGACTGTTTTGAACCGAGTGTTTTGGTGTGTTTTGGATTGAAAGATTAGAAGGGAGAATTTTCGAGTGTTTGGGATTATTTTGGAGTGTGTTATATTGTTTTGGTGTGTTTTGGACTGATTTGGAGTGTTGTGGAGTGTTCTGGTGCGTTTTGCAGTTATTTCGTGTTTTGAAGTGTTTGGGAGTGATTGTTTGGAACCGAGTGTTTTGGACTGTTTTTGAGTGTTGTGAAGTGCTTTGAAGTGCTTCGTAGTGTATGGGACTGTTTTGGAGTGTTGAGGAGTGTTCTGGTGTGTTATTGATGTAGGTCGTGTTTTGAAGTGGATTGGAGTGGATTGGCGTCTTTGGAAGTGAGTGTTTTGAGCCGAGTGTTTTGGTGTGTTTTGGACTGATTTGGAGTGTTGTAGAGTGTTCTGGTGCGTTTTTGAGTTAAGTTGTGTTTTGAAGTGTTTTGGAGTGGATTGGAGTGTTTGGGAGTGACTGTTTTGAACCGAGTGTTTTGGACAGTTTTGGCGTGTTGTGAAGTGCTTTGAAGTGTTTCGTAGTGCATGGGACTGTTTTGGAGTGTTGAGGAGTGTTCTGGTGTGTTATTGAGTTATTTCGTGTTTTGAAGTGGATTGGATGTTTGGGAGTGACTGTTTTGAACCGAGTGTTTGGAGTGTTTTGTTGTGTATTGGAGTGTTTTGGATTGAGTGTATAAAAGCGAGAATTTTCGAGTGTTTGGGAGTATTCTGGAGTGATTTATATTGTTTTGGTGTGTTATGGACTGTTTTGGAGTGTTGAGGAGTGTTCTGGTGTGTTATTGAGGTATGTCGTGTTTTGAAGTGGATTGGAGTGGATTGGCGTCTTTGGAAGTGACTGTTTTGAACCGAGTGTTTTGGTGTGTTTTGGACTGATTTGGAGTGTTGTGGAGTGTTCTGCTGCGTTTTTGAGTTATTTCGTGTTTGGAAGTGGATTGGAGTGTTTTGTAGTGTATTGGAGTGTTTTGGATTGAGTGTTTAGAAGCGAGAATTATCGAGTGTTTGGGAGTATTTTGAAGTGTTTTATATTGTTTTGGAGTGTTTTCGTGTGTTTTTGAGTTATGTCGTGTTTTGAAGTGGATCGGAGTGTTTGGGAGTGAGTGTTTTGGAGCGCGAATTTGGGAGTGTTTTGTATTGTGTTGGAGTGGATTGGTGTGTTTGGGAGTGACAGTTTTGAACCGAGTGTTTTTGGAGAGTTTTGTAGTGAATTGGAGTGTTTTGGATTGAAAGTTTAGAAGCGAGAATTTTCGAGTGTTTGGGATTATTTTGGAGTGTGTTATATTGTTTTGGTGTGTTTTGGACTGATTTTGAGTTATTTTTGAGTTATTTCGTGTTTTGAAGTGTTTTGGAGTGGATTGTCGTGTTTGGGAGTGACTGTTTTGAACCGAGTGTTTTGGACTGTTTTGGAGTGTTGTGAAGTGTTTTGAAGTGTTTTGTAGTGTATGGGACTGTTTTGGAGAGTTTGGGAGTGTGTCGGAATGTTTTGGATAGCATGTTTAGAAGCGAGAATTTGGGAGTGTTTTGTATTGGTTTGGAGTGTTGTGCTGTTTTGGTGTGTTTTGGACTTTTGGAGTGGATTGGAGTGTTTGGGAGTGACTGTTTTGAACCGAGTGTTTTGGAGTGTTTTGGTCTGTTTTGGACTGATTTGGAGTGTTGTGGAGTGTTCTGGTGCGTTTTTGAGTTATGTCGTGTTTTGAAGTGTTTTGGAGTGGATTGGAGTGTTTGGGAGTGACTGTTTTCAACCGAGTATTTTGGACTGTCTTGGAGTGTTGTGAAGTGTTTTGTAGTGTATGGGACTGTTTTATCGAGTTTGGGAGTGTGTTGGAGTGTTTTGGATAGAATGTTTAGAAGCGAGAATTTGGGAGTGTTTTGTATTGTGTTGGAGTGTTGTGGTGTTTTGGTGTGTTTTGGATTGTTTTGGAGTGGATTGGTGTGTTTGGGAGTGATTGTTTTGAACCGAGTGTTTTGGAGTGTTTTGTAGTGTTTTTGAGTTGTTTCTTGTTCTGAAGTGGATTGGAGTGGATTGGAGTGTTTGGCAGTGACTGTTTTGAACCGAGTGCTTTGGAGTCTTTTGGTGTGTTTTGGACTGATTTGGAATGTTGTAGAGTGTTCTGGTGCGTTTTTGAGTTATGTCGTGTTTTGAAGTGTTTTGGAGTGGATTGGAGTGTTTGGGAGTGACTGTTTTGAACCGAATGTTTTGGACAGTTTTGGAGTGTTGTGAAGTGTTTTGTAGTGTATGGGACTGTCTTGGAGAATTTGGAAGTGTGTTGGAGTGTTGTGCAGTGTTTTGTAGTGTATTGGAGTGTTTTGGATTGAGTGGTTGGAAGTGAGAATTTTCGATTGTTTCGGAGTGTTTTGGAGTGTTTTTATTGTGTTGTGGTGTTTTGGTGTGTTTTGGACTGTTTTGGAGTGTTGTGGAGTGTCATGGTGTGTTTTTGAGTTATGTCGTGTTTTGAAGTGGATCGGAGAGTTTGGGAGTGACTGTTTTGAAGCGAGAATTTGGGAGTGTTTTGTATTGTGTTGGAGTGGATTGGTGTGTTTGGGAGTGACTGTCTTGAACCGAGTGTTTTTGGAGTGTTTTGTAGTGCTCTGGTGTGTTTTTGAGTTATTTCGTGTTTTGAAGTGGATTGGAGTGGATTGGAGTGTTTGGGAGTGACTGTTTTGAACTGAGTGTTTTGGAGTGTTTTGTTGTGTATTGGAGTGTTTTGGATTGAGTGTTTAAAAGCGAGAATTTTCGAGTGTTTGGGAGTATTCTGGAGTGATTTATATTGTTTTGGTGTGTTATGGACTAATTTGGAGTGTTGTGGAGTGTTCTGCTGCGTTTTTGAGTTATTTCGTGTTTTGAAGTGGATTGGAGTGGATTGGAGTGTTTTGTAGTGTATTGGAGTGTCTCGGATTGGGTGTTGAGAAGCGAGAATTATCGAGTGTTTGGGAGTATTTTGAAGTGTTTTATATTGTTTTGGAGTGTTTTGGTGTGTTTTGGACTGATTTGGAGTGTTGTGGAGTTTTCTGGTGCATTTCTGAGTTATGTCGTGCTTTGAAGTGTTTTGGAGTGGAGTGGAGTGTTTGGGAGTGACTGTTTTGAACCGAGTGTTTTGGACTGTTTTGGAGTGTTGTGAAGTGTTTTGAAGTGTTTCGTAGTGTATGAGACTCTTTTGGAGAGTTTGGAAGTGTGTTGGAGTGTTGTGCAGTGCTTTGTAGTGTATTGGAATGTTATGGATTGAGTGTTTAGAAGTGAGAATTTTCGATTGTTTCGGAGTGTTTTATATTGTGTTGTGGTGTTTTGGTGTGTTTTGGATAGTTTTGGAGTGTTGTGGAGTGTTCTGGTGTGTTTTTGAGTTATGTCGTGTTTTGAAGTGGATCGGAGTGTTTGGGAGTGACTGTTTTGAAGCGAGAATTTGGGAGTGTTTTGTGTTGTGTTGGAGTGGATTGGTGTGTTTGGGAGTGACAGTTTTGAACCGAGTGTTTTTGGAGTGTTTTGTAGTGCTCTGGTGTGTTTTTGAGCTATTTTGTGTTTTGAAGTGGATTGGAATGGATTGGAGATTTTGGGAGTGAATGTTTTGAACCGAGTGTTTTGGAGTGTTTTGTAGTGTATTAGAGTGTCTTGGATTGAAAGTTTAGAAGCGAGAATTTTCGAGTGTTTGGGATTATTTTGGAGTGTGTTATATTGTTTGGTGTGTTTTGGACTGATTTGGAGTGTTGTGGAGTGTTCTGGTGCGTTTTTGAGTTATTTCGTGTTTTGAAGTGTTTTGGAGTGGATTGGAGTGTTTGGGAGTGACTGTTTTGAACCGAGTGTTTTGGACTGTTTTGGAGTGTTGTGAAGTGCTTTGAAGTGTTTCGTAGTGTATGGGACTGTTTTGGAGTGTTGAGGAGTGTTCTGGTGTGTTATTGAGTTATGTCGTGTTTGAAGTGGATTGGAGTGGATTGGCGTCTTTGAAAGTGAGTGTTTTGAACCGAGTATTTTGGTGTGTTTTGGACTGATTTGGAGTGTTGTGGAGTGTTCTGGTGCGTTTTTGAGTTAAGTCGTGTTTTGAAGTGTTTTGGAGTGGATTGGAGTGTTTGGGAGTGACTGTTTTGAACCGAGTGTTTTGGACTGTTTTGGAGTGTTGTGAAGTGTTTTGAAGTGGTTCGTAGTATATGGGACAGTTTTGGAGTGTTGTGGAGTGTTCTGGTGTGTTTTTGAGTTATTTCGTGTTTTGAAGTGGATTGGAGTGGGTTGGAGTATTTGGGAGTGACTGTTTTGAACCGAGTGTTTTGGAGTGTTTTGTTGTGTACTGGAGTGTTTTGGATTGACTGTTTGAAAGCGAGAATTTTCGAGTGTTTGGGAGTATTCTGGAGTGATTTATATTGTTTTGGTGTGTTATGGACTGATTTGGAGTGTTGTGGAGTGTTCTGCTGCGTTTTTGAGTTATTTCGTGTTTTGAAGTGGATTGGAGTGGATTGGAGTGTTTTGTAGTGTATTGGAGTGTCTCGGATTGGGTGTTGAGAAGCGAGAATTATCGAGTGTTTGGGAGTATTTTGAAGTGTTTTATATTGTTTTGGAGTGTTTTGGTGTGTTTTGGACTGATTTGGAGTGTTGTGGAGTTTTCTGGTGCATTTCTGAGTTATGTCGTGCTTTGAAGTGTTTTGGAGTGGAGTGGAGTGTTTGGGAGTGACTGTTTTGAACCGAGTGTTTTGGACTGTTTTGGAGTGTTGTGAAGTGTTTTGAAGTGTTTCGTAGTGTATGAGACTCTTTTGGAGAGTTTGGAAGTGTGTTGGAGTGTTGTGCAGTGCTTTGTAGTGTATTGGAATGTTATGGATTGAGTGTTTAGAAGTGAGAATTTTCGATTGTTTCGGAGTGTTTTATATTGTGTTGTGGTGTTTTGGTGTGTTTTGGATAGTTTTGGAGTGTTGTGGAGTGTTCTGGTGTGTTTTTGAGTTATGTCGTGTTTTGAAGTGGATCGGAGTGTTTGGGAGTGACTGTTTTGAAGCGAGAATTTGGGAGTGTTTTGTGTTGTGTTGGAGTGGATTGGTGTGTTTGGGAGTGACTGTTTTCAACCGAGTGTTTTGGACTGTTTTGGAGTGTTGTGAAGTGCTTTGAAGTGTTTCGTAGTGTATGGGACTGTTTTGGAGTGTTGAGGAGTGTTCTGGTGTGTTATTGAGTTATGTCGTGTTTTGAAGTGGATTGGAGTGGATTGGCGTCTTTGAAAGTGAGTGTTTTGAACCGAGTATTTTGGTGTGTTTTGGACTGATTTGGAGTGTTGTGGAGTGTTCTGGTGCGTTTTTGAGTTAAGTCGTGTTTTGAAGTGTTTTGGAGTGGATTGGAGTGTTTGGGAGTGACTGTTTTGAACCGAGTGTTTTGGACTGTTTTGGAGTGTTGTGAAGTGTTTTCAAGGGTTCGTAGTATATGGGACAGTTTTGGAGTGTTGTGGAGTGTTCTGGTGTGTTTTTGAGTTATTTCGTGTTTTGAAGTGGGTCGGAGTGTTTGGGAGTGACTGCTTTGAAGCGAGAATTTGGGAGTGTTTTGTGTTGTGTTGGATTGGATTGGTGTGTTTGGGAGTGACTGTTTTGAACCGAGTGTTTTTGGAGTGTTTTGTAGTGCTCTGGTGTGTTTTTGAGTTATTTCGCGTTTTGAAGTGGATTGGAGATTTTGGGAGCGAATGTTTTGAACCGAGTGTTTTGTAGTGTTTTGTAGTGTATTGGAGTTTTTTGGATTGAAAGTTCAGAAGCGAGAATTTTCGAGTGTTTGGGATTATTTTGGAGTGTGTTATATTGTTTTGGTGTGTTTTGGACTGATTTGGAGTGTTGTGGAGTTTTCTGCTGCGTTTTTGAGTTATTTCGTGTTTTGAAGTGGATTGGAGTGGATTGGAGTGTTTTGTAGTGTATTGGAGTGTTTTGGATTGAGAGTTTAGAAGCGAGAATTATCGATTGTTTGGGAGTATTTTGAAGTGCTTTATATTGTTTTGGAGTGTTTTGTTGTGTTTTGGACTGATTTGGAGTGTTGTGGAGTTTTCTGGTGCGTTTCTGAGTTATGTCGTGCTTTGAAGTGTTTTGGAGTGGAGTGGAGTGTTTGGGAGTGACTATTTTGAACCGAGTGTTTTGGACTGTTTTGGAGTGTTGTGAAGTGTTTTGAAGTGTTTCGTAGTGTATGAGACTTTTTGGAGAGTTTCGAAGTGTGTTGGAATGTTGTGCAGTGCTTCGTAATGTATTGGAGTGTTTTGGGTTGAGTGTTTTGATGTGAGAATTTCGATTGTTTCGGAGTATTTTGGAGTGTTTTATATTGTGTTGTGGTGTTTTGGTGTGTTTTGGACTGTTTAGGAGTGTTGTGGAGTGTTCTGGTGTGTTTTTGAGTTATGTCGTGTTTTGAAGTGGGGTCGGAGTGTTTGGGAGTGACTGTTTTGAAGCGAGAATTTGGGAGTGTTTTGTGTTGTGTTGGAGTGGATTGGTGTGTTTGGGAGTGACTGTTTTGAACCGAGTGTTTTTGGAGTGTTTTGTAGTGCTCTGGTGTGTTTTTGAGTTATTTCGTGTTTTGAAGTGGATTGGAGATTTTGGGAGCGAATGTTTTGAACCGAGTGTTTTGTAGTGTTTTGTAGTGTATTGGAGTGTTTTGGATTGAAAGTTCAGAAGCGAGAATTTTCGAGTGTTTGGGATTATTTTGGAGTGTGTTATATTGTTTTGGTGTGTTTTGGACTGATTTGGAGTGTTGTGGAGTGTTCTGCTGCGTTTTTGAGTTATTTCGTGTTTTGAAGTGGATTGGAGTGGATTGGAGTGTTTTGTAGTGTATTGGAGTGTTTTGGATTGAGTGTTTAGAAGCGAGAATTATCGAATCTTTGGGAGTATTTTGAAGTACTTTATATTGTTTTGGAGTGTTTTGGTGTGTTTTGGACTGATTTGGAGTGTTGTGGAGTTTTCTGGTGCGTTTCTGAGTTATGTCGTGCTTTGAAGTGTTTTGGAGTGGAGTGGAGTGTTTGGGAGTGATTGTTTTGAACCGAGTGTTTTGGACTGTTTTGTAGTGTTGTGAAGTGTTTTGTAGTGTTTCGTAGTGTATGAGGCTCTTTTGGAGAGTTTGGATGTGTGTTGGAGTGTTGTGCAATGGTTTGTAGTGTATTGGAGTGTTTTGGATTGAGTGTTTAGAAGTGAGAATTTTCGATTGTTTCGGCGTGTTTTGGAGTGTTTTCTATTGTGTTGTGGTGCTTTGGTGTGTTTTGGACAGTTTTGGAGTGTTGTGGAGTGTTCTGGTGTGTTTTTGAGTTATGTCGTGTTTTGAAGTGGATCGGAGTGTTTGGGAGTGACTGTTTTGAAGCGAGAATTTGGGAGTGTTTTGTGTTGTGTTGGAGTGGATTGGTGTGTTTGGGAGTGACTGTTTTGAACCGAGTGTTTTGGAGTGTTTTGTAGTGTATTGGAGTGTTTTGGATTGAAAGTTTAGAAGCGAGAATTTTCGAGTGTTTGGGATTATTTTGGAGTGTGTTATATTGTTTTGGTGTGTTTTGGACTGATTTGGAGTGTTGTGGAGTGTTCTGGTGCGTTTTTGAGTTATTTCGTGTTTTGAAGTGTTTTGGAGTGGATTGGAGTGTTTGGGAGTGACTGTTTTGAACCGAGTGTTTTGGACTGTTTTGGAGTGTTGTGAAGTGCTTTGAAGTGTTTCGTAGTGTATGGGACTGTTTTGGAGTGTTGAGGAGTGTTCTGGTGTGTTATTGAGTTATGTCGTGTTTTGAAGTGGATTGGAGTGGATTGGCGTCTTTGAAAGTGAGTGTTTTGAACCGAGTATTTTGGTGTGTTTTGGACTGATTTGGAGTGTTGTGGTGTGTTCTGGTGCGTTTTTGAGTTAAGTCGTGTTTTGAAGTGTTTTGGAGTGGATTGGAGTGTTTGGGAGTGACTGTTTTGAACCGAGTGTTTTGGACTGTTTTGGAGTGTTGTGAAGTGTTTTGAAGTGGTTCGTAGTATATGGGACAGTTTTGGAGTGTTGTGGAGTGTTCTGGTGTTTTTTTGAGTTATTTCGTGTTTTGAAGTGGATTGGAGTGGGTTGGAGTATTTGGGAGTGACTGTTTTGAACCGAGTGTTTTGGAGTGTTTTGTTGTGTACTGGAGTGTTTTGGATTGACTGTTTGAAAGCGAGAATTTTCGAGTGTTTGGGAGTATTCTGGAGTGATTTATATTGTTTTGGTGTGTTATGGACTGATTTGGAGTGTTGTGGAGTGTTCTGCTGCGTTTTTGAGTTATTTCGTGTTTTGAAGTGGATTGGAGTGGATTGGAGTGTTTTGTAGTGTATTGGAGTGTCTCGGATTGGGTGTTGAGAAGCGAGAATTATCGAGTGTTTGGGAGTATTTTGAAGTGTTTTATATTGTTTTGGAGTGTTTTGGTGTGTTTTGGACTGATTTGGAGTGTTGTGGAGTTTTCTGGTGCATTTCTGAGTTATGTCGTGCTTTGAAGTGTTTTGGAGTGGAGTGGAGTGTTTGGGAGTGACTGTTTTGAACCGAGTGTTTTGGACTGTTTTGGAGTGTTGTGAAGTGTTTTGAAGTGTTTCGTAGTGTATGAGACTCTTTGGAGAGTTTGGAAGTGTGTTGGAGTGTTGTGCAGTGCTTTGTAGTGTATTGGAATGTTATGGATTGAGTGTTTAGAAGTGAGAATTTTCGATTGTTTCGGAGTGTTTTATATTGTGTTGTGGTGTTTTGGTGTGTTTTGGATAGTTTTGGAGTGTTGTGGAGTGTTCTGGTGTGTTTTTGAGTTATGTCGTGTTTGAAGTGGATCGGAGTGTTTGGGAGTGTCTGTTTTGAAGCGAGAATTTGGGAGTGTTTTGTGTTGTGTTGGAGTGGATTGGTGTGTTTGGGAGTGACAGTTTTGAACCGAGTGTTTTTGGAGTGTTTTGTAGTGCTCTGGTGTGTTTTTGAGCTATTTTGTGTTTTGAAGTGGATTGGAATGGATTGGAGATTTTGGGAGTGAATGTTTTGAACCGAGTGTTTTGGAGTGTTTTGTAGTGTATTAGAGTGTCTTGGATTGAAAGTTTAGAAGCGAGAATTTTCGAGTGTTTGGGATTATTTTGGAGTGTGTTATATTGTTTTGGTGTGTTTTGGACTGATTTGGGGTGTTGTGGAGTGTTCTGGTGCGTTTTTGAGTTATTTCGTGTTTTGAAGTGTTTTGGAATGGATTGCAGTGTTTGGGAGTGACTGTTTTCAACCGAGTGTTTTGGACTGTTTTGGAGTGTTGTGAAGTGCTTTGAAGTGTTTCGTAGTGTATGGGACTGTTTTGGAGTGTTGAGGAGTGTTCTGGTGTGTTATTGAGTTATGTCGTGTTTTGAAGTGGATTGGAGTGGATTGGCGTCTTTGAAAGTGAGTGTTTTGAACCGAGTATTTTGGTGTGTTTTGGACTGATTTGGAGTGTTGTGGAGTGTTCTGGTGCGTTTTTGAGTTAAGTCGTGTTTTGAAGTGTTTTGGAGTGGATTGGAGTGTTTGGGAGTGACTGTTTTGAACCGAGTGTTTTGGACTGTTTTGGAGTGTTGTGAAGTGTTTTGAAGTGGTTCGTAGTATATGGGACAGTTTTGGAGTGTTGTGGAGTGTTCTGGTGTTTTTTTGAGTTATTTCGTGTTTTGAAGTGGATTGGAGTGGGTTGGAGTATTTGGGAGTGACTGTTTTGAACCGAGTGTTTTGGAGTGTTTTGTTGTGTACTGGAGTGTTTTGGATTGACTGTTTGAAAGCGAGAATTTTCGAGTGTTTGGGAGTATTCTGGAGTGATTTATATTGTTTTGGTGTGTTATGGACTAATTTGGAGTGTTGTGGAGTGTTCTGCTGCGTTTTTGAGTTATTTCGTGTTTTGAAGTGGATTGGAGTGGATTGGAGTGTTTTGTAGTGTATTGGAGTGTCTCGGATTGGGTGTTGAGAAGCGAGAATTATCGAGTGTTTGGGAGTATTTTGAAGTGTTTTATATTGTTTTGGAGTGTTTTGGTGTGTTTTGGACTGATTTGGAGTGTTGTGGAGTTTTCTGGTGCATTTCTGAGTTATGTCGTGCTTTGAAGTGTTTTGGAGTGGAGTGGAGTGTTTGGGAGTGACTGTTTTGAACCGAGTGTTTTGGACTGTTTTGGAGTGTTGTGAAGTGTTTTGAAGTGTTTCGTAGTGTATGAGACTCTTTTGGAGAGTTTGGAAGTGTGTTGGAGTGTTGTGCAGTGCTTTGTAGTGTATTGGAATGTTATGGATTGAGTGTTTAGAAGTGAGAATTTTCGATTGTTTCGGAGTGTTTTATATTGTGTTGTGGTGTTTTGGTGTGTTTTGGATAGTTTTGGAGTGTTGTGGAGTGTTCTGGTGTGTTTTTGAGTTATGTCGTGTTTTGAAGTGGATCGGAGTGTTTGGGAGTGACTGTTTTGAAGCGAGAATTTGGGAGTGTTTTGTGTTGTGTTGGAGTGGATTGGTGTGTTTGGGAGTGACAGTTTTGAACCGAGTGTTTTTGGAGTGTTTTGTAGTGCTCTGGTGTGTTTTTGAGCTATTTTGTGTTTTGAAGTGGATTGGAATGGATTGGAGATTTTGGGAGTGAATGTTTTGAACCGAGTGTTTTGGAGTGTTTTGTAGTGTATTAGAGTGTCTTGGATTGAAAGTTTAGAAGCGAGAATTTTCGAGTGTTTGGGATTATTTTGGAGTGTGTTATATTGTTTTGGTGTGTTTTGGACTGATTTGGAGTGTTGTGGAGTGTTCTGGTGCGTTTTTGAGTTATTTCGTGTTTTGAAGTGTTTTGGAGTGGATTGGAGTGTTTGGGAGTGACTGTTTTGAACCGAGTGTTTTGGACTGTTTGGAGTGTTGTGAAGTGCTTTGAAGTGTTTCGTAGTGTATGGGACTGTTTTGGAGTGTTGAGGAGTGTTCTGGTGTGTTATTGAGTTATGTCGTGTTTGAAGTGGATTGGAGTGGATTGGCGTCTTTGAAAGTGAGTGTTTTGAACCGAGTATTTTGGTGTGTTTTGGACTGATTTGGAGTGTTGTGGAGTGTTCTGGTGCGTTTTTGAGTTAAGTCGTGTTTTGAAGTGTTTTGGAGTGGATTGGAGTGTTTGGGAGTGACTGTTTTGAACCGAGTGTTTTGGACTGTTTTGGAGTGTTGTGAAGTGTTTTGAAGTGGTTCGTAGTATATGGGACAGTTTTGGAGTGTTGTGGAGTGTTCTGGTGTGTTTTTGAGTTATTTCGTGTTTTGAAGTGGATTGGAGTGGGTTGGAGTATTTGGGAGTGACTGTTTTGAACCGAGTGTTTTGGAGTGTTTTGTTGTGTACTGGAGTGTTTTGGATTGACTGTTTGAAAGCGAGAATTTTCGAGTGTTTGGGAGTATTCTGGAGTGATTTATATTGTTTTGGTGTGTTATGGACTGATTTGGAGTGTTGTGGAGTGTTCTGCTGCGTTTTTGAGTTATTTCGTGTTTTGAAGTGGATTGGAGTGGATTGGAGTGTTTTGTAGTGTATTGGAGTGTCTCGGATTGGGTGTTGAGAAGCGAGAATTATCGAGTGTTTGGGAGTATTTTGAAGTGTTTTATATTGTTTTGGAGTGTTTTGGTGTGTTTTGGACTGATTTGGAGTGTTGTGGAGTTTTCTGGTGCATTTCTGAGTTATGTCGTGCTTTGAAGTGTTTTGGAGTGGAGTGGAGTGTTTGGGAGTGACTGTTTTGAACCGAGTGTTTTGGACTGTTTTGGAGTGTTGTGAAGTGTTTTGAAGTGTTTCGTAGTGTATGAGACTCTTTTGGAGAGTTTGGAAGTGTGTTGGAGTGTTGTGCAGTGCTTTGTAGTGTATTGGAATGTTATGGATTGAGTGTTTAGAAGTGAGAATTTTCGATTGTTTCGGAGTGTTTTATATTGTGTTGTGGTGTTTTGGTGTGTTTTGGATAGTTTTGGAGTGTTGTGGAGTGTTCTGGTGTGTTTTTGAGTTATGTCGTGTTTTGAAGTGGATCGGAGTGTTTGGGAGTGACTGTTTTGAAGCGAGAATTTGGGAGTGTTTTGTGTTGTGTTGGAGTGGATTGGTGTGTTTGGGAGTGACTGTTTTCAACCGAGTGTTTTGGACTGTTTTGGAGTGTTGTGAAGTGCTTTGAAGTGTTTCGTAGTGTATGGGACTGTTTTGGAGTGTTGAGGAGTGTTCTGGTGTGTTATTGAGTTATGTCGTGTTTTGAAGTGGATTGGAGTGGATTGGCGTCTTTGAAAGTGAGTGTTTTGAACCGAGTATTTTGGTGTGTTTTGGACTGATTTGGAGTGTTGTGGAGTGTTCTGGTGCGTTTTTGAGTTAAGTCGTGTTTTGAAGTGTTTTGGAGTGGATTGGAGTGTTTGGGAGTGACTGTTTTGAACCGAGTGTTTTGGACTGTTTTGGAGTGTTGTGAAGTGTTTTGAAGTGGTTCGTAGTATATGGGACAGTTTTGGAGTGTTGTGGAGTGTTCTGGTGTGTTTTTGAGTTATTTCGTGTTTTGAAGTGGGTCGGAGTGTTTGGGAGTGACTGCTTTGAAGCGAGAATTTGGGAGTGTTTTGTGTTGTGTTGGATTGGATTGGTGTGTTTGGGAGTGACTGTTTTGAACCGAGTGTTTTTGGAGTGTTTTGTAGTGCTCTGGTGTGTTTTTGAGTTATTTCGCGTTTTGAAGTGGATTGGAGATTTTGGGAGCGAATGTTTTGAACCGAGTGTTTTGTAGTGTTTTGTAGTGTATTGGAGTTTTTTGGATTGAAAGTTCAGAAGCGAGAATTTTCGAGTGTTTGGGATTATTTTGGAGTGTGTTATATTGTTTTGGTGTGTTTTGGACTGATTTGGAGTGTTGTGGAGTTTTCTGCTGCGTTTTTGAGTTATTTCGTGTTTTGAAGTGGATTGGAGTGGATTGGAGTGTTTTGTAGTGTATTGGAGTGTTTTGGATTGAGAGTTTAGAAGCGAGAATTATCGATTGTTTGGGAGTATTTTGAAGTGCTTTATATTGTTTTGGAGTGTTTTGTTGTGTTTTGGACTGATTTGGAGTGTTGTGGAGTTTTCTGGTGCGTTTCTGAGTTATGTCGTGCTTTGAAGTGTTTTGGAGTGGAGTGGAGTGTTTGGGAGTGACTATTTTGAACCGAGTGTTTTGGACTGTTTTGGAGTGTTGTGAAGTGTTTTGAAGTGTTTCGTAGTGTATGAGACTTTTGGAGAGTTTCGAAGTGTGTTGGAATGTTGTGCAGTGCTTCGTAATGTATTGGAGTGTTTTGGGTTGAGTGTTTTGATGTGAGAATTTTCGATTGTTTCGGAGTATTTTGGAGTGTTTTATATTGTGTTGTGGTGTTTTGGTGTGTTTTGGACTGTTTAGGAGTGTTGTGGAGTGTTCTGGTGTGTTTTTGAGTTATGTCGTGTTTTGAAGTGGGTCGGAGTGTTTGGGAGTGACTGTTTTGAAGCGAGAATTTGGGAGTGTTTTGTGTTGTGTTGGAGTGGATTGGTGTGTTTGGGAGTGACTGTTTTGAACCGAGTGTTTTTGGAGTGTTTTGTAGTGCTCTGGTGTGTTTTTGAGTTATTTCGTGTTTGAAGTGGATTGGAGATTTTGGGAGCGAATGTTTTGAACCGAGTGTTTTGTAGTGTTTTGTAGTGTATTGGAGTGTTTTGGATTGAAAGTTCAGAAGCGAGAATTTTCGAGTGTTTGGGATTATTTTGGAGTGTGTTATATTGTTTTGGTGTGTTTTGGACTGATTTGGAGTGTTGTGGAGTGTTCTGCTGCGTTTTTGAGTTATTTCGTGTTTTGAAGTGGATTGGAGTGGATTGGAGTGTTTTGTAGTGTATTGGAGTGTTTTGGATTGAGTGTTTAGAAGCGAGAACTATCGAGTGTTTGGGAGTATTTTGAAGTGCTTTATATTGTTTTGGAGTGTTTTGGTGTGTTTTGGACTGATTTGGAGTGTTGTGGAGTTTTCTGGTGCGTTTCTGTGTTATGTCGTGCTTTGAAGTGTTTTGGAGTGGAGTGGAGTGTTTGGGAGTGACTGTTTTGAACCGAGTGTTTTGGACTGTTTTGGAGTGTTGTGAAGTGCTTTGAAGTGTTTCGTAGTGTATGGGACTGTTTTGGAGTGTTGAGGAGTGTTCTGGTGTGTTATTGAGTTATGTCGTGTTTTGAAGTGGATTGGAGTGGATTGGCGTCTTTGAAAGTGAGTGTTTTGAACCGAGTATTTTGGTGTGTTTTGGACTGATTTGGAGTGTTGTGGAGTGTTCTGGTGCGTTTTTGAGTTAAGTCGTGTTTTGAAGTGTTTTGGAGTGGATTGGAGTGTTTGGGAGTGACTGTTTTGAACCGAGTGTTTTGGACTGTTTTGGAGTGTTGTGAAGTGTTTTGAAGTGGTTCGTAGTATATGGGACAGTTTTGGAGTGTTGTGGAGTGTTCTGGTGTGTTTTTGAGTTATTTCGTGTTTTGAAGTGGGTCGGAGTGTTTGGGAGTGACTGCTTTGAAGCGAGAATTTGGGAGTGTTTTGTGTTGTGTTGGATTGGATTGGTGTGTTTGGGAGTGACTGTTTTGAACCGAGTGTTTTTGGAGTGTTTTGTAGTGCTCTGGTGTGTTTTTGAGTTATTTCGCGTTTTGAAGTGGATTGGAGATTTTGGGAGCGAATGTTTTGAACCGAGTGTTTTGTAGTGTTTTGTAGTGTATTGGAGTTTTTTGGATTGAAAGTTCAGAAGCGAGAATTTTCGAGTGTTTGGGATTATTTTGGAGTGTGTTATATTGTTTTGGTGTGTTTTGGACTGATTTGGAGTGTTGTGGAGTTTTCTGCTGCGTTTTGAGTTATTTCGTGTTTTGAAGTGGATTGGAGTGGATTGGAGTGTTTTGTAGTGTATTGGAGTGTTTTGGATTGAGAGTTTAGAAGCGAGAATTATCGATTGTTTGGGAGTATTTTGAAGTGCTTTATATTGTTTTGGAGTGTTTTGTTGTGTTTTGGACTGATTTGGAGTGTTGTGGAGTTTTCTGGTGCGTTTCTGAGTTATGTCGTGCTTTGAAGTGTTTTGGAGTGGAGTGGAGTGTTTGGGAGTGACTATTTTGAACCGAGTGTTTTGGACTGTTTTGGAGTGTTGTGAAGTGTTTTGAAGTGTTTCGTAGTGTATGAGACTTTTTGGAGAGTTTCGAAGTGTGTTGGAATGTTGTGCAGTGCTTCGTAATGTATTGGAGTGTTTTGGGTTGAGTGTTTTGATGTGAGAATTTTCGATTGTTTCGGAGTATTTTGGAGTGTTTTATATTGTGTTGTGGTGTTTTGGTGTGTTTTGGACTGTTTAGGAGTGTTGTGGAGTGTTCTGGTGTGTTTTTGAGTTATGTCGTGTTTTGAAGTGGGTCGGAGTGTTTGGGAGTGACTGTTTTGAAGCGAGAATTTGGGAGTGTTTTGTGTTGTGTTGGAGTGGATTGGTGTGTTTGGGAGTGACTGTTTTGAACCGAGTGTTTTTGGAGTGTTTTGTAGTGCTCTGGTGTGTTTTTGAGTTATTTCGTGTTTTGAAGTGGATTGGAGATTTTGGGAGCGAATGTTTTGAACCGAGTGTTTTGTAGTGTTTTGTAGTGTATTGGAGTGTTTTGGATTGAAAGTTCAGAAGCGAGAATTTTCGAGTGTTTGGGATTATTTTGGAGTGTGTTATATTGTTTTGGTGTGTTTTGGACTGATTTGGAGTGTTGTGGAGTGTTCTGCTGCGTTTTTGAGTTATTTCGTGTTTTGAAGTGGATTGGAGTGGATTGGAGTGTTTTGTAGTGTATTGGAGTGTTTTGGATTGAGTGTTTAGAAGCGAGAACTATCGAGTGTTTGGGAGTATTTTGAAGTGCTTTATATTGTTTTGGAGTGTTTTGGTGTGTTTTGGACTGATTTGGAGTGTTGTGGAGTTTTCTGGTGCGTTTCTGTGTTATGTCGTGCTTTGAAGTGTTTTGGAGTGGAGTGGAGTGTTTGGGAGTGACTGTTTTGAACCGAGTGTTTTGGACTGTTTTGTAGTGTTGTGAAGTGTTTTGTAGTGTTTCGTAGTGTATGAGGCTCTTTTGGAGAGTTTGGATGTGTGTTGGAGTGTTGTGCAATGGTTTGTAGTGTATTGGAGTGTTTTGGATTGAGTGTTTAGAAGTGAGAATTTTCGATTGTTTCGGAGTGTTTTGGAGTGTTTTCTATTGTGTTGTGGTGCTTTGGTGTGTTTTGGACAGTTTTGGAGTGTTGTGGAGTGTTCTGGTGTGTTTTTGAGTTATGTCGTGTTTTGAAGTGGATCGGAGTGTTTGGGAGTGACTGTTTTGAAGCGAGAATTTGGGAGTGTTTTGTGTTGTGTTGGAGTGGATTGGTGTGTTTGGGAGTGACTGTTTTGAACCGAGTGTTTTGGAGTGTTTTGTAGTGTATTGGAGTGTTTTGGATTGAAAGTTTAGAAGCGAGAATTTTCGAGTGTTTGGGATTATTTTGGAGTGTGTTATATTGTTTTGGTGTGTTTTGGACTGATTTGGAGTGTTGTGGAGTGTTCTGGTGCGTTTTTGAGTTATTTCGTGTTTTGAAGTGTTTTGGAGTGGATTGGAGTGTTTGGGAGTGACTGTTTTGAACCGAGTGTTTTGGACTGTTTTGGAGTGTTGTGAAGTGCTTTGAAGTGTTTCGTAGTGTATGGGACTGTTTTGGAGTGTTGAGGAGTGTTCTGGTGTGTTATTGAGTTATGTCGTGTTTTGAAGTGGATTGGAGTGGATTGGCGTCTTTGAAAGTGAGTGTTTTGAACCGAGTATTTTGGTGTGTTTTGGACTGATTTGGAGTGTTGTGGAGTGTTCTGGTGCGTTTTTGAGTTAAGTCGTGTTTTGAAGTGTTTTGGAGTGGATTGGAGTGTTTGGGAGTGACTGTTTTGAACCGAGTGTTTTGGACTGTTTTGGAGTGTTGTGAAGTGTTTTGAAGTGGTTCGTAGTATATGGGACAGTTTTGGAGTGTTGTGGAGTGTTCTGGTGTGTTTTTGAGTTATTTCGTGTTTTGAAGTGGATTGGAGTGGGTTGGAGTATTTGGGAGTGACTGTTTTGAACCGAGTGTTTTGGAGTGTTTTGTTGTGTACTGGAGTGTTTTGGATTGACTGTTTGAAAGCGAGAATTTTCGAGTGTTTGGTAGTATTCTGGAGTGATTTATATTGTTTCGGTGTGTTATGGACTGATTTGGAGTGTTGTGGAGTGTTCTGCTGCGTTTTTGAGTTATTTCGTGTTTTGAAGTGGATTGGAGTGGATTGGAGTGTTTTGTAGTGTATTGGAGTGTCTCGGATTGGGTGTTGAGAAGCGAGAATTATCGAGTGTTTGGGAGTATTTTGAAGTGTTTTATATTGTTTTGGAGTGTTTTGGTGTGTTTTGGACTGATTTGGAGTGTTGTGGAGTTTTCTGGTGCATTTCTGAGTTATGTCGTGCTTTGAAGTGTTTTGGAGTGGAGTGGAGTGTTTGGGAGTGACTGTTTTGAACCGAGTGTTTTGGACTGTTTTGGAGTGTTGTGAAGTGTTTTGAAGTGTTTCGTAGTGTATGAGACTCTTTTGGAGAGTTTGGAAGTGTGTTGGAGTGTTGTGCAGTGCTTTGTAGTGTATTGGAATGTTATGGATTGAGTGTTTAGAAGTGAGAATTTTCGATTGTTTCGGAGTGTTTTATATTGTGTTGTGGTGTTTTGGTGTGTTTTGGATAGTTTTGGAGTGTTGTGGAGTGTTCTGGTGTGTTTTTGAGTTATGTCGTGTTTTGAAGTGGATCGGAGTGTTTGGGAGTGACTGTTTTGAAGCGAGAATTTGGGAGTGTTTTGTGTTGTGTTGGAGTGGATTGGTGTGTTTGGGAGTGACAGTTTTGAACCGAGTGTTTTTGGAG
>NW_028225183.1:55126602-55236844 GCF_052327205.1 Somniosus microcephalus
GAAGCGAGAATTTTCGAGTGTTTGGGAGTATTTTGGAGTATTTTATATTGTTTTGGAGTGTTTTGGTATGTTTCGGACTGTTTTGGAGTGTTGTGGAGTGTTCTGGTGTGTTTTTGAGTTATGTCGTGTTTTAAGTGTTTTGGAGTGGATTGGAGTGTTTGGGGGTGACTGCTTTGAAACGAGTGTTTTGGACTGTTTTGGAGTGTTGTGAAGTGTTTTGAAGTTTTTCGTAGTGTATGGGACTGTTTTGGAGTGTTTGGGAATGTGTCGGAGTGTTTTGTAGTGTATTGGAGTGTTTTGGAGTGTTTGGGAATGTGTCGGAGTGTTTTGTAGTGTATTGTAGTGTTTTGGATAGAATGTTTAGAAGCGAGAATTTGGGAGTGTTTTGTAATATTTTGGAGTGTTGTGGTGTTTTGGTGTGTATTGGACTATTTTGGAGTGTTTTGGAGTGCTCTGCTGTGTTTTTGAGTTATGTCGTGTTTTGAAGTGTTTTGGAGTGGATTGGCGTGTTTGGGAGTGATTGTTTTGAACCGAGTGTTTTGGATTGAGTGTTTAGAAGCGAGAATTTTCGAGTGTTTGGGAGTGTTTTTGAGTGTTTTATCAATATATGTGGTGTTTTGGACGGTTATGCAGTGTTGTGGAGTGTTCTGGTGTGTTTTTGAGTTATGTCGTGTTTTGAAGTCGATCGGAGCGTTTGGGAGTGTTTTAGAGGGTTTCGGAGTGTATGGGACTCCTTGGGCGTGTTTGGGAGTGTTTTGGACTCTTTTAGTGTGTTTTGGATCGTTTTGGTGTGCTGTTGAGTGTTTTGGAGTGAGTGCTAAGTCGCCAGAGTTCTGCAGTGTTTTGGAGTGTTATGAAGTGTTTTGCAATGTTTCGTAGTGTATGGGACTGATTTGGACTGTTTGGGAGTGTGTCGGAGTGTTTTGTATTGTATTGGAGTGTTTTGATGGAATGTTTAGAAGCGAGTGTTTGGGAGTGTTTTGTATTGTTTTGGAGTATTGTGGTGTTTTGCTGCGTATTGGACTGTTTTGGAGTGGATTAGAGTGTTTGGGAGTGACTGTTTTGAACCGAGTGTTTTGGATTGACTGTTTAGAAGCGAGAATTTTCGAGTGTTTGGGAGTATTTTGGAGTATTTTATATTGTTTTGGAGTGTTTTGGTATGTTTCGGACTGTTTTGGAGTGTTGTGGCGTGTTCTGGTGTGTTTTTGAGTTATGTCGTGTTTTGAAGTGTTTTGGACTGCATTGGAGTGTTTGGGGGTGACTGCTTTGAAACGAGTGTTTTGGTCTGTTTTGGAGTGTTGTGAAGTGTTTTGAAGTTTTTCGTAGTGTATGGGACTGTTTTGGAGTGTTTGGGAATGTGTCGGAGTGTTTTGTAGTGTATTGGAGTGTTTTGGATAGAATGTTTAGAAGCGAGAATGTGGGTGTGTTTTGTAATACTTTGGAGTGTTGTGGTATTTTGGTGTGTATTGGACTATTTTGGAGTGCTTTGGAGTGCTCTGCTGTGTTTTTGAGTTATGTCGTGTTTTGAAGTGTTTTGGAGTGGATTGTTTTGAACCGAGTGTTTTGGATTGAGTGTTTAGAAGCGAGAATTTTCGAGTGTTTGGGAGTGTTTTTGAGTGTTTTATCAATATATGTGGTGTTTTGGACTGTTATGCAGTGTTGTGGAGTGTTCTGGTGTGTTTTTGAGTTATGTCGTGTTTTGAAGTCGATCGGAGCGTTTGGGAGTGTTTTAGAGGGTTTCGGAGTGTATGGGACTCTTTGGGCGTGTTTGGGAGTGTTTTGGACTCTTTTAGTGTGTTTTGGATCGTTTTGGTGTGCTGTTGAGTGTTTTGGAGTGAGTGCTTAGTAGCCAGTGTTTTGGAGTGTGTTGGAGTGTGATGAAGTGTTTTGCAATGTTTCGTAGTTTATGGGACTGATTTGGAGTGTTTGGGAGTGTGTCGGAGTGTTTTGTATTGTATTGGAGTGTTTTGATAGCATGTTTAGAAGCGAGAGTTTGGGAGTGTTTTGTACTGTTTTGGAGTATTGTGGTGTTTTGCTGCGTATTGGACTGTTTTGGAGTGGATTAGAGTGTTTGGGAGTGACTGTTTTGAACCGAGTGTTTTGGATTGACTGTTTAGAAGCGAGAATTTTCGAGTGTTTGGGAGTATTTTGGAGTATTTTATATTGTTTTGGAGTGTTTTGGTATGTTTCGGACTGTTTTGGAGTGTTGTGGCGTGTTCTGGTGTGTTTTTGAGTTATGTCGTGTTTTGAAGTGTTTTGGAATGCATTGGAGTGTTTGGGGGTGACTGCTTTGAAACGAGTGTTTTGGTCTGTTTTGGAGTGTTGTGAAGTGTTTTGAAGTTTTTCGTAGTGTATGGGACTGTTTTGGAGTGTTTGGGAATGTGTCGGAGTGTTTTGTAGTGTATTGGAGTGTTTTGGATAGAATGTTTAGAAGCGAGAATTTGGGAGTGTTTTGTAATACTTTGGAGTGTTGCGGTGTTTTGGTGTGTATTGGACTATTTTGGAGTGTTTTGGAGAGCTCTGCTGTGTTTTTGAGTTATGTCGTGTTTTGAAGTGTTTTGGAGTGGATTGGCGTGTTTGGGAGTGATTGTTTTGAACCGAGTGTTTTGGATTGAATGTTCAGAAGCGAGAATTTTCGAGTGTTTGGGAGTGTTTTTGAGTGTTTTATCAATATATGTGGTGTTTTGGACTGTTATGCAGTGTTGTGGAGTGTTCTGGTGTGTTTTTGAGTTATGTCGTGTTTTGAAGTCGATCGGAGCGTTTGGGAGTGTTTTAGAGGGTTTCGGAGTGTATGGGACTCTTTGGGCGTGTTTGGGAGTGTTTTGGACTCTTTTAGTGTGTTTTGGATCGTTTTGGTGTGCTGTTGAGTGTTTTGGAGTGAGTGCTTAGTAGCCAGTGTTTTGGAGTGTTTTGGAGTGTTATGAAGTGTTTTGCAATGTTTCGTAGTGTATGGGACTGATTTGGAGTGTTTGGGAGTGTGTCGGAGTGTTTTGTATTGTATTGGAGTGTTTTGACAGAATGTTTAGAAGCGAGAGTTTGGGAGTGTTTTGTATTGTTTTGGAGTATTGTGGTGTTTTGCTGCGTATTGGACTGTTTTGGAGTGGATTAGAGTGTTTGGGAGTGACTGTTTTGAACCGAGTGTTTTGGATTGTTTTGGAGTGTTGTGAAGTGTTTTGAAGTTTTTCGTAGTGTATGGGACTGTTTTGGAGTGTTTGGGAATGTGTCGGAGTGTTTTGTAGTGTATTGGAGTGTTTTGGATAGAATGTTTAGAAGCGAGAATGTGGGTGTGTTTTGTAATACTTTGGAGTGTTGTGGTGTTTTGGTGTGTTTTGGACTATTTTGGAGTGTTTTGGAGTGCTCTGCTGTGTTTTTGAGTTATGTCGTGTTTTGAAGTGTTTTGGAGTGGATTGGCGTGTTTGGGAGTGATTGTTTTGAACCGAGTGTTTTGGATTGAGTGTTTAGAAGCGAGAATTTTCGAGTGTTTGGGAGTGTTTTTGAGTGTTTTATCAATATATGTGGTGTTTTGGACTGTTATGCAGTGTTGTGGAGTGTTCTGGTGTGTTTTTGAGTTATGTCGTGTTTTGAAGTCGATCGGAGCGTTTGGGAGTGTTTTAGAGGGTTTCGGAGTGTATGGGACTCTTTGGGCGTGTTTGGGAGTGTTTTGGACTCTTTTAGTGTGTTTTGGATCGTTTTGGTGTGCTGTTGAGTGTTTTGGAGTGACTGCTTAGTAGCCAGTGTTTTGGAGTGTTTTGGCGTGTTATGAAGTGTTTTGCAATGTTTCGCAGTGTATGGGACTGATTTGGAGTGTTTGGGAGTGTGTCGGAGTGTTTTGTAATACTTTGGAGTGTTGTGGTGTTTTGGTGTGTATTGGACTATTTTGGAGTGTTTTGGAGTGCTCTGCTGTGTTTTTGAGTTATGTCGTGTTTTGAAGTGTTTTGGAGTGGATTGGCGTGTTTGGGAGTGATTGTTTTGAACCGAGTGTTTTGGATTGAGTGTTTAGAAGCGAGAATTTTCGAGTGTTTGGGAGTGTTTTTGAGTGTTTTATCAATATATGTGGTGTTATGGACTGTTATGCAGTGTTGTGGAGTGATCTGGTGTGTTTTTGAGTTATGTCGTGTTTTGAAGTCGATCGGAGCGTTTGGGAGTGTTTTAGAGGGTTTCGGAGTGTATGGGACTCTTTGGGCGTGTTTGGGAGTGTTTTGGACTCTTTTAGTGTGTTTTGGATCGTTTTGGTGTGCTGTTGAGTGTTTTGGAGTGAGTGCTTAGTAGCCAGTGTTTTGGAGTGTGTTGGAGTGTGATGAAGTGTTTTGCAATGTTTCGTAGTTTATGGGACTGATTTGGAGTGTTTGGGAGTGTGTCGGAGTGTTTTGTATTGTATTGGAGTGTTTTGATAGCATGTTTAGAAGCGAGAGTTTGGGAGTGTTTTGTACTGTTTTGGAATATTGTGGTGTTTTGCTGCGTATTGGACTGTTTTGGAGTGGATTAGAGTGTTTGGGAGTGACTGTTTTGAACCGAGTGTTTTGGATTGAATGCTTAGAAGCGAGAATTTTCGAGTGTTTGGGAGTATTTTGGAGTATTTTATATTGTTTTGGAGTGTTTTGGTATGTTTCGGACTGTTTTGGAGTGTTGTGGAGTGTTCTGGTGTGTTTTTGAGTTATGTCGTGTTTTGAAGTCGATCGGAGCGTTTGGGAGTGTTTTAGAGGGTTTCGGAGTGTATGGGACTATTTGGGCGTGTTTGGAAGTGTTTTGGACTCTTTTAGTGTGTTTTGGATCGTTTTGGTGTGCTGTTGAGTGTTTTGGAGTGAGTGCTTAGTAGCCAGTGTTCTGGAGTGTTTTGGAGTGTTATGAAGTGTTTTGCAATGTTTCGTAGTGTATGGGACTGATTTGGAGTGTTTGGGAGTGTGTCGGAGTGTTTTGTAGTGTATTGGAGTGTTTTGATAGAATGTTTAGAAGCGAGAGTTTGGGAGTGTTTTGTATTGTTTTGGAGTATTGTGGTGTTTTGCTGCGTATTGGACTGTTTTGGAGTGGATTAGAGTGTTTGGGAGTGACTGTTTTGAACCGAGTGTTTTGGATTGAATGTTTAGAAGCGAGAATTTTCGAGTGTTCTGGAGTATTTTGGAGTATTTTATATTGTTTTGGATTGTTTTGGTATGTTTCGGACTGTTTTGGAGTGTTGTGGAGTGTTCTGGCGTGTTTTTGAGTTATGTCGTGTTTTGAAGTGTTTTGGAGTGGATTGGAGTGTTTGGGGGTGACTGCTTTGAAACGAGTGTTTTGGACTGTTTTGGAGTGTTGTGAAGTGTTTTGAAGTTTTTCGTAGTGTATGGGACTGTTTTGGAGTGTTTGGGAATGTGTCGGAGTGTTTTGTAGTGTATTGTAGTGTTTTGGATAGAATGTTTAGAAGCGAGAATTTGGGAGTGTTTTGTAATACTTTGGAGTGTTGTGGTGTTTTGGTGTGTATTGGACTATTTTGGAGTGTTTTGGAGTGCTCTGCTGTGTTTTTGAGTTATGTCGTGTTTTGAAGTGTTTTGGAGTGGATTGGCGTGTTTGGGAGTGATTGTTTTGAACCGAGTGTTTTGGATTGAGTGTTTAGAAGCGAGAATTTTCGAGTGTTTGGGAGTGTTTTTGAGTGTTTTGTCAATATATGTGGTGTTTTGGACGGTTATGCAGTGTTGTGGAGTGTTCTGGTGTGTTTTTGAGTTATGTCGTGTTTTGAAGTCGATCGGAGCGTTTGGGAGTGTTTTAGAGGGTTTCGGAGTGTATGGGACTCTTTGGGCGTGTTTGGGAGTGTTTTGGACTCTTTTAGTGTGTTTTGGATCGTTTTGGTGTGCTGTTGAGTGTTTTGGAGTGAGTGCTTAGTAGCCAGAGTTCTGGAGTGTTTTGGAGTGTTATGAAGTGTTTTGCAATGTTTCGTAGTGTATGGGACTGATTTGGAGTGTTTGGGAGTGTGTCGGAGTGTTTTGTAGTGTATTGGAGTGTTTTGATAGAATGTTTAGAAGCGAGAGTTTGGGAGTGTTTTGTATTGTTTTGGAGTATTGTGGTGTTTTGCTGCGTATTGGACTGTTTTGGAGTGGATTAGAGTGTTTGGGAGTGACTGTTTTGAACCGAGTGTTTTGGATTGAATGTTTAGAAGCGAGAATTTTCGAGTGTTTGGGAGTATTTTGGAGTATTTTATATTGTTTTGGAGTGTTTTGGTATGATTCGGACTGTTTTGGAGTGTTGTGGAGTGTTCTGGTGTGTTTTTGAGTTATGTCGTGTTTTAAGTGTTTTGGAGTGGATTGGAGTGTTTGGGGTGACTGCTTTGAAACGAGTGTTTTGGACTGTTTTGGAGTGTTGTGAAGTGTTTTGAAGTTTTTCGTAGTGTATGGGACTGTTTTGGAGTGTTTGGGAATGTGTCGGAGTGTTTTGTAGTGTATTGGAGTGTTTTGGAGTGTTTGGGAATGTGTCGGAGTGTTTTGTAGTGTATTGTAGTGTTTTGGATAGAATGTTTAGAAGCGAGAATTTGGGAGTGTTTTGTAATATTTTGGAGTGTTGTGGTGTTTTGGTGTGTATTGGACTATTTTGGAGTGTTTTGGAGTGCTCTGCTGTGTTTTTGAGTTATGTCGTGTTTTGAAGTGTTTTGGAGTGGATTGGCGTGTTTGGGAGTGATTGTTTTGAACCGAGTGTTTTGGATTGAGTGTTTAGAAGCGAGAATTTTCGAGTGTTTGGGAGTGTTTTTGAGTGTTTTATCAATATATGTGGTGTTTTGGACGGTTATGCAGTGTTGTGGAGTGTTCTGGTGTGTTTTTGAGTTATGTCGTGTTTTGAAGTCGATCGGAGCGTTTGGGAGTGTTTTAGAGGGTTTCGGAGTGTATGGGACTCTTTGGGCGTGTTTGGGAGTGTTTTGGACTCTTTTAGTGTGTTTTGGATCGTTTTGGTGTGCTGTTGAGTGTTTTGGAGTGAGTGCTTAGTAGCCAGAGTTCTGGAGTGTTTTGGAGTGTTATGAAGTGTTTTGCAATGTTTCGTAGTGTATGGGACTGATTTGGAGTGTTTGGGAGTGTGTCGGAGTGTTTTGTAGTGTATTGGAGTGTTTTGATAGAATGTTTAGAAGCGAGAGTTTGGGAGTGTTTTGTATTGTTTTGGAGTATTGTGGTGTTTTGCTGCGTATTGGACTGTTTTGGAGTGGATTAGAGTGTTTGGGAGTGACTGTTTTGAACCGAGTGTTTTGGATTGAATGTTTAGAAGCGAGAATTTTCGAGTGTTTGGGAGTATTTTGGAGTATTTTATATTGTTTTGGATTGTTTTGGTATGTTTCGGACTGTTTTGGAGTGTTGTGGAGTGTTCTGGTGTGTTTTTGAGTTATGTCGTGTTTTAAGTGTTTTGGAGTGGATTGGAGTGTTTGGGGGTGACTGCTTTGAAACGAGTGTTTTCGACTGTTTTGGAGTGTTGTGAAGTGTTTTGAAGTTTTTCGTAGTGTATGGGACTGTTTTGGAGTGTTTGGGAATGTGTCGGAGTGTTTTGTAGTGTATTGGAGTGTTTTGGAGTGTTTGGGAATGTGTCGGAGTGTTTTGTAGTGTATTGTAGTGTTTTGGATAGAATGTTTAGAAGCGAGAATTTGGGAGTGTTTTGTAATATTTTGGAGTGTTGTGGTGTTTTGGTGTGTATTGGACTATTTTGGAGTGCTCTGCTGTGTTTTTGAGTTATGTCGTGTTTTGAAGTGTTTTGGAGTGGATTGGCGTGTTTGGGAGTGATTGTTTTGAACCGAGTGTTTTGGATTGAGTGTTTAGAAGCGAGAATTTTCGAGTGTTTGGGAGTGTTTTTGAGTGTTTTATCAATATATGTGGTGTTTTGGACGGTTATGCAGTGTTGTGGAGTGTTCTGGTGTGTTTTTGAGTTATGTCGTGTTTTGAAGTCGATCGGAGCGTTTGGGAGTGTTTTAGAGGGTTTCGGAGTGTATGGGACTCTTTGGGCGTGTTTGGGAGTGTTTTGGACTCTTTTAGTGTGTTTTGGATCGTTTTGGTGTGCTGTTGAGTGTTTTGGAGTGAGTGCTTAGTAGCCAGAGTTCTGGAGTGTTTTGGAGTGTTATGAAGTGTTTTGCAATGTTTCGTAGTGTATGGGACTGATTTGGAGTGTTTGGGAGTGTGTCGGAGTGTTTTGTATTGTATTGGAGTGTTTTGATGGAATGTTTAGAAGCGAGTGTTTGGGAGTGTTTTGTATTGTTTTGGAGTATTGTGGTGTTTTGCTGCGTATTGGACTGTTTTGGAGTGGATTAGAGTGTTTGGGAGTGACTGTTTTGAACCGAGTGTTTTGGATTGACTGTTTAGAAGCGAGAATTTTCGAGTGTTTGGGAGTATTTTGGAGTATTTTATATTGTTTTGGAGTGTTTTGGTATGTTTCGGACTGTTTTGGAGTGTTGTGGCGTGTTCTGGTGTGTTTTTGAGTTATGTCGTGTTTTGAAGTGTTTTGGACTGCATTGGAGTGTTTGGGGGTGACTGCTTTGAAACAAGTGTTTTGGTCTGTTTTGGAGTGTTGTGAAGTGTTTTGAAGTTTTTCGTAGTGTATGGGACTGTTTTGGAGTGTTTGGGAATGTGTCGGAGTGTTTTGTAGTGTATTGGAGTGTTTTGGATAGAATGTTTAGAAGCGAGAATGTGGGTGTGTTTTGTAATACTTTGGAGTGTTGTGGTATTTTGGTGTGTATTGGACTATTTTGGAGTGCTTTGGAGTGCTCTGCTGTGTTTTTGAGTTATGTCGTGTTTTGAAGTGTTTTGGAGTGGATTGTTTTGAACCGAGTGTTTTGGATTGAGTGTTTAGAAGCGAGAATTTTCGAATGTTTGGGAGTGTTTTTGAGTGTTTTATCAATATATGTGGTGTTTTGGACTGTTATGCAGTGTTGTGGAGTGTTCTGGTGTGTTTTTGAGTTATGTCGTGTTTTGAAGTCGATCGGAGCGTTTGGGAGTGTTTTAGAGGGTTTCGGAGTGTATGGGACTCTTTGGGCGTGTTTGGGAGTGTTTTGGACTCTTTTAGTGTGTTTTGGATCGTTTTGGTGTGCTGTTGAGTGTTTTGGAGTGAGTGCTTAGTAGCCAGTGTTTTGGAGTGTTTTGGAGTGTTATGAAGTGTTTTGCAATGTTTCGCAGTGTATGGGACTGATTTGGAGTGTTTGGGAGTGTGTCGGAGTGTTTTGTATTGTATTGGAGTGTTTTGATAGAATGTTTAGAAGCGAGAGCTTGGGAGTGTTTTGTATTGTTTTGGAGTATTGTGGTGTTTTGCTGCGTATTGGACTGTTTTGGAGTGGATGAGAGTGTTTGGGAGTGACTGTTTTGAACTGAGTGTTTTGGATTGTTTTGGAGTGTTGTGAAGTGTTTTGAAGTTTTTCGTAGTGTATGGGACTGTTTTGGAGTGTTTGGGAATGTGTCGGAGTGTTTTGTAGTGTATTGGAGTGTTTTGGATAGAATGTTTAGAAGCGAGAATTTGGGAGTGTTTTGTAATACTTTGGAGTGTTGTGGTGTTTTGGTGTGTATTGGACTATTTTGGAGTGTTTTGGAGTGCTCTGCTGTGTTTTTGAGTTATGTCGTGTTTTGAAGTGTTTTGGAGTGGATTGGCGTGTTTGGGAGTGATTGTTTTGAACCGAGTGTTTTGGATTGAGTGTTTAGAAGCGAGAATTTTCGAGTGTTTGGGAGTGTTTTTGAGTGTTTTATCAATATATGTGGTGTTATGGACTGTTATGCAGTGTTGTGGAGTGATCTGGTGTGTTTTTGAGTTATGTCGTGTTTTGAAGTCGATCGGAGCGTTTGGGAGTGTTTTAGAGGGTTTCGGAGTGTATGGGACTCTTTGGGCGTGTTTGGGAGTGTTTTGGACTCTTTTAGTGTGTTTTGGATCGTTTTGGTGTGCTGTTGAGTGTTTTGGAGTGAGTGCTTAGTAGCCAGTGTTTTGGAGTGTGTTGGAGTGTGATGAAGTGTTTTGCAATGTTTCGTAGTTTATGGGACTGATTTGGAGTGTTTGGGAGTGTGTCGGAGTGTATTGTATTGGAGTGTTTTGATAGCATGTTTAGAAGCGAGAGTTTGGGAGTGTTTTGTACTGTTTTGGAGTATTGTGGTGTTTTGCTGCGTATTGGACTGTTTTGGAGTGGATTAGAGTGTTTGGGAGTGACTGTTTTGAACCGAGTGTTTTGGATTGAATGCTTAGAAGCGAGAATTTTCGAGTGTTTGGGAGTATTTTGGAGTATTTTATATTGTTTTGGAGTGTTTTGGTATGTTTCGGACTGTTTTGGAGTGTTGTGGAGTGTTCTGGTGTGTTTTTGAGTTATGTCGTGTTTTGAAGTCGATCGGAGCGTTTGGGAGTGTTTTAGAGGGTTTCGGAGTGTATGGGACGATTTGGGCGTGTTTGGAAGTGTTTTGGACTCTTTTAGTGTGTTTTGGATCGTTTTGGTGTGCTGTTGAGTGTTTTGGAGTGAGTGCTTAGTAGCCAGTGTTCTGGAGTGTTTTGGAGTGTTATGAAGTGTTTTGCAATGTTTCGTAGTGTATGGGACTGATTTGGAGTGTTTGGGAGTGTGTCGGAGTGTTTTGTAGTGTATTGGAGTGTTTTGATTGAATGTTTAGAAGCGAGAGTTTGGGAGTGTTTTGTATTGTTTTGGAGTATTGTGGTGTTTTGCTGCGTATTGGACTGTTTTGGAGTGGATTAGAGTGTTTGGGAGTGACTGTTTTGAACCAGTGTTTTGGATTGAATGTTTAGAAGCGAGAATTTACGAGTGTTCTGGAGTATTTTGGAGTATTTTATGTTGTTTTGGAGTGTTTTGGAATGTTTCGGACTGTTTTGGAGTGTTGTGGAGTGTTCTGGCGTGTTTTTGAGTTATGTCGTGTTTTGAAGTGTTTTGGAGTGGATTGGAGTGTTTGGGGGTGACTGCTTTGAAACGAGTGTTTTGGACTGTTTTGGAGTGTTGTGAAGTGTTTTGAAGTTTTTCGTAGTGTATGGGACTGTTTTGGAGTGTTTGGGAATGTGTCGGAGTGTTTTGTAGTGTATTGTAGTGTTTTGGATAGAATGTTTAGAAGCGAGAATTTGGGAGTGTTTTGTAATACTTTGGAGTGTTGTGGTGTTTTGGTGTGTATTGGACTATTTTGGAGTGTTTTGGAGTGCTCTGCTGTGTTTTTGAGTTATGTCGTGTTTTGAAGTGTTTTGGAGTGGATTGGCGTGTTTGGGAGTGATTGTTTTGAACCGAGTGTTTTGGATTGAGTGTTTAGAAGCGAGAATTTTCGAGTGTTTGGGAGTGTTTTTGAGTGTTTTATCAATATATGTGGTGTTTTGACTGTTATGCAGTGTTGTGGAGTGTTCTGGTGTGTTTTTGAGTTATGTCGTGTTTTGAAGTCGATCGGAGCGTTTGGGAGTGTTTTAGAGGGTTTCGGAGTGTATGGGACTCTTTGGGCGTGTTTGGGAGTGTTTTGGACTCTTTTAGTGTGTTTTGGATCGTTTTGGTGTGCTGTTGAGTGTTTTGGAGTGAGTGCTTAGTAGCCAGTGTTTTGGAGTGTGTTGGAGTGTGATGAAGTGTTTTGCAATGTTTCGTAGTTTATGGGACTGATTTGGAGTGTTTGGGAGTGTGTCGGAGTGTTTTGTATTGTATTGGAGTGCTTTGATAGCATGTTTAGAAGCGAGAGTTTGGGAGTGTTTTGTACTGTTTTGGAGTATTGTGGTGTTTTGCTGCGTATTGGACTGTTTTGGAGTGGATTAGAGTGTTTGGGAGTGACTGTTTTGAACCGAGTGTTTTGGATTGACTGTTTAGAAGCGAGAATTTTCGAGTGTTTGGGAGTATTTTGGAGTATTTTATATTGTTTTGGAGTGTTTTGGTATGTTTCGGACTGTTTTGGAGTGTTGTGGCGTGTTCTGGTGTGTTTTTGAGTTATGTCGTGTTTTGAAGTGTTTTGGAATGCATTGGAGTGTTTGGGGGTGACTGCTTTGAAACGAGTGTTTTGGTCTGTTTTGGAGTGTTGTGAAGTGTTTTGAAGTTTTTCGTAGTGTATGGGACTGTTTTGGAGTGTTTGGGAATGTGTCGGAGTGTTTTGTAGTGTATTGGAGTGTTTTGGATAGAATGTTTAGAAGCGAGAATTTGGGAGTGTTTTGTAATACTTTGGAGTGTTGCGGTGTTTTGGTGTGTATTGGACTATTTTGGAGTGTTTTGGAGAGCTCTGCTGTGTTTTTGAGTTATGTCGTGTTTTGAAGTGTTTTGGAGTGGATTGGCGTGTTTGGGAGTGATTGTTTTGAACCGAGTGTTTTGGATTGAATGTTCAGAAGCGAGAATTTTCGAGTGTTTGGGAGTGTTTTTGAGTGTTTTCTCAATATATGTGGTGTTTTGGACTGTTATGCAGTGTTGTGGAGTGTTCTGGTGTGTTTTTGAGTTATGTCGTGTTTTGAAGTCGATCGGAGCGTTTGGGAGTTTTTTAGAGGGTTTCGGAGTGTATGGGACTCTTTGGGCGTGTTTGGGAGTGTTTTGGACTCTTTTAGTGTGTTTTGGATCGTTTTGGTGTGCTGTTGAGTGTTTTGGAGTGAGTGCTTAGTAGCCAGTGTTTTGGAGTGTTTTGGAGTGTTATGAAGTGTTTTGCAATGTTTCGTAGTGTATGGGACTGATTTGGAGTGTTTGGGAGTGTGTCGGAGTGTTTTGTATTGTATTGGAGTGTTTTGACAGAATGTTTAGAAGCGAGAGTTTGGGAGTGTTTTGTATTGTTTTGGAGTATTGTGGTGTTTTGCTGCGTATTGGACTGTTTTGGAGTGGATTAGAGTGTTTGGGAGTGACTGTTTTGAACCGAGTGTTTTGGATTGACTGTTTAGAAGCGAGAATTTTCGAGTGTTTGGGAGTATTTTGGAGTATTTTATATTGTTTTGGAGTGTTTTGGTATGTTTCGGACTGTTTTGGAGTGTTGTGGCGTGTTCTGGTGTGTTTTTGAGTTATGTCGTGTTTTGAAGTGTTTTGGAATGCATTGGAGTGTTTGGGGGTGACTGCTTTGAAACGAGTGTTTTGGTCTGTTTTGGAGTGTTGTGAAGTGTTTTGAAGTTTTTCGTAGTGTATGGGACTGTTTTGGAGTGTTTGGGAATGTGTCGGAGTGTTTTGTAGTGTATTGGAGTGTTTTGGATAGAATGTTTAGAAGCGAGAATTTGGGAGTGTTTTGTAATACTTTGGAGTGTTGCGGTGTTTTGGTGTGTATTGGACTATTTTGGAGTGTTTTGGAGAGCTCTGCTGTGTTTTTGAGTTATGTCGTGTTTTGAAGTGTTTTGGAGTGGATTGGCGTGTTTGGGAGTGATTGTTTTGAACCGAGTGTTTTGGATTGAATGTTCAGAAGCGAGAATTTTCGAGTGTTTGGGAGTGTTTTTGAGTGTTTTCTCAATATATGTGGTGTTTTGGACTGTTATGCAGTGTTGTGGAGTGTTCTGGTGTGTTTTTGAGTTATGTCGTGTTTTGAAGTCGATCGGAGCGTTTGGGAGTTTTTTAGAGGGTTTCGGAGTGTATGGGACTCTTTGGGCGTGTTTGGGAGTGTTTTGGACTCTTTTAGTGTGTTTTGGATCGTTTTGGTGTGCTGTTGAGTGTTTTGGAGTGAGTGCTTAGTAGCCAGTGTTTTGGAGTGTTTTGGAGTGTTATGAAGTGTTTTGCAATGTTTCGTAGTGTATGGGACTGATTTGGAGTGTTTGGGAGTGTGTCGGAGTGTTTTGTATTGTATTGGAGTGTTTTGACAGAATGTTTAGAAGCGAGAGTTTGGGAGTGTTTTGTATTGTTTTGGAGTATTGTGGTGTTTTGCTGCGTATTGGACTCTTTTGGAATGGATTAGAGTGTTTGGGAGTGACTGTTTTGAACCGAGTGTTTTGGATTGTTTTGGAGTGTTGTGAAGTGTTTTGAAGTTTTTCGTAGTGTATGGGACTGTTTTGGAGTGTTTGGGAATGTGTCGGAGTGTTTTGTAGTGTATTGGAGTGTTTTGGATAGAATGTTTAGAAGCGAGAATGTGGGTGTGTTTTGTAATACTTTGGAGTGTTGTGGTGTTTTGGTGTGTATTGGGCTATTTTGGAGTGTTTTGGAGTGCTCTGCTGTGTTTTTGAGTTATGTCGTGTTTTGAAGTGTTTTGGAGTGGATTGGCGTGTTTGGGAGTGATTGTTTTGAACCGAGTGTTTTGGATTGAGTGTTTAGAAGCGAGAATTTTCGAGTGTTTGGGAGTGTTTTTGAGTGTTTTATCAATATATGTGGTGTTGTGGACTGTTATGCAGTGTTGTGGAGTGTTCTGGTGTGTTTTTGAGTTATGTCGTGTTTTGAAGTTGATCGGAGCGTTTGGGAGTGTTTTAGAGGGTTTCGCAGTGTATGGGACTCTTTGGGCGTGTTTGGGAGTGTTTTGGACTCTTTTAGTGTGTTTTGGATCGTTTTGGTGTGCTGTTGAGTGTTTTGGAGTGAGTGCTTAGTAGCCAGTGTTTTGGAGTGTTTTGGAGTGTTATGAAGTGTTTTGCAATGTTTCGCAGTGTATGGGACTGATTTGGAGTGTTTGGGAGTGTGTCGGAGTGTTTTGTATTGTATTGGAGTGTTTTGATAGAATGTTTAGAAGCGAGAGTTTGGGAGTGTTTTGTATTGTTTTGGAGTATTGTGGTGTTTTGCTGCGTATTGGACTGTTTTGGAGTGGATGAGAGTGTTTGGGAGTGACTGTTTTGAACTGAGTGTTTTGGATTGTTTTGGAGTGTTGTGAAGTGTTTTGAAGTTTTTCGTAGTGTATGGGACTGTTTTGGAGTGTTTGGGAATGTGTCGGAGTGTTTTGTAGTGTATTGGAGTGTTTTGGATAGAATGTTTAGAAGCGAGAATTTGGGAGTGTTTTGTAATACTTTGGAGTGTTGTGGTGTTTTGGTGTATATTGGACTATTTTGGAGTGTTTTGGAGTGCTCTGCTGTGTTTTTGAGTTATGTCGTGTTTTGAAGTGTTTTGGAGTGGATTGGCGTGTTTGGGAGTGATTGTTTTGAACCGAGTGTTTTGGATTGAGTGTTTAGAAGCGAGAATTTTCGAGTGTTTGGGAGTGTTTTTGAGTGTTTTATCAATATATGTGGTGTTATGGACTGTTATGCAGTGTTGTGGAGTGTTCTGGTGTGTTTTTGAGTTATGTCGTGTTTTGAAGTCGATCGGAGCGTTTGGGAGTGTTTTAGAGGGTTTCGGAGTGTATGGGACTCTTTGGGCGTGTTTGGAAGTGTTTTGGACTCTTTTAGTGTGTTTTGGATCGTTTTGGTGTGCTGTTGAGTGTTTTGGAGTAAGTGCTTAGTAGCCAGTGTTCTGGAGTGTTTTGGAGTGTTATGAAGTGTTTTGCAATGTTTCGTAGTGTATGGGACTGATTTGGAGTGTTTGGGAGTGTGTCGGAGTGTTTTGTAGTGTATTGGAATGTTTTGATTGAATGTTTAGAAGCGAGAGTTTGGGAGTGTTTTGTATTGTTTTGGAGTATTGTTGTGTTCTGCTGCGTATTGGACTGTTTTGGAGTGGATTAGAGTGTTTGGGAGTGACTGTTTTGAACCGAGTGTTTTGGATTGAATGTTTAGAAGCGAGAATTTTCGAGTGTTCTGGAGTATTTTGGAGTATTTTATATTGTTTTGGAGTGTTTTGGTATGTTTCGGACTGTTTTGGAGTGTTGTGGAGTGCTCTGGCGTGTTTTTGAGTTATGTCGTGTTTTGAAGTGTTTTGGAGTGGATTGGAGTGTTTGGGGGTGACTGCTTTGAAACGAGTGTTTTGGACTGTTGTGGAGTGTTGTGAAGTGTTTTGAAGTTTTTCGTAGTGTATGGGACTGTTTTGGAGTGTTTGGGAATGTGTCGGAGTGTTTTGTAGTGTATTGTAGTGTTTTGGATAGAATGTTTAGAAGCGAGAATTTGGGAGCGTTTTGTAATACTTTGGAGTGTTGTGGTGTTTTGGTGTGTATTGGACTATTTTGGAGTGTTTTGGAGTGCTCTGCTGTGTTTTTGAGTTATGTCATGTTTTGAAGTGTTTTGGAGTGGTTTGGCGTGTTTGGGAGTGATTGTTTTGAACCGAGTGTTTTGGATTGAGTGTTTAGAAGCGAGAATTTTCGAGTGTTTGGGAGTGTTTTTGAGTGTTTTATCAATATATGTGGTGTTTTGGACTGTTATGCAGTGTTGTGGAGTGTTCTGGTGTGTTTTTGAGTTATGTCGTGTTTTGAAGTCGATCGGAGCGTTTGGGAGTGTTTTAGAGGGTTTCGGAGTGTATGGGACTCTTTGGGCGTGTTTGGGAGTGTTTTGGACTCTTTTAGTGTGTTTTGGATCGTTTTGGTGTGCTGTTGATTGTTTTGGAGTGAATGCTTAGTAGCCAGTGTTTTGGAGTGTTTTGGAGTGTTATGAAGTGTTTTGCAATGTTTCGTAGTGTATGGGACTGATTTGGAGTGTTTGGGAGTGTGTCGGAGTGTTTTGTAGTGTATTGGAGTGTTTTGATAGAATGTTTAGAAGCGAGAGTTTGGGAGTGTTTTGTATTGTTTTGGAGTATTGTGGTGTTTTGCTGCGTATTGGACTGTTTTGGAGTGGATTAGAGTGTTTGGGAGTGAATGTTTTGAACCGAGTGTTTTGGATTGAATGTTTAGAAGCGAGAATTTTCGAGTGTTTGGGAGTATTTTGGAGTATTTTATATTGTTTTGGAGTGTTTTGGTATGTTTCGGGCTGTTTTGGAGTGTTGTGGAGTGTTCTGGTGTGTTTTTGAGTTATGTCGTGTTTTGAAGTGTTTTGGAGTGGATTGGAGTGTTTGGGGGTGACTGCTTTGAAACGAGTGTTTTGGACTGTTTTGGAGTGTTGTGAAGTGTTTTGAAGTTTTTCGTAGTGTATGGGACTGTTTTGGAGTGTTTGGGAATGTGTCGGAGTGTTTTGTAGTGTATTGGAGTGTTTTGGATAGAATGTTTAGAAGCGAGAATTTGGGAGTGTTTTGTAATACTTTGGAGTGTTGTGGTGTTTTAGTGTGTATTGGACTATTTTGGAGTGTTTTGGAGTGCTCTGCTGTGTTTTTGAGTTATGTCGTGTTTTGAAGTGTTTTGGAAAGGATTGGCGTGTTTGGGAGTGATTGTTTTGAACCGAGTATTTTGGATTGAGTGTTTAGAAGCGAGAATTTTCGAGTGTTTGGGAGTGTTTTTGAGTGTTTTATCAATATATGTTGTGTTTTGGACTGTTATGCAGTGTTGTGGAGTGTTCTGGTGTGTTTTTGAGGTATGTCGTGTTTTGAAGTCGATCGGAGCGTTTGGGAGTGTTTTAGAGGGTTTCGGAGTGTATGGGACTCTTTGGGCGTGTTTGGGAGTGTTTTGGACTCTTTTACTGTGTTTTGGATCGTTTTGGTGTGCTGTTGAGTGTTTTGGAGTGAGTGCTTAGTAGCCAGAGTTCTGGAGTGTTTTGAAGTGTTATGAAGTGTTTTGCAATGTTTCGTAGTGTATGGGACTGATTTGGAGTGTTTGGGAGTGTGTCGGAGTGTTTTGTATTGTATTGGAGTGTTTTGATGGAATGTTTAGAAGCGAGTGTTTGGGAGTGTTTTGTATTGTTTTGGAGTATTGTGGTGTTTTGCTGCGTATTGGACTGTTTTGGAGTGGATTAGAGTGTTTGGGAGTGACTGTTTTGAACCGAGTGTTTTGGATTGACTGTTTAGAAGCGAGAATTTTCGAGTGTTTGGGAGTACTTTGGAGTATTTTATATTGTTTTGGAGTGTTTTGGTATGTTTCGAACTGTTTTGGAGTGTTGTGGCGTGTTCTGGTGTGTTTTTGAGTTATGTCGTGTTTTGAAGTGTTTTGGACTGCATTGGAGTGTTTGGGGGTGACTGCTTTGAAACGAGTGTTTTGGTCTGTTTTGGAGTGTTGTGAAGTGTTTTGAAGTTTTTCGTAGTGTATGGGACTCTTTTGGAGTGTTTGGGAATGTGTCGGAGTGTTTTGTAGTGTATTGGAGTGTTTTGGATAGAATGTTTAGAAGCGAGAATTTGGGAGTGTTTTGTAATACTTTGGAGTGTTGCGGTGTTTTGGTGTGTATTGGACTATTTTGGAGTGTTTTGGAGTGCTCTGCTGTGTTTTTGAGTTATGTCGTGTTTTGAAGTGTTTTGGAGTGGATTGGCGTGTTTGGGAGTGATTGTTTTGAACCGAGTGTTTTGGATTGAATGTTCAGAAGCGAGAATTTTCGAGTGTTTGGCTGTGTTTTTGAGTGTTTTATCAATATATGTGGTGTTTTGGACTGTTATGCAGTGTTGTGGAGTGTTCTGGTGTGTTTTTGAGTTATGTCGTGTTTTGAAGTCGATCGGAGCGTTTGGGAGTGTTTTAGAGGGTTTCGGAGTGTATGGGACTCTTTGGGCGTGTTTGGGAGTGTTTTGGACTCTTTTAGTGTGTTTTGGATCGTTTTGGTGTGCTGTTGAGTGTTTTGGAGTGAGTGCTTAGTAGCCAGTGTTTTGGAGTGTGTTGGAGTGTGATGAAGTGTTTTGCAATGTTTCGTAGTTTATGGGACTGATTTGGAGTGTTTGGGAGTGTGTCGGAGTGTTTTGTATTGTATTGGAGTGTTTTGATAGCATGTTTAGAAGCGAGAGTTTGGGAGTGTTTTGTACTGTTTTGGAGTATTGTGGTGTTTTGCTGCGTATTGGACTGTTTTGGAGTGGATTAGAGTGTTTGGGAGTGACTGTTTTGAACCGTGTTTTGGATTGAATGTTTAGAAGCGAGAATTTTCGAGTGTTCTGGAGTATTTTGGAGTATTTTATATTGTTTTGGAGTGTTTTGGTATGTTTCGGACTGTTTTGGAGTGTTGTGGAGTGTTCTGGCGTTTTTTTGAGTAATGTCGTGTTTTGAAGTGTTTTGGAGTGGATTGGAGTGTTTGGGGGTGACTGCTTTGAAACGAGTGTTGTGGACTGTTATGCAGTGTTGTGGAGTGTTCTGGTGTGTTTTTGAGTTATGTCGTGTTTTGAAGTCGATCGGAGCGTTTGGGAGTGTTTTAGAGGGTTTCGGAGTGTATGGGACTCTTTGGGCGTGTTTGGGAGTGTTTGGACTCTTTTAGTGTGTTTTGGATCGTTTTGGTGTGCTGTTGAGTGTTTTGGAGTGAGTGCTTAGTAGCCAGTGTTTTGGAGTGTTTTGGAGTGTTATGAAGTGTTTTGCAATGTTTCGCAGTGTATGGGACTGATTTGGAGTGTTTGGGAGTGTGTCGGAGTGTTTTGTATTGTATTGGAGTGTTTTGATAGAATGTTTAGAAGCGAGAGTTTGGGAGTGTTTTGTATTGTTTTGGAGTATTGTGGTGTTTTGCTGCGTATTGGACTGTTTTGGAGTGGATGAGAGTGTTTGGGAGTGACTGTTTTGAACTGAGTGTTTTGGATTGTTTTGGAGTGTTGTGAAGTGTTTTGAAGTTTTTTGTAGTGTATGGGACTGTTTTGGAGTGTTTGGGAATGTGTCGGAGTGTTTTGTAGTGTATTGGAGTGTTTTGGATAGAATGTTTAGAAGCGAGAATTTGGGAGTGTTTTGTAATACTTTGGAGTGTTGTGGTGTTTTGGTGTGTATTGGACTATTTTGGAGTGTTTTGGAGTGCTCTGCTGTGTTTTTGAGTTATGTCGTGTTTTGAAGTGTTTTGGATTGGATTGGCGTGTTTGGGAGTGATTGTTTTGAACCGAGTGTTTTGGATTGAGTGTTTAGAAGCGAGAATTTTCGAGTGTTTGGGAGTGTTTTTGAGTGTTTTATCAATATATGTGGTGTTATGGACTGTTATGCAATGTTGTGGAGTGTTCTGGTGTGTTTTTGAGTTATGTCGTGTTTTGAAGTCGATCGGAGCGTTTGGGAGTGTTTTAGAGGGTTTCGGAGTGTATGGGTCTCTTTGGGCGTGTTTGGAAGTGTTTTGGACTCTTTTAGTGTGTTTTGGATCGTTTTGGTGTGCTGTTGAGTGTTTTGGAGTGAGTGCTTAGTAGCCAGTGTTCTGGAGTGTTTTGGAGTGTTATGAAGTGTTTTGCAATGTTTCGTAGTGTATGGGACTGATTTGGAGTGTTTGGGAGTGTGTCGGAGTGTTTTGTATTGTATTGGAGTGTTTTGATGGAATGTTTTGAAGCGAGTGTTTGGGAGTGTTTTGTATTGTTTTGGAGTATTGTGGTGTTTTGCTGCGTATTGGACTGTTTTGGAGTGGATTAGACTGTTTGGGAGTGACTGTTTTGAACCGAGTGTTTTGGATTGAATGTTTAGAAGCGAGAATTTTCGAGTGTTTGGGTGTATTTTGGAGTATTTTATATTGTTTTGGAGTGTTTTGGTATGTTTCGGACTGTTTTGGAGTGTTGTGGAGTGTTCTGGTGTGTTTTTGAGTTATGTCGTGTTTTGAAGTGTTTTGGAGTGGATTGGAGTGTTTGGGGGTGACTGCTTTGAAACGAGTGTTTTGGACTGTTTTGGAGTGTTGTGAAGTGTTTTGAAGTTTTTCGTAGTGTATGGGACTGTTTTGGAGTGTTTGGGAATGTGTCGGAGTGTTTTGTAGTGTATTGGAGTGTTTTGGATAGAATGTTTAGAAGCGAGAATTTGGGAGTGTTTTGTAATACTTTGGAGTGTTGTGGTGTTTTAGTGTGTATTGGACTATTTTGGAGTGTTTTGGAGTGCTCTGCTGTGTTTATGAGTTATGTCGTGTTTTGAAGTGTTTTGGAGTGGATTGGCGTGTATGGGAGTGATTGTTTTGAGCCGAGTGGTTTGGATTGAGTGTTTAGAAGCGAGAATTTTCGAGTGTTTGGGAGTATTTTTGAGTGTTTTATCAATATATGTGGTGTTTTGGACTGTTATGCAGTGTTGTGGAGTGTTCTGCTGTGTTTTTCAGTTATGTCGTGTTTTGAAGTCGATCGGAGCGTTTGGGAGTGTTTAAGAGGGTTTCGGAGTGTATGGGACTCTTTGGGCGTATTTGGAAGTGTTTTGGACTCTTTTAGTGTGTTTTGGATCGTTTTGGTGTGCTGTTGAGTGTTTTGGAGTGAGTGCTTAGTAGTCAGTGTTCTGGAGTGTTTTGGAGTGTTATGAAGTGTTTTGCAATGTTTCGTAGTGTATGGGACTGATTTGGAGTGTTTGTGAGTGTGTCGGAGTGATTTGTATTGTATTGGAGTGTTTTGATAGAATGTTTAGAAGCGAGAGTTTGGGAGTGTTTTGTATTGTTTTGGAGTATTGTGGTGTTTTGCTGCGTATTGGACTGTTTTGGAGTGGATGAGAGTGTTTGGGAGTGACTGTTTTGAACTGAGTGTTTTGGATTGTTTTGGAGTTTTGTGAAGTGTTTTGAAGTTTTTCGTAGTGTATGGGACTGTTTTGGAGTGTTTGGGAATGTGTCGGAGTGTTTTGTAGTGTATTGGAGTGTTTTGGATAGAATGTTTAGAAGCGAGAATTTGGGAGTGTTTTGTAATACTTTGGAGTGTTGTGGTGTTTTGGTGTGTATTGGACTATTTTGGAGTGTTTTGGAGTGCTCTGCTGTGTTTTTGAGTTATGTCGTGTTTTGAAGTGTTTTGGAGTGGATTGGCGTGTTTGGGAGTGATTGTTTTGAACCGAGTGTTATGGATTGAGTGTTTAGAAGCGAGAATTTTCGAGTGTTTGGGAGTGTTTTTGAGTGTTTTATCAATATATGTGGTGTTATGGACTGTTATGCAATGTTGTGGAGTGTTCTGGTGTGTTTTTGAGTTATGTCGTGTTTTGAAGTCGATCGGAGCGTTTGGGAGTGTTTTAGAGGGTTTCGGAGTGTATGGGACTCTTTGGGCGTGTTTGGAAGTGTTTTGGACTCTTTTAGTGTGTTTTGGATCGTTTTGGTGTGCTGTTGAGTGTTTTGGAGTGAGTGCTTTGTAGCCAGTGTTCTGGAGTGTTTTGAGTGTTATGAAGTGTTTTGCAATGTTTCGTAGTGTATGGGACTGATTTGGAGTGTTTGGGAGTGTGTCGGAGTGTTTTGTAGTGTATTGGAGTGTTTTGATAGAATGTTTAGAAGCGAGAGTTTGGGAGTGTTTTGTATTGTTTTGGAGTATTGTGGTGTTTTGCTGCGTATTGGACTGTTTTGGAGTGGATTAGAGTGTTTGGGAGTGACTGTTTTGAACCGAGTGTTTTGGATTGAATGTTTAGAAGCGAGAATTTTCGAGTGTTTGGGAGTATTTTGGAGTATTTTATATTGTTTTGGAGTGTTTTGGTATGTTTCGGACTGTTTTGGAGTGTTGTGGAGTGTTCTGGTGTGTTTTTGAGTTATGTCGTGTTTTGAAGTGTTTTGGAGTGGATTGGAGTGTTTGGGGGTGACTGCTTTGAAACGAGTGTTTTGGACTGTTTTGGAGTGTTGTGAAGTGTTTTGAAGTTTTTCGTAGTGTATGGGACTGTTTTGGAGTGTTTGGGAATGTGTCGGAGTGTTTTGTAGTGTATTGGAGTGTTTTGGATAGAATGTTTAGAAGCGAGAATTTGGGAGTGTTTTGTAATACTTTGGAGTGTTGTGGTGTTTTAGTGTGTATTGGACTATTTTGGAGTGTTTTGGAGTGCTCTGCTGTGTTTATGAGTTATGTCGTGTTTTGAAGTGTTTTGGAGTGGATTGGCGTGTATGGGAGTGATTGTTTTGAGCCGAGTGGTTTGGATTGAGTGTTTAGAAGCGAGAATTTTCGAGTGTTTGGGAGTATTTTTGAGTGTTTTATCAATATATGTGGTGTTTTGGACTGTTATGCAGTGTTGTGGAGTGTTCTGGTGTGTTTTTCAGTTATGTCGTGTTTGAAGTCGATCGGAGCGTTTGGGAGTGTTTAAGAGGGTTTCGGAGTGTATGGGACTCTTTGGGCGTGTTTGGAAGTGTTTTGGACTCTTTTAGTGTGTTTTGGATCGTTTTGGTGTGCTGTTGAGTGTTTTGGAGTGAGTGCTTAGTAGCCAGTGTTCTGGAGTGTTTTGGAGTGTTATGAAGTGTTTTGCAATGTTTCGCAGTGTATGGGACTGATTTGGAGTGTTTGTGAGTGTGTCGGAGTGATTTGTATTGTATTGGAGTGTTTTGACGGAATGTTTAGAAGCGAGAGTTTGGGAGTGTTTTGTATTGTTTTGGAGTATTGTGGTGTTTTGCTGCGTATTGGACTGTTTTGGAGTGGATTAGAGTGTTTGGGAGTGACTGTTTTGAACCGAGTGTTTTGGATTGTTTTGGAGTGTTGTGAAGTGTTTGGAAGTTTTTCGTAGTGTATGGGACTGTTTTGGAGTGTTTGGGAATGTGTCGGAGTGTTTTGTAGTGTATTGGAGTGTTTTGGATAGAATGTTTAGAAGCGAGAATGTGGGTGTGTTTTGTAATACTTTGGAGTGTTGTGGTGTTTTGGTGTGTATTGGACTATTTTGGAGTGTTTTGGAGTGCTCTGCTGTGTTTTTGAGTTATGTCGTGTTTTGAAGTGTTTTGGAGTGGATTGGCGTGTTTGGGAGTGATTGTTTTGAACCGAGTGTTTTGGATTGAGTGTTTAGAAGCGAGAATTTTCGAGTGTTTGGGAGTGTTTTTGAGTGTTTTATCAATATATGTGGTGTTGTGGACTGTTATGCAGTGTTGTGGAGTGTTCTGGTGTGTTTTTGAGTTATGTCGTGTTTTGAAGTCGATCGGAGCGTTTGGAGTGTTTTAGAGGGGTTCGGAGTGTATGGACTCTTTGGGCGTGTTTGGGAGTGTTTTGGACTCTTTTAGTGTGTTTTGGATCGTTTTGGTGTGCTGTTGAGTGTTTTGGAGTGAGTGCTTAGTAGCCAGTGTTTTGGAGTGTTTTGGAGTGTTATGAAGTGTTTTGCAATGTTTCGCAGTGTATGGGACTGATTTGGAGTGTTTGGGAGTGTGTCGGAGTGTTTTGTATTGTATTGGAGTGTTTTGATAGAATGTTTAGAAGCGAGAGTTTGGGAGTGTTTTGTATTGTTTTGGAGTATTGTGGTGTTTTGCTGCGTATTGGACTGTTTTGGAGTGGATGAGAGTGTTTGGGAGTGACTGTTTTGAACTGAGTGTTTTGGATTGTTTTGGAGTGTTGTGAAGTGTTTTGAAGTTTTTCGTAGTGTATGGGACTGTTTTGGAGTGTTTGGGAATGTGTCGGAGTGTTTTGTAGTGTATTGGAGTGTTTTGGATAAAATGTTTAGAAGCGAGAATTTGGGAGTGTTTTGTAATACTTTGGAGTGTTGTGGTGTTTTGGTGTGTATTGGATTTTTTGGAGTGTTTTGGAGTGCTCTGCTGTGTTTTTGAGTTATGTCGTGTTTTGAAGTGTTTTGGAGTGGATTGGCGTGTTTGGGAGTGATTGTTTTGAACCGAGTGTTTTGGATTGAGTGTTTAGAAGCGAGAATTTTCGAGTGTTTGGGAGTGTTTTTGAGTGTTTTATCAATATATGTGTTGTTATGGACTGTTATGCAGTGTTGTGGAGTGTTCTGGTGTGTTTTTGAGTTATGTCGTGTTTTGAAGTCGATCGGAGCGTTTGGTAGTGTTTTAGAGGGTTTCGGAGTGTATGGGACTCTTTGGGCGTGTTTGGGAGTGTTTTGGACTCTTTTAGTGTGTTTTGGATCGTTTTGGTGTGCTGTTGAGTGTTTTGGAGTGAGTGCTTAGTAGCCAGTGTTTTGGAGTGTTTTGGAGTGTTATGAAGTGTTTTGCAATGTTTCGCAGTGTATGGGACTGATTTGGAGTGTTTGGGAGTGTGTCGGAGTGTTTTGTATTGTATTGGAGTGTTTTGATAGAATGTTTAGAAGCGAGAGTTTGGGAGTGTTTTGTATTGTTTTGGAGTATTGTTGTGTTTTGCTGCGTATTGGACTGTTTTGGAGTGGATGAGAGTGTTTGGGAGTGACTGTTTTGAACTGAGTGTTTTGGATTGTTTTGGAGTGTTGTGAAGTGTTTTGAAGTTTTTCGTAGTGTATGGGACTGTTTTGGAGTGTTTGGGAATGTGTCGGAGTGTTTTGTAGTGTATTGGAGTGTTTTGGATAGAATGTTTAGAAGCGAGAATTTGGGAGTGTTTTGTAATACTTTGGAGTGTTGTGGTGTTTTGGTGTGTATTTGACTATTTTGGAGTGTTTTGGAGTGCGCTGCTGTGTTTTTGAGTTATGTCGTGTTTTGAAGTGTTTTGGAGTGGATTGGCGTGTTTGGGAGTGATTGTTTTGAACCGAGTGTTTTGGATTGAGTATTTAGAAGCGAGAATTTTCGAGTGTTTGGGAGTGTTTTTGAGTGTTTTATCAATATATGTGGTGTTATGGACTGTTATGCAGTGTTGTGGAGTGTTCTGGTGTGTTTTTGAGTTATGTCGTGTTTTGAAGTCCATCGGAGCGTTTGGGAGTGTTTTAGAGGGTTTCGGAGTGTATGGGACTCTTTGGGCGTGTTTGGGAGTGTTTTGGACTCTTTTAGTGTGTTTTGGATCGTTTTGGTGTGCTGTTGAGTGTTTTGGAGTGAGTGCTTAGTAGCCAGTGTTTTGGAGTGTGTTGGAGTGTGATGAAGTGTTTTGCAATGTTTCGTAGTTTATGGGACTGATTTGGAGTGTTTGGGAGTGTGTCGGAGTGTTTTGTATTGTATTGGAGTGTTTTGATAGCATGTTTAGAAGCGAGAGTTTGGGAGTGTTTTGTACTGTTTTGGAGTATTGTGGTGTTTTGCTGCGTATTGGACTGTTTTGGAGTGGATTAGAGTGTTTGGGAGTGACTGTTTTGAACCGAGTGTTTTGGATTGAATGCTTAGAAGCGAGAATTTTCGAGTGTTTGGGAGTATTTTGGAGTATTTTATATTGTTTTGGAGTGTTTTGGTATGTTTCGGACTGTTTTGGAGTGTTGTGGAGTGTTCTGGTGTGTTTT
This sequence comes from Somniosus microcephalus, assembly GCF_052327205.1. Taxonomy (NCBI): domain Eukaryota; kingdom Metazoa; phylum Chordata; class Chondrichthyes; order Squaliformes; family Somniosidae; genus Somniosus; species Somniosus microcephalus. The sequence continues at coordinate 55,152,291 of NW_028225183.1, forward strand.
TGTGTTATGTCGTGTTTTGAAGTGTTTTGGAGTGGATTGGAGTGTTTGGGGGTGACTGCTTTGAAACGAGTGTTTTTGACTGTTTTGGAGTGTTGTGAAGTGTTTTGAAGTTTTTCGTAGTGTATGGGACTGTTTTGGAGTGTTTGGGAATGTGTCGGAGTGTTTTGTAGTGTATTGGAGTGTTTTGGATAGAATGTTTAGAAGCGAGAATTTGGGAGTGTTTTGTAATACTTTGGAGTGTTGTGGTGTTTTGGTGTGTATTGGACTCTTTTGGAGTGTTTGGGAGTGCTCTGCTGTGTTGTTGAGTTATGTCGTGTTTTGAAGTGTTTTGGAGTGGATTGGCGTGTATGGGAGTGATTTTTTTGAACCGAGTGTTTTGGATTGAGTGTTTAGAAGCGAGAATTTTCGAGTGTTTGGGAGTGTTTTTGAGTGTTTTACCAATATATATGGTGTTTTGGACTGTTATGCAGTGTTGTGGAGTGTTCTGGTGTGTTTTTGAGTTATGTCGTGTTTTGAAGTCGATCGGAGCGTTTGGGAGTGTTTTAGAGGGTTTCGGAGTGTATGGGATTCTTTGGGCGTGTTTGTAAGTGTTTTGGACTCTTTTAGTGTGTTTTGGATCGTTTTGGTGTGCTGTTGAGTGTTTTGGAGTGAGTGCTTAGTAGCCAGTGTTCTGGAGTGTTTTGGAGTGTTATGAAGTGTTTTGCAATGTTTCGTAGTGTATGGGACTGATTTGGAGTGTTTGGGAGTGTGTCGGAGTGTTTTGTAGTGTATTGGAGTGTTTTGATAGAATGTTTAGAAGCGAGAGTTTGGGAGTGTTTTGTATTGTTTTGGAGTATTGTGGTGTTTTGCTGCGTATTGGACTGTTTTGGAGTGGATTAGAGTGTTTGGGAGTGACTGTTTTGAACCGAATGTTTTGGATTGAATGTTTAGAAGCGAGAATTTTCGAGTGTTTGGGAGTATTTTGGAGTATTTTATATTGTTTTGGAGTGTTTTGGTATGTTTCGGACTGTTTTGGAGTGTTGTGGAGTGTTCTGGTGTGTTTTTGGGTTATGTCGTGTTTTGAAGTGTTTTGCAGTGGATTGGAGTGTTTGGGGGTGACTGCTTTGAAACGAGTGTTTTGGACTGTTTTGGAGTGTTGTGAAGTGTTTTGAAGTTTTTCGTAGTGTATGGGACTGTTTTGGAGTGTTTGAGAATGTGTCGGAGTGTTTTGTAGTGTATTGGAGTGTTTTGGATAGAATGTTTAGAAGCGAGAATTTGGGAGTGTTTTGTAATACTTTGGAGTGTTGCGGTGTTTTGGTGTGTATTGGACTATTTTGGAGTGTTTTGGAGTGCTCTGCTGTGTTTTTGAGTTATGTCGTGTTTTGAAGTGTTTTGGAGTGGATTGGCGTGTTTGGGAGTGATTGTTTTGAACCGAGTGTTTTGGATTGAGTGTTTAGAAGCGTGAATTTTCGAGTGTTTGGGAGTGTTTTTGAGTGTTTTATCAATATATGTGGTGTTTTGGACTGTTATGCAGTGTTGTGGAGTGTTCTGGTGTGTTTTTGAGTTATGTCGTGTTTTGAAGTCGATCGGAGCGTTTGGTAGTGTTTTAGAGGGTTTCGGAATGTATGGGACTCTTTGGGCGTGTTTGGGAGTGTTTTGGACTCTTTTAGTGTGTTTTGGATCGTTTTGGTGTGCTGTTGAGTGTTTTGGAGTGAGTGCTTAGTAGCCAGTGTTTTGGAGTGTTTTGGAGTGTTATGAAGTGTTTTGCAATGTTTCGTAGTGTATGGGACTGATTTGGAGTGTTTGGGAGTGTGTCGGAGTGTTTTGTAGTGTATTGGAGTGTTTTGATAGAATGTTTAGAAGCGAGAGTTTGGGAGTGTTTTGTATTGTTTTGGAGTATTGTTGTGTTTTGCTGCGTATTGGACTGTTTTGGAGTGGATTAGAGTGTTTGGGAGTGACTGCTTTGAACCGAGTGTTTTGGATTGAATGTTTAGAAGCGAGAATTTTCGAGTGTTTGGGAGTATTTTGGAGTATTTTATATTGTTTTGGAGTGTTTTGGTATGTTTCGGACTGTTTTGGAGTGGATTAGAGTGTTTGGGAGTGACTGTTTTGAAATGAGTGTTTTGGATTGAATCTTTAGAAGCGAGAATTTTCGAGCGTTTGGGAGTATTTTGGAGTATTTTATATTGTTTTGGAGTGTTTTGGTATGTTTCGGACTGTTTTGGAGTGTTGTGGAGTGTTCTGGTGTGTTTTTGAGTTATGTCGTGTTTTGAAGTGTTTTGGAGTGGATTGGAGTGTTTGGGGGTGACTGCTTTGAAACGAGTGTTTTGGACTGTTTTGGAGTGTTGTGAAGTGTTTTGAAGTTTTTCGTAGTGTATGGGACTGTTTTGGAGTGTTTGGGAATGCGTCGGAGTGTTTTGTAGGGTATTGGAGTGTTTTGGATACAATGTTTAGAAGCGAGAATTTGGAAGTGTTTTGTAATACTTTGGAGTGTTGTGGTGTTTTGGTGTGTATTGGACTATTTTGGAGTGTTTTGGAGTGCTCTGCTGTGTTTTTGAGTTATGTCGTGTTTTGAAGTGTTTTGGAGTGGATTGGCGTGTTTGGGAGTGATTGTTTTGAACCGAGTGTTTTGGATTGAGTGTTTAGAAGCGAGAATTTTCGAGTGTTTGGGAGTGTTTTTGAGTGTTTTATCAATATATGTGGTGTTTTGGACTGTTATGCAGTGTTGTGGAGTGCTCTGGTGTGTTTTTGAGTTATGTCGTGTTTTGAAGTCGATCGGAGCGTTTGGGAGTGTTTTAGAGGGTTTCGGAGTGTATGGGACTCTTTGGGCGTGTTTGGGAGTGTTTTGGACTCTTTTAGTGTGTTTTGGATCGTTTTGGTGTGCTGTTGAGTGTTTTGGAGTGAGTGCTTAGTAGCCAGTGTTTTGGAGTGTTTTGGATTGTTATGAAGTGTTTTGCAATGTTTCGTAGTGTATGGGACTGATTTGCAGTGTTTGGGAGTGTGTCGGAGTGTTTTGTAGTGTATTGGAGTGTTTTGATAGAATGTTTAGAAGCGAGAGTTTGGGAGTGTTTTGTATTGTTTTGGAGTATTGTGGTGTTTTGCTGCGTATTGGACTGTTTTGGAGTGGATTAGAGTGTTTGGGAGTGACTGTTTTGAACCGAGTGTTTTGGATTGAATGTTTAGAAGCGAGAATTTTCGAGTGTTTGGGGGTATTTTGGAGTATTTTATATTGTTTTGGAGTGTTTTGGTATGTTTCGGACTGTTTTGGAGTGTTGTGGAGTGTTCTGGTGTGTTTTTGAGGTATGTCGTGTTTTGAAGTGTTTTGCAGTGGATTGGAGTGTTTGGGGGTGACTGCTTTGAAACGAGTGTTTTGGACTGTTTTGGAGTGTTGTGAAGTGTTTTGAAGTTTTTCGTAGTGTATGGGACTGTTTTGGAGTGTTTGGGAATGTGTCGGAGTGTTTTGTAGGGTATTGGAGTGTTTTGGATACAATGTTTAGAAGCGAGCATTTGGGAGTGTTTTGTAATACTTTGGAGTGTTGTGGTGTTTTGGTGTGTATTGGACTATTTTGGAGTGTTTTGGAGTGCTCTGCTGTGTTTTTGAGTTATGTCGTGTTTTGAAGTGTTTTGGAGTGGATTGGCGTGCTTGGGAGTGATTGTTTTGAACCGAGTGTTTTGGATTGAGTGTTTAGAAGAGAGAATTTTCGAGTGTTTGGGAGTGTTTTTGAGTGTTTTGGACTGTTATGCAGTGTTGTGGAGTGTTCTGGTGTGTTTTTGAATTCTGTCGTGTTTTGAAGTCGATCGGAGCGTTTGGGAGTGTTTTAGAGGGTTTCGGAGTGTATGGGACTCTTTGGGCGTGTTTGGGAGTGTTTTGGACTCTTTTAGTGTGTTTTGGATCGTTTTGGTGTGCTGTTGAGTGTTTTGGAGTGAGTGCTTAGTAGCCAGTGTTTTGGAGTGTTTTGGAGTGTTATGAAGTGTTTTGCAATGTTTCGTAGTGTGTGGGACTGATTTGGAGTGTTTGGGAGTGTGTCGGAGTGTTTTGTAGTGTATTGGAGTGTTTTGATAGAATGTTTAGAAGCGAGAGTTTGGGAGTGTTTTGTATTGTTTTGGAGTATTGTGGTGTTTTGCTGCGTTTTGGACTGTTTTGGAGTGGATTAGAGTGTTTGGGAGTGACTGTTTTGAAATGAGTGTTTTGGATTGAATCTTTAGAAGCGAGAATTTTCGAGCGTTTGGGAGTATTTTGGAGTTTTTTATATTGTTTTGGAGTGTTTTGGTATGTTTCGGACTGTTTTGGAGTGTTGTGGAGTGTTTTGGTGTGTTTTTGAGTTATGTCGTGTTTTGAAGTGTTTTGGAGTGGATTGGAGTGTTTGGGGGTGACTGCTTTGAAACGAGTGTTTTGGACTGTTTTGGAGTGTTGTGAAGTGTTTTGAAGTTTTTCGTAGTGTATGGGACTGTTTTGGAGTGTTTGGGAATGTGTCGGAGTGTTTTGTAGGGTATTGGAGTGTTTTGGATACAATGTTTAGAAGCGAGAATTTGGAAGTGTTTTGTAATACTTTGGAGTGTTGTGGTGTTTTGGTGTGTATTGGACTATTTTGGAGTGTTTTGGAGTGCTCTGCTGTGTTTTTGAGTTATGTCGTGTTTTGAAGTGTTTTGGAGTGGATTGGCGTGTTTGGGAGTGATTGTTTTGAACCGAGTGTTTTGGATTGAGTGTTTAGAAGCGAGAATTTTCGAGTGTTTGGGAGTGTTTTTGAGTGTTTTATCAATATATGTGGTGTTTTGGACTGTTATGCAGTGTTGTGGAGTGTTATGGTGTGTTTTTGAGTTTTGTCGTGTTTTGAAGTCGATCGGAGCGTTTGGGAGTGTTTTAGAGGGTTTCGGAGTGTATGGGACTCTTTGGGCGTGTTTGGGAGTGTTTTGGACTCTTTTAGTGTGTTTTGGATCGTTTTGGTGTGCTGTTGATTGTTTTGGAGTGAGTGCTTAGTAGCCAGTGTTTTGGAGTGTTTTGGATTGTTATGAAGTGTTTTGCAATGTTTCGTAGTGTATGGGACTGATTTGCAGTGTTTGGGAGTGTGTCGGAGTGTTTTGTAGTGTATTGGAGTGTTTTGATAGAATGTTTAGAAGCGAGAGTTTGGGAGTGTTTTGTATTGTTTTGGAGTATTGTGGTGTTTTGCTGCGTATTGGACTGTTTTGGAGTGGATTAGAGTGTTTGGGAGTGACTGTTTTGAACCGAGTGTTTTGGATTGAATGTTTAGAAGCGAGAATTTTCGAGTGTTTGGGGGTATTTTGGAGTATTTTATATTGTTTTGGAGTGTTTTGGTATGTTTCGGACTGTTTTGGAGTGTTGTGGAGTGTTCTGGTGTGTTTTTGAGGTATGTCGTGTTTTGAAGTGTTTTGCAGTGGATTGGAGTGTTTGGGGGTGACTGCTTTGAAACGAGTGTTTTGGACTGTGTTGGAGTGTTGTGAAGTGTTTTGAAGTTTTTCGTAGTGTATGGGACTGTTTTGGAGTGTTTGGGAATGTGTCGGAGTGTTTTGTAGGGTATTGGAGTGTTTTGGATACAATGTTTAGAAGCGAGCATTTGGGAGTGTTTTGTAATACTTTGGAGTGTTGTGGTGTTTTGGTGTGTATTGGACTATTTTGGAGTGTTTTGGAGTGCTCTGCTGTGTTTTTGAGTTATGTCGTGTTTTGAAGTGTTTTGGAGTGGATTGGCGTGCTTGGGAGTGATTGTTTTGAACCGAGTGTTTTGGATTGAGTGTTTAGAAGCGAGAATTTTCGAGTGTTTGGGAGTTTTTTTGAGTGTTTTATCAATATATGTGGTGTTTTGGACTGTTATGCAGTGTTGTGGAGTGTTCTGGTGTGTTTTTGAGTTATGTCGTGTTTTGAAGTCGATCGGAGCGTTTGGGAGTGTTTTAGAGGGTTTCGGAGTGTATGGGACTCTTTGGGCGTGTTTGGGAGTGTTTTGGACTCTTTTAGTGTGTTTTGGATCGTTTTGGTGTGCTGTTGATTGTTTTGGAGTGAGTGCTTAGTAGCCAGTGTTTTGGAGTGTTTTGGAGTGTTATGAAGTGTTTTGCAATGTTTCGTAGTGTATGGGACTGATTTGGAGTGTTTGGGAGTGTGTCGGAGTGTTTTGTAGTGTATTGGAGTGTTTTGATAGAATGTTTAGAAGCGAGAGTTTGGGAGTGTTTTGTATTGTTTTGGAGTATTGTGGTGTTTTGCTGCGTATTGGACTGTTTTGGAGTGGATTAGAGTGTTTGGGAGTGACTGTTTTGAACCGAGTGTTTTGGATTGAATGTTTTGTGTGTTTGGGAGTATTTTGGAGTATTTTATATTGTTTTGGAGTGTTTTGGTATGTTTCGGACTGTTTTGGAGTGTTGTGGAGTGCTCTGCTGTGTTTTTGAGTTATGTCGTGTTTTGAAGTGTTTTGGATAGAATGTTTAGAAGCGAGAATTTGGGAGTGTTTTGTAATACTTTGGAGTGTTGTGGTGTTTTGGTGTGTATTGGACTATTTTGGAGTGTTTTGGAGTGCTCTGCTGTGTTTTTGAGTTATGTCGTGTTTTGAAGTGTTTTGGAGTGGATTGGCGTGTTTGGGAGTGATTGTTTTGAACCGAGTGTTTTGGATTGAGTGTTTAGAAGCGAGAATTTTCGAGTGTTTGGGAGTGTTTTTGAGTGTTCTATCAATATATGTGGTGTTTTGGACTGTTATGCAGTGTTGTGGAGTGTTCTGGTGTGTTTTTGAGTTATGTCGTGTTTTGGAGTCGATCGGAGCGTTTGGGAGTGTTATAGAGGGTTTCGGAGTGTATGGGACTCTTTGGGCGTGTTTGGGAGTGTTTTGGACTCTTTTCGTGTGTTTTGGATCGTTTTGGTGTGCTGTTGAGTGTTTTGGAGTGAGTGCTTAGTAGCCAGTGTTCTGGAGTGTTTTGGAGTGTTATGAAGTGTTTTGCAATGTTTCGTAGTGTATGGGACTGATTTGGAGTGTTTGGGAGTGTGTCGGAGTGTTTTGTAGTGTATTGGAGTGTTTTGATAGAATGTTTAGAAGCGAGAGTTTGGGAGTGTTTTGTATTGTTTTGGAGTATTGTGGTGTTTTGCTGCATATTGGACTGTTTTGGAGTGGATTAGAGTGTTTGGGAGTGACTGTTTTCAACCGAGTGTTTTGGATTGAATGTTTAGAAGCGGGAATTTTTGAGTGTTTGGGAGTATTCTGGAGTATTTTATATTGTTTTGGAGTGTTTTGATATGTTTCGGACTGTTTTGGAGTGTTGTGGAGTGTTCTGGTGTGTTTTTGAGTTATGTCGTGTTTTGAAGTGTTTTGGAGTGGATTGGAGTGTTTGGGGGTGACTGCTTTGAAACGAGTGTTTTGGACTGTTTTGGAGTGTTGTGAAGTGTTTTGAAGTTTTTCGTAGTGTATGGGACTGTTTTGGAGTGTTTGGGAATGTGTCGGAGTGTTTTGTAGTGTATTGGAGTGTTTTGGATAGAATGTTTAGAATCGAGAATTTGGGAGTGTTTTGTAATACTTTGGAGTGTTGTGGTGTTTTGGTGTGTATTGGACTATTTTGGAGTGTTTTGGAGTGCTCTGCTGTGTTTTTGAGTTATGTCGTGTTTTGAAGTGTTTTGGAGTGGATTGGCGTGTTTGGGAGTTATTGTTTTGAACCGAGTGTTTTGGATTGAGTGTTTAGAAGCGAGAATTTTCGAGTGTTTGGGAGTGTTTTTGAGTGTTTTGGACTGTTATGCAGTGTTGTGGAGTGTTCTGCTGTGTTTTTGAGTTATGTCGTGTTTTGAAGTGTTTTGGAGTGGATTGGCGTGTTTGGGAGTTATTGTTTTGAACCGAGTGTTTTGGATTGAGTGTTTAGAAGCGAGAATTTTCGAGTGTTTGGGAGTGTTTTTGAGTGTTTTGGACTGTTATGCAGTGTTGTGGAGTGTTCTGGTGTGTTTTTGAGTTATGTCGTGTTTTGAAGTCGATCGGAGCGTTTGGGAGTGTTTTAGAGGGTTTCGGAGTGTATGGGTCTCTTTGGGCGTGTTTGGGAGTGTTTTGGACTCTTTTAGTGTGTTTTGGATCGTTTTGGTGTGCTGTTGAATGTTTTGGAGTGAGTGCTTAGTAGCCAGTGTTTTGGAGTGTTTTGGAGTGTTATGAAGTGTTTTGCAATGTTTCGTAGTGTATGGGACTGATTTGGAGTGTTTGGGAGTGTTTCGGAGTGTTTTGTATTGTATTGGAGTGTTTTGATAGAATGTTTAGAAGCGAGAGTTTGGGAGTGTTTTGTATTGTTTTGGAGTATTGTGGTGTTTTGCTGCGTATTGGACTGTTTTGGAGTGGATTAGAGTGTTTGGGAGTGACTGTTTTGAACCGAGTGTTTTGGATTGAATGTTTAGAAGCGACAATTTTCGAGTGTTTGGGAGTATTTTGGAGTATTTTATATTGTTTTGGAGTGTTTTGGTATGTTTCGGACTGTTTTGGAGTGTTGTGGAGTGTTCTTGTGTGTTTTTGAGTTATGTCGTGTTTTGAAGTGTTTTGGATAGAATGTTTAGAAGCGAGAATTTGGGAGTGTTTTGTAATACTTTGGAGTGTTGTGGTGTTTTGGTGTGTATTGGACTATTTTGGAGTGTTTTGGAGTGCTCTGCTGTGTTTTTGAGTTATGTCGTGTTTTGAAGTGTTTTGGAGTGGATTAGCGTGTTTGGGAGTGATTGTTTTGAACCGAGTGTTTTGGATTGAATATTTAGAAGCGAGAATTTTCGAGTGTTTGGGAGTGTTTTTGAGTGTTTTATCAATATATGTGGTGTTTTGGACTGTTATGCAGTGTTGTGGAGTGTTCTGGTGTGTTTTTGAGTTATGTCGTGTTTTGGAGTCGATCGGAGCGTTTGGGAGTGTTATAGAGGGTTTCGGAGTGTATGGGACTCTTTGGGCGTGTTTGGGAGTGTTTTGGACTCTTTTCGTGTGTTTTGGATCGTATTGTTGTGCTGTTGAGTGTTTTGGAGTGAGTGCTTAGTAGCCAGTGTTCTGGAGTGTTTTGGAGTGTTATGAAGTGTTTTGCAATGTTTCGTAGTGTATGGGACTGATTTGGAGTGTTTGGGAGTGTGTCGGAGTGTTTTGTAGTGTATTGGAGTGTTTTGATAGAATGTTTAGAAGCGAGAGTTTGGGAGTGTTTTGTATTGTTTTGGAGTATTGTGGTGTTTTGCTGCGTATTGGACTGTTTTGGAGTGGATTAGAGTGTTTGGGAGTGACTGTTTTCAACCGAGTGTTTTGGATTGAATGTTTAGAAGCGAGAATTTTTGAGTGTTTGGGAGTATTCTGGAGTATTTTATATTGTTTTGGAGTGTTTTGATATGTTTCGGACTGTTTTGGAGTGTTGTGGAGTGTTCTGGTGTGTTTTTGAGTTATGTCGTGTTTTGATGTGTTTTGGAGTGGATTGGAGTGTTTGGGGGTGACTGCTTTGAAACGAGTGTTTTGGACTGTTTTGGAGTGTTGTGAAGTGTTTTGAAGTTTTTCGTAGTGTATGGGACTGTTTTGGAGTGTTTGGGAATGTGTCGGAGTGTTTTGTAGTGTATTGGAGTGTTTTGGATAGAATGTTTAGAATCGAGAATTTGGGAGTGTTTTGTAATACTTTGGAGTGTTGTGGTGTTTTGGTGTGTATTGGACTATTTTGGAGTGTTTTGGAGTGCTCTGCTGTGTTTTTGAGTTATGTCGTGTTTTGAAGTGTTTTGGAGTGGATTGGCGTGTTTGGGAGTTATTGTTTTGAACCGAGTGTTTTGGATTGAGTGTTTAGAAGCGAGAATTTTCGAGTGTTTGGGAGTGTTTTGGAGTGTTTTGGACGGTTATGCAGTGTTGTGGAGTGTTCTGGTGTGTTTTTGAGTTATGTCGTGTTTTGAAGTGTTTTGGATAGAATGTTTAGAAGCGAGAATTTGGGAGTGTTTTGTAATACTTTGGAGTGTTGTGGTGTTTTGGTGTGTATTGGACTATTTTGGAGTGTTTTGGAGTGCTCTGCTGTGTTATGTCGTGTTTTGAAGTGTTTTGGAGTGGATTGGCGTGTTTGGGAGTGATTGTTTTGAACCGAGTGTTTTGCATTGAGTGTTTAGAAGCGAGAATTTTCGAGTGTTTGGGAGTGTTTTTGAGTGTTTTATCAATATATGTGGTGTTTTGGACTGTTATGCAGTGTTGTGGAGTGTTCTGGTGTGTTTTTGTGTTATGTCGTGTTTTGAAGTCTTTCGGAGCGTTTGGGAGTGTTATAGAGGGTTTCGGAGTGTATGGGACTCTTTGGGCGTGTTTGGGAGTGTTTTGGACTCTTTTCGTGTGTTTTGGATCGTTTTGGTGTGCTGTTGAGTGTTTTGGAGTGAGTGCTTAGTAGCCAGTGTTCTGGAGTGTTTTGGAGTGTTATGAAGTGTTTTGCAATGTTTCGTAGTGTATGGGACTGATTTGGAGTGTTTGGGAGTGTGTCGGAGTGTTTTGTAGTGTATTGGAGTGTTTTGATAGAATGTTTAGAAGCGAGAGTTTGGGAGTGTTTTGTATTGTTTTGGAGTATTGTGGTGTTTTGCTGCGTATTGGACTGTTTTGGAGTGGATTAGAGTGTTTGGGAGTGACTGTTTTCAACCGAGTGTTTTGGAGTGTTTGGATTGAGTATTTAGAAGCGAGAATTTTCGAGTGTTTGGGAGTGTTTTGTAGTGTTTTGTATTGTGTTGTGGTGTTTTGGTGTGTTTTGGACTGTTTTGGAGTGTTGTGGAGTGTTCTGGTGTGTTTTTGAGTTATTTCGTGTTTTGAAGTGGATCGGAGTGTTTGGGAGTGTTTTAGAGGGTTTCGGAGTGTATGGGACTCTTTTGGCGTGTTTGGGAGTGTTTTGGACTCTTTTAGTGTGCTTTGGATTGTTTTGGTGTGCTGTTGAGTGTTTTGGAGTGAGTGCTTAGTAGCCAGTGTTTTGGAGTGTTTTGGAGTGTTATGGAGGGTTTTGGATAGAATGTTTAGAAGCGAGAATTTGGGAGTGTTTTGCGTTATTTTGGAGTGTTGTGGTGTTTTTGTGTGTATTGGACTATTTTGGAGTGTTGTGGAGTGATCTGCTGTGTTTTTGAGTTATGTCGTGTCTTGAAGTGTTTTGGTGTGGATTGGCGTGTTTGGGAGTGATTGTTTTGAAACGAGTGTTTTGGATTGAATGTTTAGAAGCGAGAATTTTCGAGTGTTTGGGAGTGTTTTTGAATGTTTTATATTGTGTTGTGGTGTTTTGGACTGTTATGCAGTGTTGTGGTGTTTTGGTGTGTGTTTGAGTTATGTCGTGTTTTGAAGTCGATCGGAGTGTTTGGGAGTGCTTTAGAGGGTTTCGCAGTGTATGGGACTTTTTGGGCGTGTTTGGGAGTGTTTTGGACTCTTTTAGTGTGTTTTGGATCGTTTTGGTGTGCTGCTAAGTGGTTTGGAGTGAGTGCTTAGTAGCCAGTGTTTTGGAGTGGTATGAAGTGTTTTGCAATGTTTCGTAGTGTATGGGACTGACTTGGAGTGTTTGGGAGTGTGTCGGAGTGTTTTGTAGTGTATTGGAGTGTTTTTGTTAGATTGTTTAGAAGCGAGAGTTTGGGAGTGTTTTGTATTGTTTTGGAGTATTGTGGTGTTTTGGTGCGTATTGGACTGTTTTGGAGTGGATTAGAGTGTTTGGGAGTGATTGTTTTGAACCGAGTGTTTTGGATTGAATGTTTAGAAGCGAGAATTTACGAGTGATTGGGAGTGTTTTTGAGTGTTTTATCAATATATGTGGTGTTTTGGACTGTTATGCAGTGTTGTGGAGTGTTCTGGTGTGTTTTTGAGTTATGTCGTGTTTTGAAGTCGATCGGAGCGTTTGGGAGTGTTATAGAGGGTTTCGGAGTGTATGGGACTCTTTGGGCGTGTTTGGGAGTGTTTTGGACTCTTTTCGTGTGTTTTGGATCGTTTTGGTGTGCTGTTGAGTGTTTTGGAGTGAGTGCTTAGTAGCCAGTGTTCTGGAGTGTTTTGGAGTGTTACGAAGTGTTTTGCAATGTTTCGTAGTGTATGGGACTGATTTGGAGTGTTTGGGAGTGTGTCGGAGTGTTTTGTAGTGTATTGGAGTGTTTTGATAGAATGTTTAGAAGCGAGAGTTTGGGAGTGTTTTGTATTGTTTTGGAGTATTGTGGTGTTTTGCTGCGTATTGGACTGTTATGGAGTGGATTAGAGTGTTTGGGAGTGACTGTTTTCAACCGAGTGTTTTGGATTGAATGTTTAGAAGCGAGAATTTTTGAGTGTTTGGGAGTATTCTGGAGTATTTTATATTGTTTTGGAATGTTTTGGTATGTTTCGGACTGTTTTGGAGTGTTGTGAAGTGTTTTGAAGTTTTTCGTAGTGTATGGGACTGTTTTGGAGTGTTTGGGAATGTGTCGGAGTGTTTTGTAGTGTATTGGAGTGTTTTGGATAGAATGTTTAGAATCGAGAATTTGGGAGTGTTTTGTAATACTTTGGAGTGTTGTGGTGTTTTGGTGTGTATTGGACTATTTTGGAGTGTTTTGGAGTGCTCTGCTGTGTTTTTGAGTTATGTCGTGTTTTGAAGTGGATTGGCGTGTTTGGGAGTTATTGTTTTGAACCGAGTGTTTTGGATTGAGTGTTTAGAAGCGAGAATTTTCGAGTGTTTGGGAGTGTTTTTGAGTGTTTTGGACTGTTATGCAGTGTTGTGGAGTGTTCTGGTGTGTTTCTGAGTTATGTCGTGTTTTGAAGTCGATCGGAGCGTTTGGGAGTGTTTTAGAGGGTTTCGGAGTGTATGGGTCTCTTTGGGCGTGTTTGGGAGTGTTTTGGACTCTTTTAGTGTGTTTTGGATCGTTTTGGTGTGCTGTTGAATGTTTTGGAGTGAGTGCTTAGTAGCCAGTGTTTTGGAGTGTTTTGGAGTGTTATGAAGTGTTTTGCAATGTTTCGTAGTGTATGGGACTGATTTGGAGTGTTTGGGAGTGTGTCGGAGTGTTTTGTATTGTATTGGAGTGTTTTGATAGAATGTTTAGAAGCGAGAGTTTGGGAGTGTTTTGTATTGTTTTGGAGTATTGTGGTGTTTTGCTGCGTATTGGACTGTTTTGGAGTGGATTAGAGTGTTTGGGAGTGACTGTTTTGAACCGAGTGTTTTGGATTGAATGTTTAGAAGCGACAATTTTCGAGTGTTTGGGAGTATTTTGGAGTATTTTATATTGTTTTGGAGTGTTTTGGTATGTTTCGGACTGTTTTGGAGTGTTGTGGAGTGTTCTGGTGTGTTTTTGAGTTATGTCGTGTTTTGAAGTGTTTTGGATAGAATGTTTAGAAGCGAGAATTTGGGAGTGTTTTGTAATACTTTGGAGTGTTGTGGTGTTTTGGTGCGTATTGGACTGTTTTGGAGTGGATTAGAGTGTTTGGGAGTGACTGTTTTCAACCGAGTGTTTTGGATTGAATGTTTAGAAGCGAGAATTTTTGAGTGTTTGGGAGTATTCTGGAGTATTTTATATTGTTTTGGAGTGTTTTGATATGTTTCGGACTGTTTTGGAGTGTTGTGGAGTGTTCTGGTGTGTTTTTGAGTTATGTCGTGTTTTGATGTGTTTTGGAGTGGATTGGAGAGTTTGGGGGTGACTGCTTTGAAACGAGTGTTTTGGACTGTTTTGGAGTGTTGTGAAGTGTTTTGAAGTTTTTCGTAGTGTATGGGACTGTTTTGGAGTGTTTGGGAATGTGTCGGAGTGTTTTGTAGTGTATTGGAGTGTTTTGGATAGAATGTTTAGAATCGAGAATTTGGGAGTGTTTTGTAATACTTTGGAGTGTTGTGGTGTTTTGGTGTGTATTGGACTATTTTGGAGTGTTTTGGAGTGCTCTGCTGTGTTTTTGAGTTATGTCGTGTCTTGAAGTGTTTTGGTGTGGATTGGCGTGTTTGGGAGTGATTGTTTTGAAACGAGTGTTTTGGATTGAATGTTTAGAAGCGAGAATTTTCGAGTGTTTGGGAGTGTTTTGGAGTGTTTTGGACGGTTATGCAGTGTTGTGGAGTGTTCTGGTGTGTTTTTGAGTTATGTCGTGTTTTGAAGTGTTTTGGATAGAATGTTTAGAAGCGAGAATTTGGGAGTGTTTTGTAATACTTTGGAGTGTTGTGGTGTTTTGGTGTGTATTGGACTATTTTGGAGTGTTTTGGAGTGCTCTGCTGTGTTATGTCGTGTTTTGAAGTGTTTTGGAGTGGATTGGCGTGTTTGGGAGTGATTGTTTTGAACCGAGTGTTTTGCATTGAGTGTTTAGAAGCGAGAATTTTCGAGTGTTTGGGAGTGTTTTTGAGTGTTTTATCAATATATGTGGTGTTTTGGACTGTTATGCAGTGTTGTGGAGTGTTCTGGTGTGTTTTTGTGTTATGTCGTGTTTTGAAGTCTTTCGGAACGTTTGGGAGTGTTATAGAGGGTTTCGGAGTGTATGGGACTCTTTGGGCGTGTTTGGGAGTGTTTTGGACTCTTTTCGTGTGTTTTGGATCGTTTTGGTGTGCTGTTGAGTGTTTTGGAGTGAGTGCTTAGTAGCCAGTGTTCTGGAGTGTTTTGGAGTGTTATGAAGTGTTTTGCAATGTTTCGTAGTGTATGGGACTGATTTGGAGTGTTTGGGAGTGTGTCGGAGTGTTTTGTAGTGTATTGGAGTGTTTTGATAGAATGTTTAGAAGCGAGAGTTTGGGGAGTGTTTTGTATTGTTTTGGAGTATTGTGGTGTTTTGCTGCGTATTGGACTGTTTTGGAGTGGATTAGAGTGTTTGGGAGTGACTGTTTTCAACCGAGTGTTTTGGAGTGTTTGGATTGAGTATTTAGAAGCGAGAATTTTCGAGTGTTTGGGAGTGTTTTGTAGTGTTTTGTATTGTGTTGTGGTGTTTTGGTGTGTTTTGGACTGTTTTGGAGTGTTGTGGAGTGTTCTGGTGTGTTTTTGAGTTATTTCGTGTTTTGAAGTGGATCGGAGTGTTTGGGAGTGTTTTAGAGGGTTTCGGAGTGTATGGACTCTTTTGGCGTGTTTGGGAGTGTTTTGGACTCTTTTAGTGTGCTTTGGATTGTTTTGGTGTGCTGTTGAGTGTTTTGGAGTGAGTGCTTAGTAGCCAGTGTTTTGGAGTGTTTTGGTGTGTTATGGAGGGGTTTTGGATAGAATGTTTAGAAGCGAGAATTTGGGAGTGTTTTGCGTTATTTTGGAGTGTTGTGGTGTTTTTGTGTGTATTGGACTATTTTGGAGTGTTGTGGAGTGATCTGCTGTGTTTTTGAGTTATGTCGTGTCTTGAAGTGTTTTGGTGTGGATTGGCGTGTTTGGGAGTGATTGTTTTGAACCGAGTGTTTTGGATTGAGTGTTTAGAAGCGAGAATTTTCGAGTGTTTGGGAGTGTTTTTGAGTGTTTTGGACTGTTATGCAGTGTTGTGGAGTGTTCTGGTGTGTTTCTGAGTTATGTCGTGTTTTGAAGTCGATCGGAGCGTTTGGGAGTGTTTTAGAGGGTTTCGGAGTGTATGGGTCTCTTTGGGCGTGTTTGGGAGTGTTTTGGACTCTTTTAGTGTGTTTTGGATCGTTTTGGTGTGCTGTTGAATGTTTTGGAGTGAGTGCTTAGTAGCCAGTGTTTTGGAGTGTTTTGGAGTGTTATGAAGTGTTTTGCAATGTTTCGTAGTGTATGGGACTGATTTGGAGTGTTTGGGAGTGTGTCGGAGTGTTTTGTATTGTATTGGAGTGTTTTGATAGAATGTTTAGAAGCGAGAGTTTGGGAGTGTTTTGTATTGTTTTGGAGTATTGTGGTGTTTTGCTGCGTATTGGACTGTTTTGGAGTGGATTAGAGTGTTTGGGAGTGACTGTTTTGAACCGAGTGTTTTGGATTGAATGTTTAGAAGCGACAATTTTCGAGTGTTTGGGAGTATTTTGGAGTATTTTATATTGTTTGGAGTGTTTTGGTATGTTTCGGACTGTTTTGGAGTGTTGTGGAGTGTTCTGGTGTGTTTTTGAGTTATGTCGTGTTTTGAAGTGTTTTGGATAGAATGTTTAGAAGCGAGAATTTGGGAGTGTTTTGTAATACTTTGGAGTGTTGTGGTGTTTTGGTGCGTATTGGACTGTTTTGGAGTGGATTAGAGTGTTTGGGAGTGACTGTATTTCAACCGAGTGTTTTGGATTGAATGTTTAGAAGCGAGGAATTTTTGAGTGTTTGGGAGTATTCTGGAGTATTTTATATTGTTTTGGAGTGTTTTGATATGTTTCGGACTGTTTTGGAGTGTTGTGGAGTGTTCTGGTGTGTTTTTGAGTTATGTCGTGTTTTGATGTGTTTTGGAGTGGATTGGAGAGTTTGGGGGTGACTGCTTTGAAACGAGTGTTTTGGACTGTTTTGGAGTGTTGTGAAGTGTTTTGAAGTTTTTCGTAGTGTATGGGACTGTTTTGGAGTGTTTGGGAATGTGTCGGAGTGTTTTGTAGTGTATTGGAGTGTTTTGGATAGAATGTTTAGAATCGAGAATTTGGGAGTGTTTTGTAATACTTTGGAGTGTTGTGGTGTTTTGGTGTGTATTGGACTATTTTGGAGTGTTTTGGAGTGCTCTGCTGTGTTTTTGAGTTATGTCGTGTCTTGAAGTGTTTTGGTGTGGATTGGCGTGTTTGGGAGTGATTGTTTTGAAACGAGTGTTTTGGATTGAATGTTTAGAAGCGAGAATTTTCGAGTGTTTGGGAGTGTTTTGGAGTGTTTTGGACGGTTATGCAGTGTTGTGGAGTGTTCTGGTGTGTTTTTGAGTTATGTCGTGTTTTGAAGTGTTTTGGATAGAATGTTTAGAAGCGAGAATTTGGGAGTGTTTTGTAATACTTTGGAGTGTTGTGGTGTTTTGGTGTGTATTGGACTATTTTGGAGTGTTTTGGAGTGCTCTGCTGTGTTATGTCGTGTTTTGAAGTGTTTTGGAGTGGATTGGCGTGTTTGGGAGTGATTGTTTTGAACCGAGTGTTTTGCATTGAGTGTTTAGAAGCGAGAATTTTCGAGTGTTTGGGAGTGTTTTTGAGTGTTTTATCAATATATGTGGTGTTTTGGACTGTTATGCAGTGTTGTGGAGTGTTCTGGTGTGTTTTTGTGTTATGTCGTGTTTTGAAGTCTTTCGGAACGTTTGGGAGTGTTATAGAGGGTTTCGGAGTGTATGGGACTCTTTGGGCGTGTTTGGGAGTGTTTTGGACTCTTTTCGTGTGTTTTGGATCGTTTTGGTGTGCTGTTGAGTGTTTTGGAGTGAGTGCTTAGTAGCCAGTGTTCTGGAGTGTTTTGGAGTGTTATGAAGTGTTTTGCAATGTTTCGTAGTGTATGGGACTGATTTGGAGTGTTTGGGAGTGTGTCGGAGTGTTTTGTAGTGTATTGGAGTGTTTTGATAGAATGTTTAGAAGCGAGAGTTTGGGAGTGTTTTGTATTGTTTTGGAGTATTGTGGTGTTTTGCTGCGTATTGGACTGTTTTGGAGTGGATTAGAGTGTTTGGGAGTGACTGTTTTCAACCGAGTGTTTTGGAGTGTTTGGATTGAGTATTTAGAAGCGAGAATTTTCGAGTGTTTGGGAGTGTTTTGTAGTGTTTTGTATTGTGTTGTGGTGTTTTGGTGTGTTTTGGACTGTTTTGGAGTGTTGTGGAGTGTTCTGGTGTGTTTTTGAGTTATTTCGTGTTTTGAAGTGGATCGGAGTGTTTGGGAGTGTTTTAGAGGGTTTCGGAGTGTATGGGACTCTTTTGGCGTGTTTGGGAGTGTTTTGGACTCTTTTAGTGTGCTTTGGATTGTTTTGGTGTGCTGTTGAGTGTTTTGGAGTGAGTGCTTAGTAGCCAGTGTTTTGGAGTGTTTTGGTGTGTTATGGAGGGTTTTGGATAGAATGTTTAGAAGCGAGAATTTGGGAGTGTTTTGCGTTATTTTGGAGTGTTGTGGTGTTTTTGTGTGTATTGGACTATTTTGGAGTGTTGTGGAGTGATCTGCTGTGTTTTTGAGTTATGTCGTGTCTTGAAGTGTTTTGGTGTGGATTGGCGTGTTTGGGAGTGATTGTTTTGAAACGAGTGTTTTGGATTGAATGTTTAGAAGCGAGAATTTTCGAGTGTTTGGGAGTGTTTTTGAATGTTTTATATTGTGTTGTGGTGTTTTGGACTGTTATGCAGTGTTGTGGTGTTTTGGTGTGTGTTTGAGTTATGTCGTGTTTTGAAGTCGATCGGAGTGTTTGGGAGTGCTTTAGAGGGTTTCGCAGTGTATGGGACTTTTTGGGCGTGTTTGGGAGTGTTTTGGACTCTTTTAGTGTGTTTTGGATCGTTTTGGTGTGCTGCTAAGTGGTTTGGAGTGAGTGCTTAGTAGCCAGTGTTTTGGAGTGTTTTGGAGTGGTATGAAGTGTTTTGCAATGTTTCGTAGTGTATGGGACTGACTTGGAGTGTTTGGGAGTGTGTCGGAGTGTTTTGTAGTGTATTGGAGTGTTTTTGTTAGATTGTTTAGAAGCGAGAGTTTGGGAGTGTTTTGTATTGTTTTGGAGTATTGTGGTGTTTTGCTGCGTATTGGACTGTTTTGGAGTGGATTAGAGTGTTTGGGAGTGATTGTTTTGAACCGAGTGTTTTGGATTGAATGTTTAGAAGCGAGAATTTACGAGTGTTTGGGAGTGTTTTTGAGTGTTTTATCAATATATGTGGTGTTTTGGACTGTTATGCAGTGTTGTGGAGTGTTCTGGTGTGTTTTTGAGTTATGTCGTGTTTTGAAGTCGAAACGGAGCGTTTGGGAGTGTTATAGAGGGTTTCGGAGTGTATGGGACTCTTTGGGCGTGTTTGGGAGTGTTTTGGACTCTTTTCGTGTGTTTTGGATCGTTTTGGTGTGCTGTTGAGTGTTTTGGAGTGAGTGCTTAGTAGCCAGTGTTCTGGAGTGTTTTGGAGTGTTACGAAGTGTTTTGCAATGTTTCGTAGTGTATGGGACTGATTTGGAGTGTTTGGGAGTGTGTCGGAGTGTTTTGTAGTGTATTGGAGTGTTTTGATAGAATGTTTAGAAGCGAGAGTTTGGGAGTGTTTTGTATTGTTTTGGAGTATTGTGGTGTTTTGCTGCGTATTGGACTGTTTTGGAGTGGATTAGAGTGTTTGGGAGTGACTGTTTTCAACCGAGTGTTTTGGATTGAATGTTTAGAAGCGAGAATTTTTGAGTGTTTGGGAGTATTCTGGAGTATTTTATATTGTTTTGGAATGTTTTGGTATGTTTCGGACTGTTTTGGAGTGTTGTGAAGTGTTTTGAAGTTTTTCGTAGTGTATGGGGCTGTTTTGGAGTGTTTGGGAATGTGTCGGAGTGTTTTGTAGTGTATTGGAGTGTTTTGGATAGAATGTTTAGAATCGAGAATTTGGGAGTGTTTTGCAATACTTTGGAGTGTTGTGGTGTTTTGGTGTGTATTGGACTATTTTGGAGTGTTTTGGAGTGCTCTGCTGTGTTTTTGAGTTATGTCGTGTTTTGAAGTGTTTTGGAGTGGATTGGCGTGTTTGGGAGTTATTGTTTTGAACCGAGTGTTTTTGGATTGAGTGTTTAGAAGCGAGAATTTTCGAGTGTTTGGGAGTGTTTTTGAGTGTTTTGGACTGTTATGCAGTGTTGTGGAGTGTTCTGGTGTGTTTTTGAGTTATGTCGTGTTTTGAAGTCGATCGGAGCGTTTGGGAGTGTTTTAGAGGGTTTCGGAGTGTATGGGTCTCTTTGGGCGTGTTTGGGAGTGTTTTGGACTCTTTTAGTGTGTTTTGGATCGTTTTGGTGTGCTGTTGAATGTTTTGGAGTGAGTGCTTAGTAGCCAGTGTTTTGGAGTGTTTTGGAGTGTTATGAAGTGTTTTGCAATGTTTCGTAGTGTATGGGACTGATTTGGAGTGTTTGGGAGTGTGTCGGAGTGTTTTGTATTGTATTGGAGTGTTTTGATAGAATGTTTAGAATCGAGAGTTTGGGAGTGTTTTGTATTGTTTTGGAGTATTGTGGTGTTTTGCTGCGTATTGGACTGTTTTGGAGTGGATTAGAGTGTTTGGGAGTGACTGTTTTGAACCGAGTGTTTTGGATTGAATGTTTAGAAGCGACAATTTTCGAGTGTTTGGGAGTATTTTGGAGTATTTTATATTGTTTTGGAGTGTTTTGGTATGTTTCGGACTGTTTTGGAGTGTTGTGGAGTGTTCTGGTGTGTTTTTGAGTTATGTCGTGTTTTGAAGTGTTTTGGATAGAATGTTTAGAAGCGAGAATTTGGGAGTGTTTTGTAATACTTTGGAGTGTTGTGGTGTTTTGGTGTGTATTGGACTATTTTGGAGTGTTTTGGAGTGCTCTGCTGTGTTTTTGAGTTATGTCGTGTTTTGAAGTGTTTTGGAGTGGATTGGCGTGTTTGGGAGTTATTGTTTTGAACCGAGTGTTTTGGATTGAGTGTTTAGAAGCGAGAATTTTTTAGTGTTTGGGAGTGTTTTGGAGTGTTTTGGACGGTTATGCAGTGTTGTGGAGTGTTCTGGTGTGTTTTTGAGTTATGTCGTGTTTTGAAGTGTTTTGGATAGAATGTTTAGAAGCGAGAATTTGGGAGTGTTTTGTAATACTTTGGAGTGTTGTGGTGTTTTGGTGTGTATTGGACTATTTTGGAGTGTTTTGGAGTGCTCTGCTGTGTTTTTGAGTTATGTCGTGTTTTGAAGTGTTTTGGAGTGGATTGGCGTGTTTGGGAGTGATTGTTTTGAACCGAGTGTTTTGCATTGAGTGTTTAGAAGCGAGAATTTTCGAGTGTTTGGGAGTGTTTTTGAGTGTTTTATCAATATATGTGGTGTTTTGGACTGTTATGCAGTGTTGTGGAGTGTTCTGGTGTGTTTTTGTGTTATGTCGTGTTTTGAAGTCTTTCGGAGCGTTTGGGAGTGTTATAGAGGGTTTCGGAGTGTATGGGACTCTTTGGGCGTGTTTGGGAGTGTTTTGGACTCTTTTCGTGTGTTTTGGATCGTTTTGGTGTGCTGTTGAGTGTTTTGGAGTGAGTGCTTAGTAGCCAGTGTTCTGGAGTGTTTTGGAGTGTTATGAAGTGTTTTGCAATGTTTCGTAGTGTATGGGACTGATTTGGAGTGTTTGGGAGTGTGTCGGAGTGTTTTGTAGTGTATTGGAGTGTTTTGATAGAATGTTTAGAAGCGAGAGTTTGGGAGTGTTTTGTATTGTTTTGGAGTATTGTGGTGTTTTGCTGCGTATTGGACTGTTATGGAGTGGATTAGAGTGTTTGGGAGTGACTGTTTTCAACCGAGTGTTTTGGAGTGTTTGGATTGAGTATTTAGAAGCGAGAATTTTCGAGTGTTTGGGAGTGTTTTGTAGTGTTTTGTATTGTGTTGTGGTGTTTTGGTGTGTTTTGGACTGTTTTGGAGTGTTGTGGAGTGTTCTGGTGTGTTTTTGAGTTATTTCGTGTTTTGAAGTGGATCGGAGTGTTTGGGAGTGTTTTAGAGGGTTTCGGAGTGTATGGGACTCTTTTGGCGTGTTTGGGAGTGTTTTGGACTCTTTTAGTGTGCTTTGGATTGTTTTGGTGTGCTGTTGAGTGTTTTGGAGTGAGTGCTTAGTAGCCAGTGTTTTGGAGTGTTTTGGTGTGTTATGGAGGGTTTTGGATAGAATGTTTAGAAGCGAGAATTTGGGAGTGTTTTGCGTTATTTTGGAGTGTTGTGGTGTTTTTGTGTGTATTGGACTATTTTGGAGTGTTGTGGAGTGATCTGCTGTGTTTTTGAGTTATGTCGTGTCTTGAAGTGTTTTGGTGTGGATTGGCGTGTTTGGGAGTGATTGTTTTGAAACGAGTGTTTTGGATTGAATGCTTAGAAGCGAGAATTTTCGAGTGTTTGGGAGTGTTTTTGAATGTTTTATATTGTGTTGTGGTGTTTTGGACTGTTATGCAGTGTTGTGGTGTTTTGGTGTGTGTTTGAGTTATGTCGTGTTTTGAAGTCGATCGGAGTGTTTGGGAGTGCTTTAGAGGGTTTCGCAGTGTATGGGACTTTTTGGGCGTGTTTGGGAGTGTTTTGGACTCTTTTAGTGTGTTTTGGATCGTTTTGGTGTGCTGCTAAGTGGTTTGGAGTGAGTGCTTAGTAGCCAGTGTTTTGGAGTGTTTTGGAGTGGTATGAAGTGTTTTGCAATGTTTCGTAGTGTATGGGACTGACTTGGAGTGTTTGGGAGTGTGTCGGAGTGTTTTGTAGTGTATTGGAGTGTTTTTGTTAGATTGTTTAGAAGCGAGAGTTTGGGAGTGTTTTGTATTGTTTTGGAGTATTGTGGTGTTTTGCTGCGTATTGGACTGTTTTGGAGTGGATTAGAGTGTTTGGGAGTGATTGTTTTGAACCGAGTGTTTTGGATTGAATGTTTAGAAGCGAGAATTTACGAGTGTTTGGGAGTGTTTTTGAGTGTTTTATCAATATATGTGGTGTTTTGGACTGTTATGCAGTGTTGTGGAGTGTTCTGGTGTGTTTTTGAGTTATGTCGTGTTTTGAAGTCGAAACGGAGCGTTTGGGAGTGTTATAGAGGGTTTCGGAGTGTATGGGACTCTTTGGGCGTGTTTGGGAGTGTTTTGGACTCTTTTCGTGTGTTTTGGATCGTTTTGGTGTGCTGTTGAGTGTTTTGGAGTGAGTGCTTAGTAGCCAGTGTTCTGGAGTGTTTTGGAGTGTTACGAAGTGTTTTGCAATGTTTCGTAGTGTATGGGACTGATTTGGAGTGTTTGGGAGTGTGTCGGAGTGTTTTGTAGTGTATTGGAGTGTTTTGATAGAATGTTTAGAAGCGAGAGTTTGGGAGTGTTTTGTATTGTTTTGGAGTATTGTGGTGTTTTGCTGCGTATTGGACTGTTTTGGAGTGGATTAGAGTGTTTGGGAGTGACTGTTTTCAACCGAGTGTTTTGGATTGAATGTTTAGAAGCGAGAATTTTTGAGTGTTTGGGAGTATTCTGGAGTATTTTATATTGTTTTGGAATGTTTTGGTATGTTTCGGACTGTTTTGGAGTGTTGTGAAGTGTTTTGAAGTTTTTCGTAGTGTATGGGGCTGTTTTGGAGTGTTTGGGAATGTGTCGGAGTGTTTTGTAGTGTATTGGAGTGTTTTGGATAGAATGTTTAGAATCGAGAATTTGGGAGTGTTTTGCAATACTTTGGAGTGTTGTGGTGTTTTGGTGTGTATTGGACTATTTTGGAGTGTTTTGGAGTGCTCTGCTGTGTTTTTGAGTTATGTCGTGTTTTGAAGTGTTTTGGAGTGGATTGGCGTGTTTGGGAGTTATTGTTTTGAACCGAGTGTTTTGGATTGAGTGTTTAGAAGCGAGAATTTTCGAGTGTTTGGGAGTGTTTTTGAGTGTTTTGGACTGTTATGCAGTGTTGTGGAGTGTTCTGGTGTGTTTTTGAGTTATGTCGTGTTTTGAAGTCGATCGGAGCGTTTGGGAGTGTTTTAGAGGGTTTCGGAGTGTATGGGTCTCTTTGGGCGTGTTTGGGAGTGTTTTGGACTCTTTTAGTGTGTTTTGGATCGTTTTGGTGTGCTGTTGAATGTTTTGGAGTGAGTGCTTAGTAGCCAGTGTTTTGGAGTGTTTTGGAGTGTTATGAAGTGTTTTGCAATGTTTCGTAGTGTATGGGACTGATTTGGAGTGTTTGGGAGTGTGTCGGAGTGTTTTGTATTGTATTGGAGTGTTTTGATAGAATGTTTAGAATCGAGAGTTTGGGAGTGTTTTGTATTGTTTTGGAGTATTGTGGTGTTTTGCTGCGTATTGGACTGTTTTGGAGTGGATTAGAGTGTTTGGGAGTGACTGTTTTGAACCGAGTGTTTTGGATTGAATGTTTAGAAGCGACAATTTTCGAGTGTTTGGGAGTATTTTGGAGTATTTTATATTGTTTTGGAGTGTTTTGGTATGTTTCGGACTGTTTTGGAGTGTTGTGGAGTGTTCTGGTGTGTTTTTGAGTTATGTCGTGTTTTGAAGTGTTTTGGATAGAATGTTTAGAAGCGAGAATTTGGGAGTGTTTTGTAATACTTTGGAGTGTTGTGGTGTTTTGGTGTGTATTGGACTATTTTGGAGTGTTTTGGAGTGCTCTGCTGTGTTTTTGAGTTATGTCGTGTTTTGAAGTGTTTTGGAGTGGATTGGTGTGTTTGGGAGTGATTGTTTTGAACCGAGTGTTTTGGATTGAGTGTTTAGAAGCGAGAATTTTCGAGTGTTTGGGAGTGTTTTTGAGTGTTTTATCTATATATGTGGTGTTTTGGACTGTTATGCAGTGTTGTGGAGTGTTCTGGTGTGTTTTTGAGTTATGTCGTGTTTTGAAGTCGATCGGAGCGTTTGGGAGTGTTATAGAGGGTTTCGGACTGTATGGGACTCTTTGGGCGTGTTTGGGAGTGTTTTGGACTCTTTTCGTGTGTTTTGGATCGTTTTGTTGTGCTGTTGAGTGTTTTGGAGTGAGTGCTTAGTAGCCAGTGTTCTGGAGTGTTTTGGAGTGTTATGAAGGGTTTTGCAATGTTTCGTAGTGTATGGGACTGATTTGGAGTGTTTGGGAGTGTGTCGGAGTGTTTTGTAGTGTATTGGAGTGTTTTGATAGAATGTTTAGAAGCGAGAGTTTGGGAGTGTTTTGTATTGTTTTGGAGTATTGTGGTGTTTTGCTGCGTATTGGACTGTTTTGGAGTGGATTAGAGTGTTTGGGAGTGACTGTTTTCAACCGAGTGTTTTGGATTGAATGTTTAGAAGCGAGAATTTTTGAGTGTTTGGGAGTATTCTGGTGTATTTTATATTGTTTTGGAGTGTTTTGATATGTTTCGGACTGTTTTGGAGTGTTGTGGAGTGTTCTGGTGTGTCTTTGAGTTATGTCGTGTTTTGAAGTGTTTTGGAGTGGATTGGAGTGTTTGGGGGTGACTGCTTTGAACCGAGTGTTTTGGACTGTTTTCGAGTGTTGTGAAGTGTTTTGACGTTTTTCGTAGTGTATGGGACTGTTTTGGAGTGTTTGGGAATGTGTCGGAGTGTTTTGTAGTGTTTTGGATAGAATGTTTAGAATCGAGAATTTGGGAGTGTTTTGTAATACTTTGGAGTGTTGTGGTGTTTTGGTGTGTATTGGACTATTTTGGAGTGTTTTGGAGTGCTCTGCTGTGTTTTTGAGTTATGTCGTGTTTTGAAGTGTTTTGGAGTGGATTGGCGTGTTTGGGAGTTATTGTTTTGAACCGAGTGTTTTGGATTGAGTGTTTAGAAGCGAGAATTTTTTAGTGTTTGGGAGTGTTTTGGAGTGTTTTGGACGGTTATGCAGTGTTGTGGAGTGTTCTGGTGTGTTTTTGAGTTATGTCGTGTTTTGAAGTGTTTTGGATAGAATGTTTAGAAGCGAGAATTTGGGAGTGTTTTGTAATACTTTGGAGTGTTGTGGTGTTTTGGTGTGTATTGGACTATTTTGGAGTGTTTTGGAGTGCTCTGCTGTGTTATGTCGTGTTTTGAAGTGTTTTGGAGTGGATTGGCGTGTTTGGGAGTGATTGTTTTGAACCGAGTGTTTTGCATTGAGTGTTTAGAAGCGAGAATTTTCGAGTGTTTGGGAGTGTTTTTGAGTGTTTTATCAATATATGTGGTGTTTTGGACTGTTATGCAGTGTTGTGGAGTGTTCTGGTGTGTTTTTGTGTTATGTCGTGTTTTGAAGTCTTTCCGTGTTTTGAAGTCTTTCGGAGCGTTTGGGAGTGTTATAGAGGGTTTCGGAGTGTATGGGACTCTTTGGGCGTGTTTGGGAGTGTTTTGGACTCTTTTCGTGTGTTTTGGATCGTTTTGGTGTGCTGTTGAGTGTTTTGGAGTGAGTGCTTAGTAGCCAGTGTTCTGGAGTGTTTTGGAGTGTTATGAAGTGTTTTGCAATGTTTCGTAGTGTATGGGACTGATTTGGAGTGTTTGGGAGTGTGTCGGAGTGTTTTGTAGTGTATTGGAGTGTTTTGATAGAATGTTTAGAAGCGAGAGTTTGGGAGTGTTTTGTATTGTTTTGGAGTATTGTGGTGTTTTGCTGCGTATTGGACTGTTATGGAGTGGATTAGAGTGTTTGGGAGTGACTGTTTTCAACCGAGTGTTTTGGAGTGTTTGGATTGAGTATTTAGAAGCGAGAATTTTCGAGTGTTTGGGAGTGTTTTGTAGTGTTTTGTATTGTGTTGTGGTGTTTTGGTGTGTTTTGGACTGTTTTGGAGTGTTGTGGAGTGTTCTGGTGTGTTTTTGAGTTATTTCGTGTTTTGAAGTGGATCGGAGTGTTTGGGAGTGTTTTAGAGGGTTTCGGAGTGTATGGGACTCTTTTGGCGTGTTTGGGAGTGTTTTGGACTCTTTTAGTGTGCTTTGGATTGTTTTGGTGTGCTCTTGAGTGTTTTGGAGTGAGTGCTTAGTAGCCAGTGTTTTGGAGTGTTTTGGAGTGTTATGGAGGGTTTTGGATAGAATGTTTAGAAGCGAGAATTTGGGAGTGTTTTGCGTTATTTTGGAGTGTTGTGGTGTTTTGGTGTGTATTGGACTATTTTGGAGTGTTGTGGAGTGATCTGCTGTGTTTTTGAGTTATGTCGTGTCTTGAAGTGTTTTGGTGTGGATTGGCGTGTTTGGGAGTGATTGTTTTGAAACGAGTGTTTTGGATTGAATGTTTAGAAGCGAGAATTTTCGAGTGTTTGGGAGTGTTTTTGAATGTTTTATATTGTGTTGTGGTGTTTTGGACTGTTATGCAGTGTTGTGGTGTTTTGGTGTGTGTTTGAGTTATGTCGTGTTTTGAAGTCGATCGGAGCGTTTCGGAGTGTATGGGACTCTTTGGGCGTGTTTGGGAGTGTTTTGGACTCTTTTCGTGTGTTTTGGATCGTTTTGTTGTGCTGTTGAGTGTTTTGGAGTGAGTGCTTAGTAGCCAGTGTTCTGGAGTGTTTTGGAGTGTTATGAAGTGTTTTGCAATGTTTCGTAGTGTATGGGACTGATTTGGAGTGTTTGGGAGTGTGTCGGAGTGTTTTGTAGTGTATTGGAGTGTTTTGATAGAATGTTTAGAAGCGAGAGTTTGGGAGTGTTTTGTATTGTTTTGGAGTATTGTGGTGTTTTGCTGCGTATTGGACTGTTTTGGAGTGGATTAGAGTGTTTGGGAGTGACTGTTTTCAACCGAGTGTTTTGGATTGAATGTTTAGAAGCGAGAATTTTTGAGTGTTTGGGAGTATTCTGGAGTATTTTATATTGTTTTGGAGTGTTTTGATATGTTTCGGACTGTTTTGGAGTGTTGTGGAGTGTTCTGGTGTGTTTTTGAGTTATGTCGTGTTTTGATGTGTTTTGGAGTGGATTGGAGTGTTTGGGGGTGACTGCTTTGAAACGAGTGTTTTGGACTGTTTTGGAGTGTTGTGAAGTGTTTTGAAGTTTTTCGTAGTGTATGGGACTGTTTTGGAGTGTTTGGGAATGTGTCGGAGTGTTTTGTAGTGTATTGGAGTGTTTTGGATAGAATGTTTAGAATCGAGAATTTGGGAGTGTTTTGTAATACTTTGGAGTGTTGTGGTGTTTTGGTGTGTATTGGACTATTTTGGAGTGTTTTGGAGTGCTCTGCTGTGTTTTTGAGTTATGTCGTGTTTTGAAGTGTTTTGGAGTGGATTGGCGTGTTTGGGAGTTATTGTTTTGAACCGAGTGTTTTGGATTGAGTGTTTAGAAGCGAGAATTTTCGAGTGTTTGGGAGTGTTTTGGAGTGTTTTGGACGGTTATGCAGTGTTGTGGAGTGTTCTGGTGTGTTTTTGAGTTATGTCGTGTTTTGAAGTGTTTTGGATAGAATGTTTAAAAGCGAGAATTTGGGAGTGTTTTGTAATACTTTGGAGTGTTGTGGTGTTTTGGTGTGTATTGGACTATTTTGGAGTGTTTTGGAGTGCTCTGCTGTGTTATGTCGTGTTTTCAAGTGTTTTGGAGTGGATTGGCGTGTTTGGGAGTGATTGTTTTGAACCGAGTGTTTTGCATTGAGTGTTTAGAAGCGAGAATTTTCGAGTGTTTGGGAGTGTTTTTGAGTGTTTTATCAATATATGTGGTGTTTTGGACTGTTATGCAGTGTTGTGGAGTGTTCTGGTGTGTTTTTGTGTTATGTCGTGTTTTGAAGTCTTTCGGAGCGTTTGGGAGTGTTATAGAGGGTTTCGGAGTGTATGGGACTCTTTGGGCGTGTTTGGGAGTGTTTTGGACTCTTTTCGTGTGTTTTGGATCGTTTTGGTGTGCTGTTGAGTGTTTTGGAGTGAGTGCTTAGTAGCCAGTGTTCTGGAGTGTTTTGGAGTGTTATGAAGTGTTTTGCAATGTTTCGTAGTGTATGGGACTGATTTGGAGTGTTTGGGAGTGTGTCGGAGTGTTATGTAGTGTATTGGAGTGTTTTGATAGAATGTTTAGAAGCGAGAGTTTGGGAGTGTTTTGTATTGTTTTGGAGTATTGTGGTGTTTTGCTGCGTATTGGACTGTTTTGGAGTGGATTAGAGTGTTTGGGAGTGACTGTTTTCAACCGAGTGTTTTGGAGTGTTTGGATTGAGTATTTAGAAGCGAGAATTTTCGAGTGTTTGGGAGTGTTTTGTAGTGTTTTGTATTGTGTTGTGGTGTTTTGGTGTGTTTTGGACTGTTTTGGAGTGTTGTGGAGTGTTCTGGTGTGTTTTTGAGTTATTTCGTGTTTTTAAGTGGATCGGAGTGTTTGGGAGTGTTTTAGAGGGTTTCGGAGTGTATGGGACTCTTTTGGCGTGTTTGGGAGTGTTTTGGACTCTTTTAGTGTGCTTTGGATTGTTTTGGTGTGCTGTTGAGTGTTTTGGAGTGAGTGCTTAGTAGCCAGTGTTTTGGAGTGTTTTGGAGTGTTATGGAGGGTTTTGGATAGAATGTTTAGAAGCGAGAATTTGGGAGTGTTTTGCGTTATTTTGGAGTGTTGTGGTGTTTTTGTGTGTATTGGACTATTTTGGAGTGTTGTGGAGTGATCTGCTGTGTTTTTGAGTTATGTCGTGTCTTGAAGTGTTTTGGTGTGGATTGGCGTGTTTGGGAGTGATTGTTTTGAAACGAGTGTTTTGGATTGAATGTTTAGAAGCGAGAATTTTCGAGTGTTTGGGAGTGTTTTTGAATGTTTTATATTGTGTTGTGGTGTTTTGGACTGTTATGCAGTGTTGTGGTGTTTTGGTGTGTGTTTGAGTTATGTCGTGTTTTGAAGTCGATCGGAGTGTTTGGGAGTGCTTTAGAGGGTTTCGCAGTGTATGGGACTTTTTGGGCGTGTTTGGGAGTGTTTTGGACTCTTTTAGTGTGTTTTGGATCGTTTTGGTGTGCTGCTAAGTGGTTTGGAGTGAGTGCTTAGTAGCCAGTGTTTTGGAGTGTTTTGGAGTGGTATGAAGTGTTTTGCAATGTTTCGTAGTGTATGGGACTGACTTGGAGTGTTTGGGAGTGTGTCGGAGTGTTTTGTAGTGTATTGGAGTGTTTTTGTTAGATTGTTTAGAAGCGAGAGTTTGGGAGTGTTTTGTATTGTTTTGGAGTATTGTGGTGTTTTGGTGCGTATTGGACTGTTTTGGAGTGGATTAGAGTGTTTGGGAGTGATTGTTTTGAACCGAGTGTTTTGCATTGAGTGTTTAGAAGCGAGAATTTTCGAGTGTTTGGGAGTGTTTTTGAGTGTTTTATCAATATATGTGGTGTTTTGGACTGTTATGCAGTGTTGTGGAGTGTTCTGGTGTGTTTTTGTGTTATGTCGTGTTTTGAAGTCTTTCGGAGCGTTTGGGAGTGTTATAGAGGGTTTCGGAGTGTATGGGACTCTTTGGGCGTGTTTGGGAGTGTTTTGGACTCTTTTCGTGTGTTTTGGATCGTTTTGGTGTGCTGTTGAGTGTTTTGGAGTGAGTGCTTAGTAGCCAGTGTTCTGGAGTGTTTTGGAGTGTTATGAAGTGTTTTGCAATGTTTCGTAGTGTATGGGACTGATTTGGAGTGTTTGGGAGTGTGTCGGAGTGTTTTGTAGTGTATTGGAGTGTTTTGATAGAATGTTTAGAAGCGAGAGTTTGGGAGTGTTTTGTATTGTTTTGGAGTATTGTGGTGTTTTGCTGCGTATTGGACTGTTATGGAGTGGATTAGAGTGTTTGGGAGTGACTGTTTTCAACCGAGTGTTTTGGAGTGTTTGGATTGAGTATTTAGAAGCGAGAATTTTCGAGTGTTTGGGAGTGTTTTGTAGTGTTTTGTATTGTGTTGTGGTGTTTTGGTGTGTTTTGGACTGTTTTGGAGTGTTGTGGAGTGTTCTGGTGTGTTTTTGAGTTATTTCGTGTTTTGAAGTGGATCGGAGTGTTTGGGAGTGTTTTAGAGGGTTTCGGAGTGTATGGGACTCTTTTGGCGTGTTTGGGAGTGTTTTGGACTCTTTTAGTGTGCTTTGGATTGTTTTGGTGTGCTCTTGAGTGTTTTGGAGTGAGTGCTTAGTAGCCAGTGTTTTGGAGTGTTTTGGAGTGTTATGGAGGGTTTTGGATAGAATGTTTAGAAGCGAGAATTTGGGAGTGTTTTGCGTTATTTTGGAGTGTTGTGGTGTTTTGGTGTGTATTGGACTATTTTGGAGTGTTGTGGAGTGATCTGCTGTGTTTTTGAGTTATGTCGTGTCTTGAAGTGTTTTGGTGTGGATTGGCGTGTTTGGGAGTGATTGTTTTGAAACGAGTGTTTTGGATTGAATGTTTAGAAGCGAGAATTTTCGAGTGTTTGGGAGTGTTTTTGAATGTTTTATATTGTGTTGTGGTGTTTTGGACTGTTATGCAGTGTTGTGGTGTTTTGGTGTGTGTTTGAGTTATGTCGTGTTTTGAAGTCGATCGGAGCGTTTGGGAGTGTTATAGAGGGTTTCGGAGTGTATGGGACTCTTTGGGCGTGTTTGGGAGTGTTTTGGACTCTTTTCGTGTGTTTTGGATCGTTTTGTTGTGCTGTTGAGTGTTTTGGAGTGAGTGCTTAGTAGCCAGTGTTCTGGAGTGTTTTGGAGTGTTATGAAGTGTTTTGCAATGTTTCGTAGTGTATGGGACTGATTTGGAGTGTTTGGGAGTGTGTCGGAGTGTTTTGTAGTGTATTGGAGTGTTTTGATAGAATGTTTAGAAGCGAGAGTTTGGGAGTGTTTTGTATTGTTTTGGAGTATTGTGGTGTTTTGCTGCGTATTGGACTGTTTTGGAGTGGATTAGAGTGTTTGGGAGTGACTGTTTTCAACCGAGTGTTTTGGATTGAATGTTTAGAAGCGAGAATTTTTGAGTGTTTGGGAGTATTCTGGAGTATTTTATATTGTTTTGGAGTGTTTTGATATGTTTCGGACTGTTTTGGAGTGTTGTGGAGTGTTCTGGTGTGTTTTTGAGTTATGTCGTGTTTTGATGTGTTTTGGAGTGGATTGGAGTGTTTGGGGGTGACTGCTTTGAAACGAGTGTTTTGGACTGTTTTGGAGTGTTGTGAAGTGTTTTGAAGTTTTTCGTAGTGTATGGGACTGTTTTGGAGTGTTTGGGAATGTGTCGGAGTGTTTTGTAGTGTATTGGAGTGTTTTGGATAGAATGTTTAGAAT
This sequence comes from Somniosus microcephalus, assembly GCF_052327205.1. Lineage (NCBI taxonomy): Eukaryota > Metazoa > Chordata > Chondrichthyes > Squaliformes > Somniosidae > Somniosus > Somniosus microcephalus. The sequence goes on from NW_028225183.1 coordinate 55,183,582, forward strand.
CGAGAATTTGGGAGTGTTTTGTAATACTTTGGAGTGTTGTGGTGTTTTGGTGTGTATTGGACTATTTTGGAGTGTTTTGGAGTGCTCTGCTGTGTTTTTGAGTTATGTCGTGTTTTGAAGTGTTTTGGAGTGGATTGGCGTGTTTGGGAGTTATTGTTTTGAACCGAGTGTTTTGGATTGAGTGTTTAGAAGCGAGAATTTTCGAGTGTTTGGGAGTGTTTTGGAGTGTTTTGGACGGTTATGCAGTGTTGTGGAGTGTTCTGGTGTGTTTTTGAGTTATGTCGTGTTTTGAAGTGTTTTGGATAGAATGTTTAAAAGCGAGAATTTGGGAGTGTTTTGTAATACTTTGGAGTGTTGTGGTGTTTTGGTGTGTATTGGACTATTTTGGAGTGTTTTGGAGTGCTCTGCTGTGTTATGTCGTGTTTTCAAGTGTTTTGGAGTGGATTGGCGTGTTTGGGAGTGATTGTTTTGAACCGAGTGTTTTGCATTGAGTGTTTAGAAGCGAGAATTTTCGAGTGTTTGGGAGTGTTTTTGAGTGTTTTATCAATATATGTGGTGTTTTGGACTGTTATGCAGTGTTGTGGAGTGTTCTGGTGTGTTTTTGTGTTATGTCGTGTTTTGAAGTCTTTCGGAGCGTTTGGGAGTGTTATAGAGGGTTTCGGAGTGTATGGGACTCTTTGGGCGTGTTTGGGAGTGTTTTGGACTCTTTTCGTGTGTTTTGGATCGTTTTGGTGTGCTGTTGAGTGTTTTGGAGTGAGTGCTTAGTAGCCAGTGTTCTGGAGTGTTTTGGAGTGTTATGAAGTGTTTTGCAATGTTTCGTAGTGTATGGGACTGATTTGGAGTGTTTGGGAGTGTGTCGGAGTGTTATGTAGTGTATTGGAGTGTTTTGATAGAATGTTTAGAAGCGAGAGTTTGGGAGTGTTTTGTATTGTTTTGGAGTATTGTGGTGTTTTGCTGCGTATTGGACTGTTTTGGAGTGGATTAGAGTGTTTGGGAGTGACTGTTTTCAACCGAGTGTTTTGGAGTGTTTGGATTGAGTATTTAGAAGCGAGAATTTTCGAGTGTTTGGGAGTGTTTTGTAGTGTTTTGTATTGTGTTGTGGTGTTTTGGTGTGTTTTGGACTGTTTTGGAGTGTTGTGGAGTGTTCTGGTGTGTTTTTGAGTTATTTCGTGTTTTTAAGTGGATCGGAGTGTTTGGGAGTGTTTTAGAGGGTTTCGGAGTGTATGGGACTCTTTTGGCGTGTTTGGGAGTGTTTTGGACTCTTTTAGTGTGCTTTGGATTGTTTTGGTGTGCTGTTGAGTGTTTTGGAGTGAGTGCTTAGTAGCCAGTGTTTTGGAGTGTTTTGGAGTGTTATGGAGGGTTTTGGATAGAATGTTTAGAAGCGAGAATTTGGGAGTGTTTTGCGTTATTTTGGAGTGTTGTGGTGTTTTTGTGTGTATTGGACTATTTTGGAGTGTTGTGGAGTGATCTGCTGTGTTTTTGAGTTATGTCGTGTCTTGAAGTGTTTTGGTGTGGATTGGCGTGTTTGGGAGTGATTGTTTTGAAACGAGTGTTTTGGATTGAATGTTTAGAAGCGAGAATTTTCGAGTGTTTGGGAGTGTTTTTGAATGTTTTATATTGTGTTGTGGTGTTTTGGACTGTTATGCAGTGTTGTGGTGTTTTGGTGTGTGTTTGAGTTATGTCGTGTTTTGAAGTCGATCGGAGTGTTTGGGAGTGCTTTAGAGGGTTTCGCAGTGTATGGGACTTTTTGGGCGTGTTTGGGAGTGTTTTGGACTCTTTTAGTGTGTTTTGGATCGTTTTGGTGTGCTGCTAAGTGGTTTGGAGTGAGTGCTTAGTAGCCAGTGTTTTGGAGTGTTTTGGAGTGGTATGAAGTGTTTTGCAATGTTTCGTAGTGTATGGGACTGACTTGGAGTGTTTGGGAGTGTGTCGGAGTGTTTTGTAGTGTATTGGAGTGTTTTTGTTAGATTGTTTAGAAGCGAGAGTTTGGGAGTGTTTTGTATTGTTTTGGAGTATTGTGGTGTTTTGGTGCGTATTGGACTGTTTTGGAGTGGATTAGAGTGTTTGGGAGTGATTGTTTTGAACCGAGTGTTTTGGATTGAATGTTTAGAAGCGAGAATTTTCGAGTGTTTGGGAGTGTTTTTGAGTGTTTTATCAATATATGTGGTGTTTTGGACTGTTATGCAGTGTTGTGGAGTGTTCTGGTGTGTTTTTGAGTTATGTCGTGTTTTGAAGTCGATCGGAGCGTTTGGGAGTGTTATAGAGGGTTTCGGAGTGTATGGGACTCTTTGGGCGTGTTTGGAGTGCTTTGGACTCTTTTCGTGTGTTTTGGATCGTTTTGGTGTGCTGTTGAGTGTTTTGGAGTGAGTGCTTAGTAGCCAGTGTTCTGGAGTGTTTTGGAGTGTTACGAAGTGTTTTGCAATGTTTCGTAGTGTATTGGACTATTTTGGAGTGTTTTGGAGTGCTCTGCTGTGTTTTTGAGTTATGTCGTGTTTTGAAGTGTTTTGGAGTGGATTGGCGTGTTTGGGAGTTATTGTTTTGAACCGAGTGTTTTGGATTGAGTGTTTAGAAGCGAGAATTTTCGAGTGTTTGGGAGTGTTTTGGAGTGTTTTGGACGGTTATGCAGTGTTGTGGAGTGTTCTGGTGTGTTTTTGAGTTATGTCGTGTTTTGAAGTGTTTTGGATAGAATGTTTAAAAGCGAGAATTTGGGAGTGTTTTGTAATACTTTGGAGTGTTGTGGTGTTTTGGTGTGTATTGGACTATTTTGGAGTGTTTTGGAGTGCTCTGCTGTGTTATGTCGTGTTTTGAAGTGTTTTGGAGTGGATTGGCGTGTTTGGGAGTGATTGTTTTGAACCGAGTGTTTTGCATTGAGTGTTTAGAAGCGAGAATTTTCGAGTGTTTGGGAGTGTTTTTGAGTGTTTTATCAATATATGTGGTGTTTTGGACTGTTATGCAGTGTTGTGGAGTGTTCTGGTGTGTTTTTGTGTTATGTCGTGTTTTGAAGTCTTTCGGAGCGTTTGGGAGTGTTATAGAGGGTTTCGGAGTGTATGGGACTCTTTGGGCGTGTTTGGGAGTGTTTTGGACTCTTTTCGTGTGTTTTGGATCGTTTTGGTGTGCTGTTGAGTGTTTTGGAGTGAGTGCTTAGTAGCCAGTGTTCTGGAGTGTTTTGGAGTGTTATGAAGTGTTTTGCAATGTTTCGTAGTGTATGGGACTGATTTGGAGTGTTTGGGAGTGTGTCGGAGTGTTTTGTAGTGTATTGGAGTGTTTTGATAGAATGTTTAGAAGCGAGAGTTTGGGAGTGTTTTGTATTGTTTTGGAGTATTGTGGTGTTTTGCTGCGTATTGGACTGTTTTGGAGTGGATTAGAGTGTTTGGGAGTGACTGTTTTCAACCGAGTGTTTTGGAGTGTTTGGATTGAGTATTTAGAAGCGAGAATTTTCGAGTGTTTGGGAGTGTTTTGTAGTGTTTTGTATTGTGTTGTGGTGTTTTGGTGTGTTTTGGACTGTTTTGGAGTGTTGTGGAGTGTTCTGGTGTGTTTTTGAGTTATTTCGTGTTTTTAAGTGGATCGGAGTGTTTGGGAGTGTTTTAGAGGGTTTCGGAGTGTATGGGACTCTTTTGGCGTGTTTGGGAGTGTTTTGGACTCTTTTAGTGTGCTTTGGATTGTTTTGGTGTGCTGTTGAGTGTTTTGGAGTGAGTGCTTAGTAGCCAGTGTTTTGGAGTGTTTTGGAGTGTTATGGAGGGTTTTGGATAGAATGTTTAGAAGCGAGAATTTGGGAGTGTTTTGCGTTATTTTGGAGTGTTGTGGTGTTTTTGTGTGTATTGGACTATTTTGGAGTGTTGTGGAGTGATCTGCTGTGTTTTTGAGTTATGTCGTGTCTTGAAGTGTTTTGGTGTGGATTGGCGTGTTTGGGAGTGATTGTTTTGAAACGAGTGTTTTGGATTGAATGTTTAGAAGCGAGAATTTTCGAGTGTTTGGGAGTGTTTTTGAATGTTTTATATTGTGTTGTGGTGTTTTGGACTGTTATGCAGTGTTGTGGTGTTTTGGTGTGTGTTTGAGTTATGTCGTGTTTTGAAGTCGATCGGAGTGTTTGGGAGTGCTTTAGAGGGTTTCGCAGTGTATGGGACTTTTTGGGCGTGTTTGGGAGTGTTTTGGACTCTTTTAGTGTGTTTTGGATCGTTTTGGTGTGCTGCTAAGTGGTTTGGAGTGAGTGCTTAGTAGCCAGTGTTTTGGAGTGTTTTGGAGTGGTATGAAGTGTTTTGCAATGTTTCGTAGTGTATGGGACTGACTTGGAGTGTTTGGGAGTGTGTCGGAGTGTTTTGTAGTGTATTGGAGTGTTTTTGTTAGATTGTTTAGAAGCGAGAGTTTGGGAGTGTTTTGTATTGTTTTGGAGTATTGTGGTGTTTTGGTGCGTATTGGACTGTTTTGGAGTGGATTAGAGTGTTTGGGAGTGATTGTTTTGAACCGAGTGTTTTGGATTGAATGTTTAGAAGCGAGAATTTTCGAGTGTTTGGGAGTGTTTTTGAGTGTTTTATCAATATATGTGGTGTTTTGGACTGTTATGCAGTGTTGTGGAGTGTTCTGGTGTGTTTTTGAGTTATGTCGTGTTTTGAAGTGTTTTGGATAGAATGTTTAGAAGCGAGAATTTGGGAGTGTTTTGTAATACTTTGGAGTGTTGTGGTGTTTTGGTGTGTATTGGACTATTTTGGAGTGTTTTGGAGTGCTCTGCTGTGTTTTTGAGTTATGTCGTGTTTTGAAGTGTTTTGGAGTGGATTGGCGTGTTTGGGAGTGATTGTTTTGAACCGAGTGTTTTGGATTGAGTGTTTAGAAGCGAGAATTTTCGAGTGTTTGGGAGTGTTTTTGAGTGTTTTATCAATATATGTGGTGTTTTGGACTGTTATGCAGTGTTGTGGAGTGTTCTGGTGTGTTTTTGAGTTATGTCGTGTTTTGAAGTCGATCGGAGCGTTTGGGAGTGTTATAGAGGGTTTCGGAGTGTATGAGACTCTTTGGGCGTGTTTGGGAGTGTTTTGGACTCTTTTCGTGTGTTTTGGATCGTTTTGTTGTGCTGTTGAGTGTTTTGGAGTGAGTGCTTAGTAGCCAGTGTTCTGGAGTGTTTTGGAGTGTTATGAAGTGTTTTGCAATGTTTCGTAGTGTATGGGACTGATTTGGAGTGTTTGGGAGTGTGTCGGGGTGTTTTGTAGTGTATTGGAGTGTTTTGATAGAATGTTTAGAAGCGAGAGTTTGGGAGTGTTTTGTATTGTTTTGGAGTATTGTGGTGTTTTGCTGCGTATTGGACTGTTTTGGAGTGGATTAGAGTGTTTGGGAGTGACTGTTTTCAACCGAGTGTTTTGGATTGAATGTTTAGAAGCGAGAATTTTTGAGTGTTTGGGAGTATTCTGGAGTATTTTATATTGTTTTGGAATGTTTTGGTCTGTTTCGGACTGTTTTGGAGTGTTGTGAAGTGTTTTGAAGTTTTTCGTAGTGTATGGGACTGTTTTGGAGTGTTTGGGAATGTGTCGGAGTGTTTTGTAGTGTATTGGAGTGTTTTGGATAGAATGTTTAGAATCGAGAATTTGGGAGTGTTTTGTAATACATTGGAGTGTTGTGGTGTTTTGGTGTGTATTGGACTATTTTGGCGTGTTTTGGAGTGCTCTGCTGTGTTTTTGAGTTATGTCGTGTTTTGAAGTGTTTTGGAGTGGATTGGCGTGTTTGGGAGTTATTGTTTTGAACCGAGTGTTTTGGATTGAGTGTTTAGAAGCGAGAATTTTCGAGTGTTTGGGAGTGTTTTTGAGTGTTTTGGACTGTTATGCAGTGTTGTGGAGTGTTCTGGTGTGTTTCTGAGTTATGTCGTGTTTTGAAGTCGATCGGAGCGTTTGGGAGTGTTTTAGAGGGTTTCGGAGTGTATGGGTCTCTTTGGGCGTGTTTGGGAGTGTTTTGGACTCTTTTAGTGTGTTTTGGATCGTTTTGGTGTGCTGTGGAATGTTTTGGAGTGAGTGCTTAGTAGCCAGTGTTTTGGAGTGTTTTGGAGTGTTATGAAGTGTTTTGCAATGTTTCGTAGTGTATGGGACTGATTTGGAGTGTTTGGGAGTGTGTCGGAGTGTTTTGTATTGTATTGGAGTGTTTTTATAGAATGTTTAGAAGCGAGAGTTTGGGAGTGTTTTGTATTGTTTTGGAGTATTGTGGTGTTTTGCTGCGTATTGGACTGTTTTGGAGTGGATTAGAGTGTTTGGGAGTGACTGTTTTCAACCGAGTGTTTTGGATTGAATGTTTAGAAGCGAGAATTTTCGAGTGTTTGGGAGTATTTTGGAGTATTTTATATTGTTTTGGAGTGTTTTGTTATGTTTCGGACTGTTTTGGAGTGTTGTGGAGTGTTCTGGTGTGTTTTTGAGTTATGTCGTGTTTTGAAGTGTTTTGGATAGAATGTTTAGAAGCGAGAATTTGGGAGTGTTTTGTAATACTTTGGAGTGTTGTGGTGTTTTGGTGTATATTGGACTATTTTGGAGTGTTTTGGAGTGCTCTGCTGTGTTTTTGAGTTATGTCGTGTTTTGAAGTGTTTTGGAGTGGATTGGCGTGTTTGGGAGTGATTGTTTTGAACCGAGTGTTTTGGATTGAGTGTTTAGAAGCGAGAATTTTCGAGTGTTTGGGAGTGTTTTTGAGTGTTTTATCAATATATGTGGTGTTTTGGACTGTTATGCAGTGTTGTGGAGTGTTCTGGTGTGTTTTTGAGTTATGTCGTGTTTTGAAGTCGATCGGAGCGTTTGGGAGTGTTATAGAGGGTTTCGGTGTGTATGGGACTCTTTGGGCGTGTTTGGGAGTGTTTTGGACTCTTTTCGTGTGTTTTGGATCGTTTTGGTGTGCTGTTGAGTGTTTTGGAGTGAGTGCTTAGTAGCCAGTGTTCTGGAGTGTTTTGGAGTGTTATGAAGTGTTTTGCAATGTTTCGTAGTGTATGGGACTGATTTGGAGTGTTTGGGAGTGTGTCGGAGTGTTTTGTAGTGTATTGGAGTGTTTTGATAGAATGTTTAGAAGCGAGAGTTTGGGAGTGTTTTGTATTGTTTTGGAGTATTGTGGTGTTTTGCTGCGTATTGGACTGTTTTGGAGTGGATTAGAGTGTTTGGGAGTGACTGTTTTCAACCGAGTGTTTTGGATTGAATGTTTAGAAGCGAGAATTTTTGAGTGTTTGGGAGTATTCTGGAGTATTTTATATTGTTTTGGAGTGTTTTGATATGTTTCGGACTGTTTTGGAGTGTTGTGGAGTGTTCTGGTGTGTTTTTGAGTTATGTCGTGTTTTGAAGTGTTTTGGAGTGGATTGGAGTGTTTGGGGGTGACTGCTTTGAAACGAGTGTTTTGGACTGTTTTGGAGTGTTGTGAAGTGTTTTGAAGTTTCTCGTAGTGTATGGGACTGTTTTGGAGTGTTTGGGAATGTGTCGGAGTGTTTTGTAGTGTATTGGAGTGTTTTGGATAGAATGTTTAGAATCGAGAATTTGGGAGTGTTTTGTAATACTTTGGAGTGTTGTGGTGTTTTGGTGTGTATTGGACTATTTTGGAGTGTTTTGGAGTGATCTGCTGTGTTTTTGAGTTATGTCGTGTTTTGAAGTGTTTTGGAGTGGATTGGCGTGTTTGGGAGTTATTGTTTTGAACCGAGTGTTTTGGATTGAGTGTTTAGAAGCGAGAATTTTCGAGTGTTTGGGAGTGTTTTTGAGTGTTTTGGACTGTTATGCAGTGTTGTGGAGTGTTCTGGTGTGTTTTTGAGTTATGTCGTGTTTTGAAGTCGATCGGAGCGTTTGGGAGTGTTTTAGAGGGTTTCGGAGTGTATGGGTCTCTTTGGGCGTGTTTGGGAGTGTTTTGGACTCTTTTAGTGTGTTTTGGATCGTTTTGGTGTGCTGTGGAATGTTTTGGAGTGAGTGCTTAGTAGCCAGTGTTTTGGAGTGTTTTGGAGTGTTATGAAGTGTTTTGCAATGTTTCGTAGTGTATGGGACTGATTTGGAGTGTTTGGGAGTGTGTCGGAGTGTTTTGTATTGTATTGGAGTGTTTTGATAGAATGTTTAGAAGCGAGAGTTTGAGAGTGTTTTGTATTGTTTTGGAGTATTGTGGTGTTTTGCTGCGTATTGGACTGTTTTGGAGTGGATTAGAGTGTTTGGGAGTGACTGTTTTGAACCGAGTGTTTTGGATTGAATGTTTAGAAGCGAGAATTTTCGAGTGTTTGGGAGTATTTTGGAGTATTTTATATTGTTTTGGAGTGTTTTGGTATGTTTCGGACTGTTTTGGAGTGTTGTGGAGTGTTCTGGTGTGTTTTTGAGTTATGTCGTGTTTTGAAGTGTTTTGGATAGAATGTTTAGAAGCGAGAATTTGGGAGTGTTTTGTAATACTTTGGAGTGTTGTGGTGTTTTGGTGTGTATTGGACTATTTTGGAGTGTTTTGGAGTGCTCTGCTGTGTTTTTGAGTTATGTCGTGTTTTGAAGTGTTTTGGAGTGGATTGGCGTGTTTGGGAGTGATTGTTTTGAACCGAGTGTTTTGGATTGAGTGTTTAGAAGCGAGAATTTTCGAGTGTTTGGGAGTGTTTTTGAGTGTTTTATCAATATATGTGGTGTTTTGGACTGTTATGCAGTGTTGTGGAGTGTTCTGGTGTGTTTTTGAGTTATGTCGTGTTTTGAAGTCGATCGGAGCGTTTGGGAGTGTTATAGAGGGTTTCGGAGTGTATGGGACTCTTTGGGCGTGTTTTGGATCGTTTTGGTGTGCTGTTGAGTGTTTTGGAGTGAGTGCTTAGTAGCCAGTTTTCTGGAGTGTTTTGGAGTGTTACGAAGTGTTTTGCAATGTTTCGTAGTGTATGGGACTGATTTGGAGTGTTTGGGAGTGTGTCGGAGTGTTTTGTAGTGTATTGGAGTGTTTTGATAGAATGTTTAGAAGCGAGAGTTTGGGAGTGTTTTGTATTGTTTTGGAGTATTGTGGTGTTTTGCTGCGTATTGGACTGTTTTGGAGTGGATTAGAGTGTTTGGGAGTGACTGTTTTCAACCGAGTGTTTTGGATTGAATGTTTAGAAGCGAGAATTTTTGAGTGTTTGGGAGTATTCTGGAGTATTTTATATTGTTTTGGAGTGTTTTGATATGTTTCGGACTGTTTTGGAGTGTTGTGGAGTGTTCTGGTGTGTTTTTGAGTTATGTCGTGTTTTGAAGTGTTTTGGAGTGGATTGGAGTGTTTGGGGGTGACTGCTTTGAAACGAGTGTTTTGGACTGTTTTGGAGTGTTGTGAAGTGTTTTGAAGTTTTTCGTAGTGTATGGGACTGTTTTGGAGTGTTTGGGAATGTGTCGGAGTGTTTTGTAGTGTATTGGAGTGTTTTGGATAGAATGTTTAGAAGCGAGAGTTTGGGAGTGTTTTGTATTGTTTTGGAGTATTGTGGTGTTTTGCTGCGTATTGGACTGTTTTGGAGTGGATTAGAGTGTTTGGGAGTGACTGTTTTCAACCGAGTGTTTTGGAGTGTTTGGATTCAGTATTTAGAAGCGAGAATTTTCGAGTGCTTGGGAGTGTTTTGTAGTGTTTTGTATTGTGTTGTGGTGTTTTGGTGTGTTTTGGACTGTTTTGGAGTGTTGTGGAGTGTTCTGGTGTGTTTTTGAGTTATGTCGTGTTTTGAAGTGTTTTGGAGTGGATTGGAGTGTTTGGGGGTGACTGCTTTGAAACGAGTGTTTTGGACTGTTTTGGAGTGTTGTGAAGTGTTTTGAAGTTTTTCGTAGTGTATGGGACTGTTTTGGAGTGTTTGGGAATGTGTCGGAGTGTTTTGTAGTGTATTGGAGTGTTTTGGATAGAATGTTTAGAATCGAGAATTTGGGAGTGTTTTGTAATACTTTGGAGTGTTGTGGTGTTTTGGTGTGTATTGGACTATTTTGGAGTGTTTTGGAGTGCTCTGCCGTGTTTTTGAGTTATGTCGTGTTTTGAAGTGTTTTGGAGTGGATTGGCGTGTTTGGGAGTTATTGTTTTGAACCGAGTGTTTTGGATTGAGTGTTTAGAAGCGAGAATTTTCGAGTGTTTGGGAGTGTTTTGGAGTGTTTTGGACGGTTATGCAGTGTTGTGGAGTGTTCTGGTGTGTTTTGGAGTTATGTCGTGTTTTGAAGTCGATCGGAGCGTTTGGGAGTGTTTTAGAGGGTTTCGGAGTGTATGGGTCTCTTTGGGCGTGTTTGGGAGTGTTTTGGACTCTTTTAGTGTGTTTTGGATCGTTTTGGTGTGCTGTTGAGTGTTTTGGAGTGAGTGCTTAGTAGCCAGTGTTTTGGAGAGTTTTGGAGTGTTATGAAGTGTTTTGCAATGTTTCGTAGTGTATGGGACTGATTTGGAGTGTTTGGGAGTGTGTCGGAGTGTTTTGTATTGTATTGGAGTGTTTTGATAGAATGTTTAGAAGCGAGAGTTTGGGAGTGTTTTGTATTGTTTTGGAGTATTGTGGTGTTTTGCTGCGTATTGGACTGTTTTGGAGTGGATTAGAGTGTTTGGGAGTGACTGTTTTGAACCGAGTGTTTTGGATTGAATGTTTAGAAGCGAGAATTTTCGAGTGTTTGGGAGTATTTTGGAGTATTTTATATTGTTTTGGAGTGTTTGGTATGTTTCGGACTGTTTTGGAGTGTTGTGGAGTGTTCTGGTGTGTTTTTGAGTTATGTCGTGTTTTGAAGTGTTTTGGATAGAATGTTTAGAAGCGAGAATTTGGGAGTGTTTTGTAATACTTTGGAGTGTTGTGGTGTTTTGGTGTGTATTGGACGATTTTGGAGTGTTTTGGAGTGCTCTGCTGTGTTTTTGAGTTATGTCGTGTTTTGAAGTGTTTTGGAGTGGATTGGCGTGTTTGGGAGTTATTGTTTTGAACCGAGTGTTTTGGATTGAGTGTTTAGAAGCGAGAATTTTCGAGTGTTTGGGAGTGTTTTTGAGTGTTTTGGACTGTTATGCAGTTTTGTGGAGTGTTCTGGTGTGTTTTTGAGTTATGTCGTGTTTTGAAGTCGATCGGAGCGTTTGGGAGTGTTTTAGAGGGTTTCGGAGTGTATGGGTCTCTTTGGGCGTGTTTGGGAGTGTTTTGGACTCTTTTAGTGTGTTTTGGATCGTTTTGGTGTGCTGTTGAATGTTTTGGAGTGAGTGCTTAGTAGCCAGTGTTTTGGAGTGTTTTGCAGTGTTATGAAGTGTTTTGCAATGTTTCGTAGTGTATGGGACTGATTTGGAGTGTTTGGGAATGTGTCGGAGTGTTTTGTAGTGTATTGGAGTGTTTTGGATAGAATGTTTAGAATCGAGAATTTGGGAGTGTTTTGTAATACTTTGGAGTGTTGTGGTGTTTTGGTGTGTATTGGACTATTTTGGAGTGTTTTGGAGTGCTCTGCTGTGTTTTTGAGTTATGTCGTGTTTTGAAGTGTTTTGGAGTGGATTGGCGTGTTTGGGAGTTATTGTTTTGAACCGAGTGTTTTGGATTGAGTGTTTAGAAGCGAGAATTTTCGAGTGTTTGGGAGTGTTTTTGAGTGTTTTGGACTGTTATGCAGTTTTGTGGAGTGTTCTGGTGTGTTTTTGAGTTATGTCGTGTTTTGAAGTCGATCGGAGCGTTTGGGAGTGTTTTAGAGGGTTTCGGAGTGTATGGGTCTCTTTGGGCGTGTTTGGGAGTGTTTTGGACTCTTTTAGTGTGTTTTGGATCGTTTTGGAGTGAGTGCTTAGTAGCCAGTGTTTTGGAGTGTTTTGGAGTGTTATGAAGTGTTTTGCAATGTTTCGTAGTGTATGGGACTGATTTGGAGTGTTTGGGAGTGTGTCGGAGTGTTTTGTATTGTATTGGAGTGTTTTGATAGAATGTTTAGAATCGAGTGTTTTGTATTGTTTTGCAGTATTGTGGTGTTTTGCTGCGTATTGGACTGTTTTGGAGTGGATTAGAGTGTTTGGGAGTGACTGTTTTGAACCGAGTGTTTTGGATTGAATGTTTAGAAGCGACAATTTTCGAGTGTTTGGGAGTATTTTGGAGTATTTTATATTGTTTTGGAGTGTTTTGGTATGTTTCGGACTGTTTTGGAGTGTTGTGGAGTGTTCTGGTGTGTTTTTGAGTTATGTCGTGTTTTGAAGTGTTTTGGATAGAATGTTTAGAAGCGAGAATTTGGGAGTGTTTTGTAATACTTTGGAGTGTTGTGGTGTTTTGGTGTGTATTGGACTATTTTGGAGTGTTTTGGAGTGCTCTGCTGTGTTTTTGAGTTATGTCGTGTTTTGAAGTGTTTTGGAGTGGATTGGTGTGTTTGGGAGTGATTGTTTTGAACCGAGTGTTTTGGATTGAGTGTTTAGAAGCGAGAATTTTCGAGTGTTTGGGAGTGTTTTTGAGTCTTTTATCTATATATGTGGTGTTTTGGACTGTTATGCAGTGTTGTGGAGTGTTCTGGTGTGTTTTTGAGTTATGTCGTGTTTTGAAGTCGATCGGAGCGTTTGGGAGTGTTATAGAGGGTTTCGGAGTGTATGGGACTCTTTGGGCGTGTTTGGGAGTGTTTTGGACTCTTTTCGTGTGTTTTGGATCGTTTTGTTGTGCTGTTGAGTGTTTTGGAGTGAGTGCTTAGTAGCCAGTGTTCTGGAGTGTTTTGGAGTGTTATGAAGTGTTTTGCAATGTTTCGTAGTGTATGGGACTGATTTGGAGTGTTTGGGAGTGTGTCGGAGTGTTTTGTAGTGTATTGGAGTGTTTTGATAGAATGTTTAGAATCGAGAATTTGGGAGTGTTTTGTAATACTTTGGAGTGTTGTGGTGCTTTGGTGTGTATTGGACTAATTTGGAGTGTTTTGGAGTGCTCTGCTGTGTTTTTGAGTTATGTCGTGTTTTGAAGTGTTTTGGAGTGGATTGGCGTGTTTGGGAGTTATTGTTTTGAACCGAGTGTTTTGGATTGAGTGTTTAGAAGCGAGAATTTTCGAGTGTTTGGGAGTGTTTTTGAGTGTTTTGGACTGTTATGCAGTGTTGTGGAGTGTTCTGGTGTGTTTTTGAGTTATGTCGTGTTTTGAAGTCGATCGGAGCGTTTGGGAGTGTTTTAGAGGGTTTCGGAGTGTATGGGTCTCTTTGGGCGTGTTTGGGAGTGTTTTGGACTCTTTTAGTGTGTTTTGGATCGTTTTGGTGTGCTGTTGAATGTTTTGGAGTGAGTGCTTAGTAGCCAGTGTTTTGGAGTGTTTTGGAGTGTTATGAAGTGTTTTGCAATGTTTCGTAGTGTATGGGACTGATTTGGAGTGTTTGGGAGTGTGTCGGAGTGTTTTGTATTGTATTGGAGTGTTTTGATAGAATGTTTAGAATCGAGAGTTTGGGAGTGTTTTGTATTGTTTTGCAGTATTGTGGTGTTTTGCTGCGTATTGGACTGTTTTGGAGTGGATTAGAGTGTTTGGGAGTGACTGTTTTGAACCGAGTGTTTTGGATTGAATGTTTAGAAGCGACAATTTTCGAGTGTTTGGGAGTATTTTGGAGTATTTTATATTGTTTTGGAGTGTTTTGGTATGTTTCGGACTGTTTTGGAGTGTTGTGGAGTGTTCTGGTGTGTTTTTGAGTTATGTCGTGTTTTGAAGTGTTTTGGATAGAATGTTTAGAAGCGAGAATTTGGGAGTGTTTTGTAATACTTTGGAGTGTAGTGGTGTTTTGGTGTGTATTGGACTATTTTGGAGTGTTTTGGAGTGCTCTGCTGTGTTTTTGAGTTATGTCGTGTTTTGAAGTGTTTTGGAGTGGATTGGTGTGTTTGGCAGTGATTGTTTTGAACCGAGTGTTTTGGATTGAGTGTTTAGAAGCGAGAATTTTCGAGTGTTTGGGAGTGTTTTTGAGTCTTTTATCTATATATGTGGTGTTTTGGACTGTTATGCAGTGTTGTGGAGTGTTCTGGTGTGTTTTTGAGTTATGTCGTGTTTTGAAGTCGATCGGAGCGTTTGGGAGTGTTATAGAGGGTTTCGGAGTGTATGGGACTCTTTGGGCGTGTTTGGGAGTGTTTTGGACTCTTTTCGTGTGTTTTGGATCGTTTTGTTGTGCTGTTGAGTGTTTTGGAGTGAGTGCTTAGTAGCCAGTGTTCTGGAGTGTTTTGGAGTGTTATGAAGTGTTTTGCAATGTTTCGTAGTGTATGGGACTGATTTGGAGTGTTTGGGAGTGTGTCGGAGTGTTTTGTAGTGTATTGGAGTGTTTTGATAGAATGTTTAGAAGCGAGAGTTTGGGAGTGTTTTGTATTGTTTTGGAGTATTGTGGTGTTTTGCTGCGTATTGGACTGTTTTGGAGTGGATTAGAGTGTTTGGGAGTGACTGTTTTCAACCGAGTGTTTTGGAGTGTTTGGATTGAGTATTTAGAAGCGAGAATTTTCGAGTGTTTGGGAGTGTTTTGTAGTGTTTTGTATTGTGTTGTGGTGTTTTGGTGTGTTTTGGACTGTTTTGGAGTGTTGTGGAGTGTTCTGGTGTGTTTTTGAGTTATTTCGTGTTTTTAAGTGGATCGGAGTGTTTGGGAGTGTTTTAGAGGGTTTCGGAGTGTATGGGACTCTTTTGGCGTGTTTGGGAGTGTTTTGGACTCTTTTAGTGTGCTTTGGATTGTTTTGGTGTGCTGTTGAGTGTTTTGGAGTGAGTGCTTAGTAGCCAGTGTATTGGAGTGTTTTGGAGTGTTATGGAGGGTTTTGGATAGAATGTTTAGAAGCGGGAATTTGGGAGTGTTTTGCGTTATTTTGGAGTGTTGTGGTGTTTTTGTGTGTATTGGACTATTTTGGAGTGTTGTGGAGTGATCTGCTGTGTTTTTGAGTTATGTCGTGTCTTGAAGTGTTTTGGTGTGGATTGGCGTGTTTGGGAGTGATTGTTTTGAAACGAGTGTTTTGGATTGAATGTTTAGAAGCGAGAATTTTCGAGTGTTTGGGAGTGTTTTTGAATGTTTTATATTGTGTTGTGGTGTTTTGGACTGTTATGCAGTGTTGTGGTGTTTTGGTGTGTGTTTGAGTTATGTCGTGTTTTGAAGTCGATCGGAGTGTTTGGGAGTGCTTTAGAGGGTTTTGCAGTGTATGGGACTTTTTGGGCGTGTTTGGGAGTGTTTTGGACTCTTTTAGTGTGTTTTGGATCGTTTTGGTGTGCTGCTAAGTGGTTTGGAGTGAGTGCTTAGTAGCCAGTGTTTTGGAGTGTTTTGGAGTGGTATGAAGTGTTTTGCAATGTTTAGTAGTGTATGGGACTGACTTGGAGTGTTTGGGAGTGTGTCGGAGTGTTTTGTAGTGTATTGGAGTGTTTTTGTTAGATTGCTTAGAAGCGAGAGTTTGGGAGTGTTTTGTATTGTTTTGGAGTATTGTGGTGTTTTGGTGCGTATTGGACTGTTTTGGAGTGGATTAGAGTGTTTGGGAGTGATTGTTTTGAACCGAGTGTTTTGGATTGAATGTTTAGAAGCGAGAATTTTCGAGTGTTTGGGAGTGTTTTTGAGTGTTTTATCAATATATGTGGTGTTTTGGACTGTTATGCAGTGTTGTGGAGTGTTCTGGTGTGTTTTTGAGTTATGTCGTGTTTTGAAGTCGATCGGAGCGTTTGGGAGTGTTATAGAGGGTTTCGGAGTGTATGGGACTCTTTGGGCGTGTTTGGGAGTGTTTTGGACTCTTTTCGTGTGTTTTGGATCGTTTTGGTGTGCTGTTGAGTGTTTTGGAGTGAGTGCTTAGTAGCCAGTGTTCTGGAGTGTTTTGGAGTGTTACGAAGTGTTTGGCAATGTTTCGTAGTGTATGGGACTGATTTGGAGTGTTTGGGAGTGTGTCGGAGTGTTTTGTAGTATATTGGAGTGTTTTGATAGAATGTTTAGAAGCGAGAGTTTGGGAGTGTTTTGTATTGTTTTGGAGTATTGTGGTGTTTTGCTGCGTATTGGACTGTTTTGGAGTGGATTAGAGTGTTTGGGAGTGACTGTTTTCAACCGAGTGTTTTGGATTGAATGTTTAGAAGCGAGAATTTTTGAGTGTTTGGGAGTATTCTGGAGTATTTTATATTGTTTTGGAATGTTTTGGTATGTTTCGGACTGTTTTGGAGTGTTGTGAAGTGTTTTGAAGTTTTTCGTAGTGTATGGGACTGTTTTGGAGTGTTTGGGAATGTGCGGAGTGTTTTGTAGTGTATTGGATTGTTTTGGATAGAATGTTTAGAATCGAGAATTTGGGAGTGTTTTGTAATACTTTGGAGTGTTGTGGTGTTTTGGTGTGTATTGGACTATTTTGGAGTGTTTTGGAGTGCTCTGCTGTGTTTTTGAGTTATGTCGTGTTTTGAAGTGTTTTGGAGTGGATTGGCGTGTTTGGGAGTTATTGTTTTGAACCGAGTGTTTTGGATTGAGTGTTTAGAAGCGAGAATTTTCGAGTGTTTGGGAGTGTTTTTGAGTGTTTTGGACTGTTATGCAGTGTTGTGGAGTGTTCTGGTGTGTTTTTGAGTTATGTCGTGTTTTGAAGTCGATCGGAGCGTTTGGGAGTGTTTTAGAGGGTTTCGGAGTGTATGGGTCTCTTTGGGCGTGTTTGGGAGTGTTTTGGACTCTTTTAGTGTGTTTTGGATCGTTTTGGTGTGCTGTTGAATGTTTTGGAGTGAGTGCTTAGTAGCCAGTGTTTTGGAGTGTTTTGGAGTGTTATGAAGTGTTTTGCAATGTTTCGTAGTGTATGGGACTGATTTGGAGTGTTTGGGAGTGTGTCGGAGTGTTTTGTAGTGTATTGGAGTGTTTTGATAGAATGTTTAGAAGCGAGAGTTTGGGAGTGTTTTGTATTGTTTTGGAGTATTGTGGTGTTTTGCTGCGTATTGGACTGTTATGGAGTGGATTAGAGTGTTTGGGAGTGACTGTTTTCAACCGAGTGTTTTGGAGTGTTTGGATTGAGTATTTAGAAGCGAGAATTTTCGAGTGTTTGGGAGTGTTTTGTAGTGTTTTGTATTGTGTTGTGGTGTTTTGGTGTGTTTTGGACTGTTTTGGAGTGTTGTGGAGTGTTCTGGTGTGTTTTTGAGTTATTTCGTGTTTTTAAGTGGATCGGAGTGTTTGGGAGTGTTTTAGAGGGTTTCGGAGTGTATGGGACTCTTTTGGCGTGTTTGGGAGTGTTTTGGACTCTTTTAGTGTGCTTTGGATTGTTTTGGTGTGCTGTTGAGTGTTTTGGAGTGAGTGCTTAGTAGCCAGTGTATTGGAGTGTTTTGGAGTGTTATGGAGGGTTTTGGATAGAATGTTTAGAAGCGGGAATTTGGGAGTGTTTTGCGTTATTTTGGAGTGTTGTGGTGTTTTTGTGTGTATTGGACTATTTTGGAGTGTTGTGGAGTGATCTGCTGTGTTTTTGAGTTATGTCGTGTCTTGAAGTGTTTTGGTGTGGATTGGCGTGTTTGGGAGTGATTGTTTTGAAACGAGTGTTTTGGATTGAATGTTTAGAAGCGAGAATTTTCGAGTGTTTGGGAGTGTTTTTGAATGTTTTATATTGTGTTGTGGTGTTTTGGACTGTTATGCAGTGTTGTGGTGTTTTGGTGTGTGTTTGAGTTATGTCGTGTTTTGAAGTCGATCGGAGTGTTTGGGAGTGCTTTAGAGGGTTTTGCAGTGTATGGGACTTTTTGGGCGTGTTTGGGAGTGTTTTGGACTCTTTTAGTGTGTTTTGGATCGTTTTGGTGTGCTGCTAAGTGGTTTGGAGTGAGTGCTTAGTAGCCAGTGTTTTGGAGTGTTTTGGAGTGGTATGAAGTGTTTTGCAATGTTTAGTAGTGTATGGGACTGACTTGGAGTGTTTGGGAGTGTGTCGGAGTGTTTTGTAGTGTATTGGAGTGTTTTTGTTAGATTGCTTAGAAGCGAGAGTTTGGGAGTGTTTTGTATTGTTTTGGAGTATTGTGGTGTTTTGGTGCGTATTGGACTGTTTTGGAGTGGATTAGAGTGTTTGGGAGTGATTGTTTTGAACCGAGTGTTTTGGATTGAATGTTTAGAAGCGAGAATTTTCGAGTGTTTGGAAGTGTTTTTGAGTGTTTTATCAATATATGTGGTGTTTTGGACTGTTATGCAGTGTTGTGGAGTGTTCTGGTGTGTTTTTGAGTTATGTCGTGTTTTGAAGTCGATCGGAGCGTTTGGGAGTGTTATAGAGGGTTTCGGAGTGTATGGGACTCTTTGGGCGTGTTTGGGAGTGTTTTGGACTCTTTTCGTGTGTTTTGGATCGTTTTGGTGTGCTGTTGAGTGTTTTGGAGTGAGTGCTTAGTAGCCAGTGTTCTGGAGTGTTTTGGAGTGTTACGAAGTGTTTGGCAATGTTTCGTAGTGTATGGGACTGATTTGGAGTGTTTGGGAGTGTGTCGGAGTGTTTTGTAGTATATTGGAGTGTTTTGATAGAATGTTTAGAAGCGAGAGTTTGGGAGTGTTTTGTATTGTTTTGGAGTATTGTGGTGTTTTGCTGCGTATTGGACTGTTTTGGAGTGGATTAGAGTGTTTGGGAGTGACTGTTTTCAACCGAGTGTTTTGGATTGAATGTTTAGAAGCGAGAATTTTTGAGTGTTTGGGAGTATTCTGGAGTATTTTATATTGTTTTGGAATGTTTTGGTATGTTTCGGACTGTTTTGGAGTGTTGTGAAGTGTTTTGAAGTTTTTCGTAGTGTATGGGACTGTTTTGGAGTGTTTGGGAATGTGCGGAGTGTTTTGTAGTGTATTGGATTGTTTTGGATAGAATGTTTAGAATCGAGAATTTGGGAGTGTTTTGTAATACTTTGGAGTGTTGTGGTGTTTTGGTGTGTATTGGACTATTTTGGAGTGTTTTGGAGTGCTCTGCTGTGTTTTTGAGTTATGTCGTGTTTTGAAGTGTTTTGGAGTGGATTGGCGTGTTTGGGAGTTATTGTTTTGAACCGAGTGTTTTGGATTGAGTGTTTAGAAGCGAGAATTTTCGAGTGTTTGGGAGTGTTTTTGAGTGTTTTGGACTGTTATGCAGTGTTGTGGAGTGTTCTGGTGTGTTTTTGAGTTATGTCGTGTTTTGAAGTCGATCGGAGCGTTTGGGAGTGTTTTAGAGGGTTTCGGAGTGTATGGGTCTCTTTGGGCGTGTTTGGGAGTGTTTTGGACTCTTTTAGTGTGTTTTGGATCGTTTTGGTGTGCTGTTGAATGTTTTGGAGTGAGTGCTTAGTAGCCAGTGTTTTGGAGTGTTTTGGAGTGTTATGAAGTGTTTTGCAATGTTTCGTAGTGTATGGGACTGATTTGGAGTGTTTGGGAGTGTGTCGGAGTGTTTTGTATTGTATTGGAGTGTTTTGATAGAATGTTTAGAATCGAGAGTTTGGGAGTGTTTTGTATTGTTTTGGAGTATTGTGGTGTTTTGCTGCGTATTGGACTGTTTTGGAGTGGATTAGAGTGTTTGGGAGTGACTGTTTTCAACCGAGTGTTTTGGAGTGTTTGGATTGAGTATTTAGAAGCGAGAATTTTCGAGTGTTTGGGAGTGTTTTGTAGTGTTTTGTATTGTGTTGTGGTGTTTTGGTGTGTTTTGGACTGTTTTGGAGTGTTGTGGAGTGTTCTGGTGTGTTTTTGAGTTATTTCGTGTTTTTAAGTGGATCGGAGTGTTTGGGAGTGTTTTAGAGGGTTTCGGAGTGTATGGGACTCTTTTGGCGTGTTTGGGAGTGTTTTGGACTCTTTTAGTGTGCTTTGGATTGTTTTGGTGTGCTGTTGAGTGTTTTGGAGTGAGTGCTTAGTAGCCAGTGTATTGGAGTGTTTTGGAGTGTTATGGAGGGTTTTGGATAGAATGTTTAGAAGCGGGAATTTGGGAGTGTTTTGCGTTATTTTGGAGTGTTGTGGTGTTTTTGTGTGTATTGGACTATTTTGGAGTGTTGTGGAGTGATCTGCTGTGTTTTTGAGTTATGTCGTGTCTTGAAGTGTTTTGGTGTGGATTGGCGTGTTTGGGAGTGATTGTTTTGAAACGAGTGTTTTGGATTGAATGTTTAGAAGCGAGAATTTTCGAGTGTTTGGGAGTGTTTTTGAATGTTTTATATTGTGTTGTGGTGTTTTGGACTGTTATGCAGTGTTGTGGTGTTTTGGTGTGTGTTTGAGTTATGTCGTGTTTTGAAGTCGATCGGAGTGTTTGGGAGTGCTTTAGAGGGTTTTGCAGTGTATGGGACTTTTTGGGCGTGTTTGGGAGTGTTTTGGACTCTTTTAGTGTGTTTTGGATCGTTTTGGTGTGCTGCTAAGTGGTTTGGAGTGAGTGCTTAGTAGCCAGTGTTTTGGAGTGTTTTGGAGTGGTATGAAGTGTTTTGCAATGTTTAGTAGTGTATGGGACTGACTTGGAGTGTTTGGGAGTGTGTCGGAGTGTTTTGTAGTGTATTGGAGTGTTTTTGTTAGATTGCTTAGAAGCGAGAGTTTGGGAGTGTTTTGTATTGTTTTGGAGTATTGTGGTGTTTTGGTGCGTATTGGACTGTTTTGGAGTGGATTAGAGTGTTTGGGAGTGATTGTTTTGAACCGAGTGTTTTGGATTGAATGTTTAGAAGCGAGAATTTTCGAGTGTTTGGGAGTGTTTTTGAGTGTTTTATCAATATATGTGGTGTTTTGGACTGTTATGCAGTGTTGTGGAGTGTTCTGGTGTGTTTTTGAGTTATGTCGTGTTTTGAAGTCGATCGGAGCGTTTGGGAGTGTTATAGAGGGTTTCGGAGTGTATGGGACTCTTTGGGCGTGTTTGGGAGTGTTTTGGACTCTTTTCGTGTGTTTTGGATCGTTTTGGTGTGCTGTTGAGTGTTTTGGAGTGAGTGCTTAGTAGCCAGTGTTCTGGAGTGTTTTGGAGTGTTACGAAGTGTTTGGCAATGTTTCGTAGTGTATGGGACTGATTTGGAGTGTTTGGGAGTGTGTCGGAGTGTTTTGTAGTATATTGGAGTGTTTTGATAGAATGTTTAGAAGCGAGAGTTTGGGAGTGTTTTGTATTGTTTTGGAGTATTGTGGTGTTTTGCTGCGTATTGGACTGTTTTGGAGTGGATTAGAGTGTTTGGGAGTGACTGTTTTCAACCGAGTGTTTTGGATTGAATGTTTAGAAGCGAGAATTTTTGAGTGTTTGGGAGTATTCTGGAGTATTTTATATTGTTTTGGAATGTTTTGGTATGTTTCGGACTGTTTTGGAGTGTTGTGAAGTGTTTTGAAGTTTTTCGTAGTGTATGGGACTGTTTTGGAGTGTTTGGGAATGTGCGGAGTGTTTTGTAGTGTATTGGATTGTTTTGGATAGAATGTTTAGAATCGAGAATTTGGGAGTGTTTTGTAATACTTTGGAGTGTTGTGGTGTTTTGGTGTGTATTGGACTATTTTGGAGTGTTTTGGAGTGCTCTGCTGTGTTTTTGAGTTATGTCGTGTTTTGAAGTGTTTTGGAGTGGATTGGCGTGTTTGGGAGTTATTGTTTTGAACCGAGTGTTTTGGATTGAGTGTTTAGAAGCGAGAATTTTCGAGTGTTTGGGAGTGTTTTTGAGTGTTTTGGACTGTTATGCAGTGTTGTGGAGTGTTCTGGTGTGTTTTTGAGTTATGTCGTGTTTTGAAGTCGATCGGAGCGTTTGGGAGTGTTTTAGAGGGTTTCGGAGTGTATGGGTCTCTTTGGGCGTGTTTGGGAGTGTTTTGGACTCTTTTAGTGTGTTTTGGATCGTTTTGGTGTGCTGTTGAATGTTTTGGAGTGAGTGCTTAGTAGCCAGTGTTTTGGAGTGTTTTGGAGTGTTATGAAGTGTTTTGCAATGTTTCGTAGTGTATGGGACTGATTTGGAGTGTTTGGGAGTGTGTCGGAGTGTTTTGTATTGTATTGGAGTGTTTTGATAGAATGTTTAGAATCGAGAGTTTGGGAGTGTTTTGTATTGTTTTGGAGTATTGTGGTGTTTTGCTGCGTATTGGACTGTTTTGGAGTGGATTAGAGTGTTTGGGAGTGACTGTTTTGAACC
The DNA here is from genome assembly GCF_052327205.1 of Somniosus microcephalus. NCBI lineage: Eukaryota > Metazoa > Chordata > Chondrichthyes > Squaliformes > Somniosidae > Somniosus > Somniosus microcephalus. The sequence continues at coordinate 55,205,364 of NW_028225183.1, forward strand.
GAGTGTTTTGGATTGAATGTTTAGAAGCGACAATTTTCGAGTGTTTGGGAGTATTTTGGAGTATTTTATATTGTTTTGGAGTGTTTTGGTATGTTTCGGACTGTTTTGGAGTGTTGTGGAGTGTTCTGGTGTGTTTTTGAGTTATGTCGTGTTTTGAAGTGTTTTGGATAGAATGTTTAGAAGCGAGAATTTGGGAGTGTTTTGTAATACTTTGGAGTGTTGTGGTGTTTTGGTGTGTATTGGACTATTTTGGAGTGTTTTGGAGTGCTCTGCTGTGTTTTTGAGTTATGTCGTGTTTTGAAGTGTTTTGGAGTGGATTGGTGTGTTTGGGAGTGATTGTTTTGAACCGAGTGTTTTGGATTGAGTGTTTAGAAACGAGAATTTTCGAGTGTTTGGGAGTGTTTTTGAGTGTTTTATCTATATATGTGGTGTTTTGGACTGTTATGCAGTGTTGTGGAGTGTTCTGGTGTGTTTTTGAGTTATGTCGTGTTTTGAAGTCGATCGGAGCGTTTGGGAGTGTTATAGAGGGTTTCGGAGTGTATGGGACTCTTTGGGCGTGTTTGGGAGTGTTTTGGACTCTTTTCGTGTGTTTTGGATCGTTTTGTTGTGCTGTTGAGTGTTTTGGAGTGAGTGCTTAGTAGCCAGTGTTCTGGAGTGTTTTGGAGTGTTATGAAGTGTTTTGCAATGTTTCGTAGTGTATGGGACTGATTTGGAGTGTTTGGGAGTGTGTCGGAGTGTTTTGTAGTGTATTGGAGTGTTTTGATAGAATGTTTAGAAGCGAGAGTTTGGGAGTGTTTTGTATTGTTTTGGAGTATTGTGGTGTTTTGCTGCGTATTGGACTGTTTTGGAGTGGATTAGAGTGTTTGGGAGTGACTGTTTTCAACCGAGTGTTTTGGATTGAATGTTTAGAAGCGAGAATTTTTGAGTGTTTGGGAGTATTCTGGAGTATTTTATATTGTTTTGGAGTGTTTTGATATGTTTCGGACTGTTTTGGAGTGTTGTGGAGTGTTCTGGTGTGTTTTTGAGTTATGTCGTGTTTTGAAGTGTTTTGGAGTGGATTGGAGTGTTTGGGGGTGACTGTTTTCAACCGAGTGTTTTGGATTGAATGTTTAGAAGCGAGAATTTTTGAGTGTTTGGGAGTATTCTGGAGTATTTTATATTGTTTTGGAGTGTTTTGATATGTTTCGGACTGTTTTGGAGTGTTGTGGAGTGTTCTGGTGTGTTTTTGAGTTATGTCGTGTTTTGAAGTGTTTTGGAGTGGATTGGAGTGTTTGGGGGTGACTGCTTTGAAACGAGTGTTTTGGACTGTTTTGGAGTGTTGTGAAGTGTTTTGAAGTTTTTCGTAGTGTATGGGACTGTTTTGGAGTGTTTGGGAATGTGTCGGAGTGTTTTGTAGTGTATTGGAGTGTTTTGGATAGAATGTTTAGAATCGAGAATTTGGGAGTGTTTTGTAATACTTTGGAGTGTTGTGGTGTTTTGGTGTGTATTGGACTATTTTGGAGTGTTTTGGAGTGCTCTGCTGTGTTTTTGAGTTATGTCGTGTTTTGAAGTGTTTTGGAGTGGATTGGCGTGTTTGGGAGTTATTGTTTTGAACCGAGTGTTTTGGATTGAGTGTTTAGAAGCGAGAATTTTTTAGTGTTTGGGAGTGTTTTGGAGTGTTTTGGACGGTTATGCAGTGTTGTGGAGTGTTCTGGTGTGTTTTTGAGTTATGTCGTGTTTTGAAGTGTTTTGGATAGAATGTTTAGAAGCGAGAATTTGGGAGTGTTTTGTAATACTTTGGAGTGTTGTGGTGTTTTGGTGTGTATTGGACTATTTTGGAGTGTTTTGGAGTGCTCTGCTGTGTTTTTGAGTTATGTCGTGTTTTGAAGTGTTTTGGAGTGGATTGGCGTGTTTGGGAGTGATTGTTTTGAACCGAGTGTTTTGCATTGAGTGTTTAGAAGCGAGAATTTTCGAGTGTTTGGGAGTGTTTTTGAGTGTTTTATCAATATATGTGGTGTTTTGGACTGTTATGCAGTGTTGTGGAGTGTTCTGGTGTGTTTTTGTGTTATGTCGTGTTTTGAAGTCTTTCGGAGCGTTTGGGAGTGTTATAGAGGGTTTCGGAGTGTATGGGACTCTTTGGGCGTGTTTGGGAGTGTTTTGGACTCTTTTCGTGTGTTTTGGATCGTTTTGGTGTGCTGTTGAGTGTTTTGGAGTGAGTGCTTAGTAGCCAGTGTTCTGGAGTGTTTTGGAGTGTTATGGAGGGTTTTGGATAGAATGTTTAGAAGCGAGAATTTGGGAGTGTTTTGCGTTATTTTGGAGTGTTGTGGTGTTTTGGTGTGTATTGGACTATTTTGGAGTGTTGTGGAGTGATCTGCTGTGTTTTTGAGTTATGTCGTGTCTTGAAGTGTTTTGGTGTGGATTGGCGTGTTTGGGAGTGATTGTTTTGAAACGAGTGTTTTGGATTGAATGTTTAGAAGCGAGAATTTTCGAGTGTTTGGGAGTGTTTTTGAATGTTTTATATTGTGTTGTGGTGTTTTGGACTGTTATGCAGTGTTGTGGTGTTTTGGTGTGTGTTTGAGTTATGTCGTGTTTTGAAGTCGATCGGAGCGTTTGGGAGTGTTATAGAGGGTTTCGGAGTGTATGGGACTCTTTGGGCGTGTTTGGGAGTGTTTTGGACTCTTTTCGTGTGTTTTGGATCGTTTTGGTGTGCTGTTGAGTGTTTTGGAGTGAGTGCTTAGTAGCCAGTGTTCTGGAGTGTTTTGGAGTGTTATGAAGTGTTTTGCAATGTTTCGTAGTGTATGGGACTGATTTGGAGTGTTTGGGAGTGTGTCGGAGTGTTTTGTAGTGTATTGGAGTGTTTTGATAGAATGTTTAGAAGCGAGAGTTTGGGAGTGTTTTGTATTGTTTTGGAGTATTGTGGTGTTTTGCTGCGTATTGGACTGTTATGGAGTGGATTAGAGTGTTTGGGAGTGACTGTTTTCAACCGAGTGTTTTGGAGTGTTTGGATTGAGTATTTAGAAGCGAGAATTTTCGAGTGTTTGGGAGTGTTTTGTAGTGTTTTGTATTGTGTTGTGGTGTTTTGGTGTGTTTTGGACTGTTTTGGAGTGTTGTGGAGTGTTCTGGTGTGTTTTTGAGTTATTTCGTGTTTTGAAGTGGATCGGAGTGTTTGGGAGTGTTTTAGAGGGTTTCGGAGTGTATGGGACTCTTTTGGCGTGTTTGGGAGTGTTTTGGACTCTTTTAGTGTGCTTTGGATTGTTTTGGTGTGCTGTTGAGTGTTTTGGAGTGAGTGCTTAGTAGCCAGTGTTTTGGAGTGTTTTGGAGTGTTATGGAGGGTTTTGGATAGAATGTTTAGAAGCGAGAATTTGGGAGTGTTTTGCGTTATTTTGGAGTGTTGTGGTGTTTTGGTGTGTATTGGACTATTTTGGAGTGTTGTGGAGTGATCTGCTGTGTTTTTGAGTTATGTCGTGTCTTGAAGTGTTTTGGTGTGGATTGGCGTGTTTGGGAGTGATTGTTTTGAAACGAGTGTTTTGGATTGAATGTTTAGAAGCGAGAATTTTCGAGTGTTCGGGAGTGTTTTTGAATGTTTTATATTGTGTTGTGGTGTTTTGGACTGTTATGCAGTGTTGTGGTGTTTTGGTGTGTGTTTGAGTTATGTCGTGTTTTGAAGTCGATCGGAGTGTTTGGGAGTGCTTTAGAGGGTTTCGCAGTGTATGGGACTTTTTGGGCGTGTTTGGGAGTGTTTTGGACTCTTTTAGTGTGTTTTGGATCGTTTTGGTGTGCTGCTAAGTGGTTTGGAGTGAATGCTTAGTAGCCAGTGTTTTGGAGTGTTTTGGAGTGGTATGAAGTGTTTTGCAATGTTTCGTAGTGTATGGGACTGACTTGGAGTGTTTGGGAGTGTGTCGGAGTGTTTTGTAGTGTATTGGAGTGTTTTTGTTAGATTGTTTAGAAGCGAGAGTTTGGGAGTGTTTTGTATTGTTTTGGAGTATTGTGGTGTTTTGGTGCGTATTGGACTGTTTTGGAGTGGATTAGAGTGTTTGGGAGTGATTGTTTTGAACCGAGTGTTTTGGATTGAATGTTTAGAAGCGAGAATTTTCGAGTGTTTGGGAGTGTTTTTGAGTATTTTATCAATATATGTGGTGTTTTGGACTGTTATGCAGTGTTGTGGACTGTTCTGGTGTGTTTTTGAGTTATGTCGTGTTTTGAAGTCGATCGGAGCGTTTGGGAGTGTTTTAGAGGGTTTCGGAGTGTATGGGACTCTTTGGGCGTGTTTGGGAGTGTTATGGACTCTTTTAGTGTGTTTTGGATCGTTTTGGTGTGCTGTTGAGTGTTTTGGAGTGAGTGCTTAGTAGCCAGTGTTTTGGAGTGTTTTGGAGTGTTATGAAGTGTTTTGCAATGTTTCGTAGTGTATGGGACTGATTTGGAGTGTTTGGGAGTGTGTCGGAGTGTTTTGTATTGTATTGGAGTGTTTTGACAGAATGTTTAGAAGCGAGAGTTTGGGAGTGTTTTGTATTGTTTTGGAGTATTGTGGTGTTTTGCTGCGTATTGGACTGTTTTGGAGTGGATTAGAGTGTTTGGGAGTGACTGTTTTGAACCGAGTGTTTTGGATTGTTTTGGAGTGTTGTGGTGTTTTGCTGCGTATTGGACTGTTTTGGAGTGGATTAGAGTGTTTGGGAGTGACTGTTTTCAACCGAGTGTTTTGGATTGAATGTTTAGAAGCGAGAATTTTTGAGTGTTTGGGAGTATTCTGGAGTATTTTATATTGTTTTGGAGTGTTTTGATATGTTTCGGACTGTTTTGGAGTGTTGTGGAGTGTTCTGGTGTGTTTTTGAGTTATGTCGTGTTTTGAAGTGTTTTGGATAGAATGTTTAGAAGCGAGAATTTGGGAGTGTTTGGGAGTATTCTGGAGTATTTTATATTGTTTTGGAATGTTTTGGTATGTTTCGGACTGTTTTGGAGTGTTGTGAAGTGTTTTGAAGTTTTTCGTAGTGTATGGGACTGTTTTGGAGTGTTTGGGAATGTGTCGGAGTGTTTTGTAGTGTATTGGAGTGTTTTGGATAGAATGTTTAGAATCGAGAATTTGTGAGTGTTTTGTAATACTTTGGAGTGTTGTGGTGTTTTGGTGTGTATTGGACTATTTTGGAGTGTTTTGGAGTGCTCTGCTGTGTTTTTGAGTTATGTCGTGTTTTGAAGTGTTTTGGAGTGGATTGGCGTGTTTGGGAGTTATTGTTTTGAACCGAGTGTTTTGGATTGAGTGTTTAGAAGCGAGAATTTTCGAGTGTTTGGGAGTGTTTTTGAGTGTTTTGGACTGTTATGCAGTGTTGTGGAGTGTTCTGGTGTGTTTTTGAGTTATGTCGTGTTTTGAAGTCAATCGGAGCGTTTGGGAGTGTTTTAGAGGGTTTCGGAGTGTATGGGTCTCTTTGGGCGTGTTTGGGAGTGTTTTGGACTCTTTTAGTGTGTTTTGGATCGTTTTGGTGTGCTGTTGAATGTTTTGGAGTGAGTGCTTAGTAGCCAGTGTTTTGGAGTGTTTTGGAGTGTTATGAAGTGTTTTGCAATGTTTCGTAGTGTATGGGACTGATTTGGAGTGTTTGGGAGTGTGTCGGAGTGTTTTGTATTGTATTGGAGTGTTTTGATAGAATGTTTAGAATCGAGAGTTTGGGAGTGTTTTGTATTGTTTTGGAGTATTGTGGTGTTTTGCTGCGTATTGGACTGTTTTGGAGTGGATTAGAGTGTTTGGGAGTGACTGTTTTGAACCGAGTGTTTTGGATTGAATGTTTAGAAGCGACAATTTTCGAGTGTTTGGGAGTATTTTGGAGTATTTTATATTGTTTTGGAGTGTTTTGGTATGTTTCGGACTGTTTTGGAGTGTTGTGGAGTGTTCTGGTGTGTTTTTGAGTTATGTCGTGTTTCGAAGTCGATCGGAGCGTTTGGGAGTGTTATAGAGGGTTTCGGAGTGTATGGGACTCTTTGGGCGTGTTTGGGAGTGTTTTGGACTCTTTTCGTGTGTTTTGGATTGTTTTGGTGTGCTGTTGAGTGTTTTGGAGTGAGTGCTTAGTAGCCAGTGTTTTGGAGTGTTTTGGAGTGTTATGGAGGGTTTTGGATAGAATGTTTAGAAGCGAGAATTTGGGAGTGTTTTGCGTTATTTTGGAGTGTTGTGGTGTTTTGGTGTGTATTGGACTATTTTGGAGTGTTGTGGAGTGATCTGTTGTGTTTTTGAGTTATGTCGAGTCTTGAAGTGTTTTGGTGTGGATTGGCGTGTTTGGGAGTGATTGTTTTGAAACGAGTGTTTTGGATTGAGTGTTTAGAAGCGAGAATTTTCGAGTGTTTGGGAGTGTTTTTGAATGTTTTATATTGTGTTGTGGTGTTTTGGACTGTTATGCAGTGTTGTGGTGTTTTGGTGTGTGTTTGAGTTATGTCGTGTTTTGAAGTCGATCGGAGTGTTTGGGAGTGCTTTAGAGGGTTTCGCAGTGTATGGGACTTTTTGGGCGTGTTTGGGAGTGTTTTGGACTCTTTTAGTGTGTTTTGGATCGTTTTGGTGTGCTGCTAAGTGGTTTGGAGTGAGTGCTTAGTAGCCAGTGTTCTGGAGTGTTTTGGAGTGGTATGAAGTGTTTTGCAATGTTTCGTAGTGTATGGGACTGACTTGGAGTGTTTGGGAGTGTGTCGGAGTGTTTTGTAGTGTATTGGAGTGTTTTTGTTAGATTGTTTAGAAGCGAGAGTTTGGGAGTGTTTTGTATTGTTTTGGAGTATTGTGGTGTTTTGGTGCGTATTGGACTGTTTTGGAGTGGATTAGAGTGTTTGGGAGTGATTGTTTTGAACCGAGTGTTTTGGATTGAATGTTTAGAAGCGAGAATTTTCGAGTGTTTGGGAGTGTTTTTGAGTGTTTTATCAATATATGTGGTGTTTTGGACTGTTATGCAGTGTTGTGGAGTGTTCTGGTGTGTTTTTGAGTTATGTCGTGTTTCGAAGTCGATCGGAGCGTTTGGGAGTGTTATAGAGGGTTTCGGAGTGTATGGGACTCTTTGGGCGTGTTTGGGAGTGTTTTGGACTCTTTTCGTGTGTTTTGGATCGTTTTGGTGTGCTGTTGAGTGTTTTGGAGTGAGTGCTTAGTAGCCAGTTTTCTGGAGTGTTTTGGAGTGTTACGAAGTGTTTTGCAATGTTTAGTAGTGTATGGGACTGATTTGGAGTGTTTGGGAGTGTGTCGGAGTGTTTTGTAGTGTATTGGAGTGTTTTGATAGAATGTTTAGAAGCGAGAGTTTGGGAGTGTTTTGTATTGTTTTGGAGTATTGTGGTGTTTTGCTGCGTATTGGACTGTTTTGGAGTGGATTAGAGTGTTTGGGAGTGACTGTTTTGAACCGAGTGTTTTGGATTGAATGTTTAGAAGCGAGAATTATTGAGTGTTTGGGAGTATTCTGGAGTATTTTATATTGTTTTGGAATGTTTTGGTATGTTTCGGACTGTTTTGGAGTTTTGTGAAGTGTTTTGAAGTTTTTCGTAGTGTATGGGACTGTTTTGGAGTGTTTGGGAATGTGTCGGAGTGTTTTGTAGTGTATTGGAGTGTTTTGGATAGAATGTTTAGAATCGAGAATTTGGGAGTGTTTTGTAATACTTTGGAGTGTTGTGGTGTTTTGGTGTGTATTGGACTATTTTGCAGTGTTGTGGAGTGTTCTGGTGTGTTTCTGAGTTATGTCGTGTTTTGAAGTCGATCGGAGCGTTTGGGAGTGTTTTAGAGGGTTTCGGAGTGTATGGGTCTCTTTGGGCGTGTTTGGGAGTGTTTTGGACTCTTTTAGTGTGTTTTGGATCGTTTTGGTGTGCTGTTGAATGTTTTGGAGTGAGTGCTTAGTAGCCAGTGTTTTGGAGTGTTTTGGAGTGTTATGAAGTGTTTTGCAATGTTTCGTAGTGTATGGGACTGATTTGAAGTGTTTGGGAGTGTGTCGGAGTGTTTTGTATTGTATTGGAGTGTTTTGATAGAATGTTTACAAGCGAGAGTTTGGGAGTGTTTTGTATTGTTTTGGAGTATTGTGGTGTTTTGCTGCGTATTGGACTGTTTTGGAGTGGATTAGAGTGTTTGGGAGTGACTGTTTTGAACCGAGTGTTTTGGATTGAATGTTTAGAAGCGAGAATTTTCGATTGTTTGGGAGTATTTTGGAGTATTTTATATTGTTTTGGAGTGTTTTGGTATGTTTCGGACTGTTTTGGAGTGTTGTGGAGTGTTCTGGTGTGTTTTTGAGTTATGTCGTGTTTTGAAGTGTTTTGGATAGAATGTTTAGAAGCGAGAATTTGGGAGTGTTTTGTAATACTTTGGAGTGTTGTGGTGTTTTGGTGTGTATTGGACTATTTTGGAGTGTTTTGGAGTGCTCTGCTGTGTTTTTGAGTTATGTCGTGTTTTGAAGTGTTTTGGAGTGGATTGGCGTGTTATGGAGTGATTGTTTTGAACCGAGTGTTTTGGATTGAGTGTTTAGAAGCGAGAATTTTCGAGTGTTTGGGAGTGTTTTTGAGTGTTTTATCAATATATGTGGTGTTTTGGACTGTTATGCAGTGTTGTGGAGTGTTCTGGTGTGTTTTTGAGTTATGTCGTGTTTTGAAGTCGATCGGAGCGTTTGGGAGTGTTTTAGAGGGTTTCGGAGTGTATGGGACTCTTTGGGCGTGTTTGGGAGTGTTTTGGACTCTTTTAGTGTGTTTTGGATCGTTTTGGTGTGCTGTTGATTGTTTTGGAGTGAATGCTTAGTAGCCAGTGTTTTGGAGTGTTTTGCAATGTTTCGTAGTGTATGGGACTGATTTGGAGTGTTTGGGAGTGTGTCGGAGTGTTTTGTAGTGTATTGGAGTGTTTTGATAGAATGTTTAGAAGCGAGAGTTTGGGAGTGTTTTGTATTGTTTTGGAGTATTGTGGTGTTTTGCTGCGTATTGGACTGTTTTGGAGTGGATTAGTGTGTTTTGGAGTGTCTGTTGTATTGTTTTTGGAGTGTGTTTTGGTGTTTTGGAGAGTGTGTTTTGGTGTTTTGGAGTGTGTGTTTAGGTGTTTTGGGGTGTGTGTTTTGGTGTTTCGGAGTGTGTGCTTTGGAGTGTTTTGGAGTGTGTGTTTTGGTGTGTTTTGGAGTGTGTATTTTTGTGTTTTGGAGTGTGTTTTGGAGTGTGTGTTTTGGTGTTTTTGGAGTGTGTGTTTTGGTGTTTTGGAGTGTGTGTTTTGGTGTTTTGGAGTGTGTGTGTAGGTCTTTTGGAGTGCGTGTTTTGGTGATTTGGAGTGTGTGTTTTGGTGTTTTGGAGTCTGTGTTATGGTGTGTTTTGGCGTGTGTGTTTTGGTGTGTTGGAGTGTGTATTTTGGTGTTTTGGACGGTGTGTTTTGGAATGTGTGCTTTGGTGTTCTGGACTGATTTGGAGTGTGGCTTTTGTTGTTTTGGAGTGTATGTTTTGGTGTGTTTTGGAGTGTGTGTTTTGGCGTGTGTGTTTTGGTGTTTTGGGGTGTGTGTTTTGGTGTTATGGAGTGTGTGTTTTGGTGTTTTGGAGTATGTGTTTTGGTGTGTTTAGGTGTTTTGGGGTGTGTGTTTTGGTGTGTTTGGAGTGTTGTTTTGGTGTGTTGGAGTGTGTATTTTGGTGTTTTGGACTGTGTGTTTTGGAGTGTGTGCTTTGGTGTTTTGGACTGATTTGGAGTGTGTCTTTTGGTGTTTTGGAGTATGTGTTTTGTTGTGTTTTGGAGTGTGTGTTTTGGTGTTTTGGGGTGTGTGTTTTTCTGTTTTGGAGTGTGTGTTTTGACGTTTTGGAGTGTGTGTTTTGGTGTGTTTTGGAGTGTGTGTTTTGGCGTGTGTGTTTTGGTATTTTGGGGTGTGTGTTTTGGTGTTTTGGAGTGCGTGTTTTGGTGTTCTGGAGTATGTGTTTTGGTGTTTTTGGAGTGTGTGTTTTGGTGTTTTGGAGTGTGTGTTTAGGTGCGTTTTGGAGTGTGTATTTTGGTGTTTTTGGAGTGTGTGTTTTGGACTGTGTGTTTTGGTGTTTTGGACTGATTTGGAGTGTGTGCTTTGGTGTTTTGGAGTGTGTTTTGGTGTGTTTTGGAGTGTGTGTTTTGGTGCTTTGGAGTGTGTGTTTTGGTGTGTTTTGGAGTGTGGGTTTTGGTGTTTTGGACTGTGTGTTTTGGAGTGTGTGCTTTGTCGATTTGGACTGATTTGGAGTGTGTGTTTTGGTGTTTTGGATGTGTATTTTGGTGTGTTATGGAGTGTGTGTTTTGGTGTGTTTTGGAATGTGTGTTTTGGTGTTTTGGAGTGTGTGTTTTGGTGCTTTGGAGTGTGTGTTTTGGTGTGTTTTGGAGCGTGTGTTTTGCTGTTTTTTAGTGTGTGTTTTGGTATTTTGGACTGTTTTGGAGTGTGTGTTTTGGTGTTTTGGAATGTGTGTTTTGGTGTTCTGGAGTGTGTGTTTTGGTGTTTTGCAGTGTATGTTTTTGTGTTTTGGACTATTTTGGAGTGTGTTTTGGAGTTTTGGACTGTTTTGGAGTTTGTGTTTTAGTGTTTTGGAGTGTGTATTTTGGTGTTTTGGAGTTTAGGTTTTGGTATTTTGGAGTGTTTTGGAGTGTGTGTTTTGGTGTTTTGGAGTGCTTTGGAGTGTGTGTTTTGGTGTGTTTTGGAGTGTGTGTTTTTGTGTTTTGGAGTGTGTGTTTTGGTGTGTTTTGGAGTGTGTGTTTTATTGTTTTTGGAGTGTGTGTTTTGGTGTTTTGGAGTGTGTGTTTTGGTGTTTTGGAGTGTGTGTTTAGGTGTTTTGGGGTGTGTGTTTTGGTGTTTTGGAGTCTGTGCTTTGGTGTTTTGGAGTTTGTTTTGGGGTGTTTTGGAGTGTGTGTTTTGGAGTGTGTGCTTTGGTGTTTTGGACTGATTTGGAGTGTGTGTTTTGGTGTGTTGGAGTATGTGTTTTGTCGTGTTTTGGAGTGTGTGTTTTGGAGTGTGTATTTTGGTGTTTTGGGGTGTGTGTTTTTCTGTTTTGGAGTGTGTGTTTTGGTGTTTTGGAGTGTGTGTTTTGGCGTGTTTTGGAGTGTGTGTTTGGCGTGTGTGTTTTGGTATTTTGGGGTGTGTGTTTTGGTGTTCTGGAGTATGTGTTTTGGTGTGTTTTGGTGTTTTTGGAGTGTGTGTTTGGTGTTTTGGAGTGTGTGTTAGGTGCGTTTGGAATGTGTATTTGGTGTTTTTGGAGTGTGTGTTTTGGAGTGTGTGTTTTGGTGTTTGGACTGATTTGGGTGTGTGTTTTGGTGTTTTGGAGTGTGTGTTTTGGTGTGTTTTGGAGTGTTTGTTTTGGTGGTTTGGAGTGTGTGTTTTGGTGCTTTGCAGTTTGTGTTTTGGTGTTTTAGAGAGTGTGTTTTGGTGTTTTGGAGTGTGTGTTATTGGTGTTTTGACTATTTTGGAGTATGTTTTTTGGACTCTTTTGGAGTTTTTGTTTGTTTTGGGCTGTTTTGGAGTGTGTGTTTGGTGTTTTGGAGTGTTTTGGGTGTGTGTTTTGGTGTTTTGGAGTGTTTTGGGTGTGTGTTTTGGTGTTTTGGAGTGTTTGGAGTGTGTGTTTTGGTGTGTTTTGGAGTGTGTGTTTTGGTGCTTTGGAGTGTGTGTTTGGTGTGTTTTGGGTGTGTGTTTTGGTGTTTTGGTGTGGAGTGTGTTTAGGTGTTTTGGGGTGTGTGTTTTGGTGTTTTGGAGTCTGTGCTTTGGTGTTTTGGAGTGTGTTTGGTGTGTTTTGGTGTGTTGGAGTGTATTTTGGTGTTTTGGACTGTGTGTTTTGGAGTGTGTGCTTGGTGTTTTGGACTGATTTGGAGTGTGTGTATTGGTGTTTTGGAGTGTGTGTTTTGGTGTGTTTTGGAGTGTGTGTTTTGGAGTGTGTGTTTTGGTGTTTGTGGTGTGTGTTTTGTGTTTTGGGTGTGTGTTTTGGTGTTTTGGAGTGTGTGTTTTGGTGTGTTTTGGAGTGTGTGTTTTGGTGTGTTCGAGTGTGTATTTTGGCGTTTTGGACTGTGTGTTTTGGACTGTGTGCTTTGTTGTTTTGGACTGATTTGGAGTGTGTGTTTTGGTGTTTTGGAATGTGTGTTTTGGTGTGTTTTGGAGTGTGTGTTTTGGTGTTTTGGAGTGTGTTTTTTTGGTGTTTTGGAGTGTGTTTGTGTATTCTTTTTTGACTGTTTGTGTGTGTGTTTGGACTGTTTTGGAGTGTGTGTTTTGGTGTTTTGGAATGTGTTTTTTGGTGTTCTGAGTGTGTGTTTGGTATTTTGCAATGTGTGTTTTGTGTTTGGACAATTTGAGTGTGTTTTGGTGTTTTGGAATGTTTTGGAGTTGTGTCTGTGTTTTGGCTGTTTTGGAGTTTGTGTTGGTGTTTTGGAGTGTTTTTTTGGTGTTTTGGAATATTTTGGTGTTTACGTTTTGGTGCTTTGGAGTGTTTTGAGTTGTGTTTTGGTGTGTTTTGGGTGTGTTTTGGTGTGTGTGTGTGTGTTTTGAGTTTTGTGTTTTTGGAGTGTGTGTTTGGTGTTTTGGAGTGTGTGTTTGGTGTTTTGGAGTGTGTGTTAGGTCTTTGGGTGTGTGTTTTGTGTTTTGGGTGTGTGTTTTGGTGTTTTGGAGTGTGTGTTTTGGTGTGTTTTGGAGTGTGTGTTTTGGTGTGTTGGAGTGTGTATTTGGTGTTTTGGACGGTGTGTTATGGATGTGTGCTTTGGTGTTCTGGACTGTTGGTGTGGCATTTGTTGTTTTGGAGTGTATGTTTTGGTGTGTTTTGGTGTTTGGGGTGTGTGTTTTGGTGTTATGGAGTGTGTGTTTTGGTGTTTTGGAGTATGTGTTTTGGTGTGTTTAGGTGTTTTGGGGTGTGTGTTTTGGTGTTTTGGAATGTGTGCTTTGGTGTTTTGGAGTGTGTGTTTGGTGTGTTTGGAGTGTGTGTTTTGGTGTGTTGGATTGTGTATTTGGTGTTTTGGACTGTGTGTTTTGGAGTGTGTGCTTTGGTGTTTTGGATGATTTGGAGTGTGTGTTTTGGTGTTTTGGAGTATGTGTTTTGTTGTGTTTTGGAGTGTGTGTTTTGGAGTGTGTGTTTTGGTGTTTTGGGGTGTGTGTTTTTCTGTTTTGGAGTGTGTGTTTTGGTGTTTTGGAGTGTGTGTTTTGGTGTGTTTTGGAGTGTGTGTTTTTGTGTGTTGGAGTGTGTATTTTGGTGTTTTGGACTGTCTGCTTTGGAGTGTGTGCTTTGTTGTTTTGGACTGATTTGGAGTGTGTGTTTTGGTGTTTTGGAGTGTGTGTTTTGTTGTGTTTTGGAGTGTGTGTTTTGGTGTGTTTTGGAGTGTGTGTTATGGTGTTTTGGAGTGTGTGTTTTGGTGCTTTGGAGTGTGTGTTTTGGTGTGTTTTTGGAGCGTGTGTTTTGCTGTTTTGGAGTGTGTGTTTTGGTGTTTTGGATTGTTTGGAGTGTGTGTTTTGGTGTTTAGGAATGTGTGTTTTGGTGTTCTGGAGTGTGTGTTTTGGTGTTTTGCAGTGTGTGGTTTTGTGGTTTTGGACTATTTTGGAGTGTGTTTTGGCGTTTTGGACTGTTTTGGAGTTTGTGTTTTGGTGTGTTGGAGTGTATTTTGGTGTTTTGGACTATGTGTTTGGAGTGTGTGTTTGGTGTTTTGGATGATTTGGAGTGTGTGTTTTGGTGTTTTGGAGTGTGTGTTTTGGTGTGTTTTGGAGTGTGCGTTTTGGAGTGTGTTTTTGCTGTTTCGGGGTGTGTTTTTTTGTGTTTTGGAGTGTGTGTTTTGGTGTTTTGGAGTGTGTGTTTTGGTGTGTTTTGGAGTGTGTGTTTTGGTGTGTTGGAGTGTGTGTTTTGGTGTTTTGGAGTGTGTGTTTTGGTGTTTTGGAGTGTGTGTTTTGGTGTATTGTGTTTTGGACTGTTTTGTGTGTTGTTTTGGTGTGAGTGTTTTGTTATTTGAATGTTTTTTTGGAGTTCTGGGTGTGTATTTTGTTGTTTTGCAGTGTGTGTTGTTGTGTTTTGGACTATTTTGATGTGTTTTGTGTTTTGGATTTTGGAGTTCTGGAGTGTGTATTTTGTTGTTTTGCAGTGTGTGTTGTTGTGTTTTGGACTATTTTGAATGTGTTTTGGTGTTTTGGACTGTTTTGGAGTTTGTGATCTGTTGTTTTGGACTGTTTTGGAGTTTGTGTTTTGGTGTTTTGGAGTGTTTTGGAGTGTTTATTTTGGTGTTTTGGAATGTTTTGGAGTTTACGTTTTGGTGCTTTGGAGTGTTTTGGAGTGTGTGTTTTGGTGTGTTTTGGAGTGTGTATTTTTGTGTTTTGGAGTGTGTGTTTTGGAGTGTGTGTTTTGGTGTTTTTGGAGTGTGTGTTTTGGTGTTTTGGAGTGTGTGTTTTGGTGTTTTGGAGTGTGTGTGTAGGTCTTTTGGGGTGTGTGTTTTGGTGTTTTGGAGTGTGTGTTATGGTGTTTTGGAGTCTGTGTTATGGTGTGTTTTGGAGTGTGTGTTTTGGTGTGTTGGAGTGTGTATTTTGGTGTTTTGGACGGTGTGTTTTGGAATGTGTGCTTTGGTGTTCTGGACTGATTTGGAGTGTGGCTTTTGTTGTTTTGGAGTGTATGTTTTGGAGTGTGTGTTTTGGCGTGTGTGTTTTGGTGTTTTGGGGTGTGTGTTTTGGTGTTATGGAGTGTGTGTTTTGGTGTTTTGGAGTATGTGTTTTGGTGTGTTTAGGTGTTTTGGGGTGTGTGTTTTGGTGTTTTGGAATGTGTGCTTTGGTGTTTTGGAGTGTGTGTTTTGGTGTGTTTGGAGTGTGTGTTTTGGTGTGTTGGAGTGTGTATTTTGGTGTTTTGGACTGTGTGTTTTGGAGTGTGTGCTTTGGTGTTTTGGACTGATTTGGAGTGTGTGTTTTGGTGTTTTGGAGTATGTGTTTTGTTGTGCTTTGGAGTGTGTGTTTTGGAGTGTGTTTTGGTGTTTTGGGGTGTGTGTTTTTCTGTTTTGGAGTGTGTGTTTTGGTGTTTTGGAGTGTGTGTTTTGGTGTGTTTTGGAGTGTGTGTTTTGGCGTGTGTGTTTTGGTATTTTGGGGTGTGTGTTTTGGTGTTCTGGAGTATGTGTTTTGGTGTGTTTTGGTGTTTTTGGAGTGTGTGTTTTGGTGTTTTGGAGTGTGTGTTTAGGTGCGTTTTGGAGTGTGTATTTTGGTGCTTTTGGAGTGTGTGTTTTGGAGTGTGTGTTTTGGTGTTTGGGACTGATTTGGAGTGTGTGTTTTGGTGTTTTGGAGTGTGTGTTTTGGTGTGTTTTGGAGTGTTTGTTTTGGTGGTTTGGAGTGTGTGTTTTGGTGCTTTGCAGTTTGTGTTTTGGTGTTTTAGAGAGTGTGTTTTGGTGTTTTGGAGTGTGTGTTTTGTTGTTTTGGACTGTTTTGGAGTGTGTGTTTTGGTGTTTTGGACTGTTTTGGAGTTTGTGTTTTGGTGTTTTGGACTGTTTTGGAGTGTGTGTTTTGGTGTTTTGGAGTGTGTGTTTTGGCGTTTTGGATTGTTTTCGAGTGTGTGTTTTGCTGATTGGTGTGTTTTGGAGTGTGTGTTTTGGTATTTTGGACTGTTTTGGAGTATGTGTTTTGGTGTTATGGAGTGTGTGTTTTGGAGTGTGTGTTTTGGTGTTTTGGAGTGTGTCTTTTGGTGTGTGTGTTTTGGTCTGTTTTGGAGTGTGTGTTTTGGTGTTTTGGAGTGTGTGTTTTGGAGTGTGTGTGTTGTTGTTTTGGAGTGTGTGTTTTGGTGTTTTGGAGTGTGTGTTTTGGTTTTATCGTGTTTTGGTGTGTGTGTTTTGGACTGTTTTGGAGTGTGTGTTTTGGTGCTTTGGAATGTGTGTTTTGGTGTTCTGGAGTGTGTGTTTTGGTGTTTTACTGTGTGTGTTTTTGTGTTTTGGACTATTTTGGAGTGTGTTTTGGAGTTTTGGACTGTTTTGGAGTTTGTGTTCTGTTGTTTTGGACTGTTTTGGAGTTTGTGTTTTGATGTTATGGAGTGTTTTGGAGTGTGTATTTTGGTGTTTTGGAGTGTTTTGGAGTTTAAGTTTTGGTGTTTTGGAGTGTTTTGGAGTGTGTGTTTTGGTGTTTTGGAGTGCTTTGGAGTGTGTGTTTTGGTGTGTTTTGGAGTGTGTGTTTTTGTGTTTTGGAGTGTGTGTTTTGGTGTGTTTTGGAGTGTGTGTTGTATTGTTTTTGGAGTGTGTGTTTTGGTGTTTTGGAGAGTGTGTTTTGGTGTTTTGGAGTGTGTGTTTAGGTGTTTTGGGGTGTGTGTTTTGGTGTTTCGGAGTGTGTGCTTTGGAGTGTTTTGGAGTGTGTGTTTTGGTGTGTTTTGGAGTGTGTATTTTTGTGTTTTGGAGTGTGTTTTGGAGTGTGTGTTTTGGTGTTTTTGGAGTGTGTCTTTTGGTGTTTTGGAGTGTGTGTTTTGGTGTTTTGGAGTGTGTGTGTAGGTCTTTTGGAGTGCGTGTTTTGGTGATTTGGAGTGTGTGTTTTGGTGTTTTGGAGTCTGTGTTATGGTGTGTTTTGGCGTGTGTGTTTTGGTGTGTTGGAGTGTGTATTTTGGTGTTTTGGACGGTGTGTTTTGGAATGTGTGCTTTGGTGTTCTGGACTGATTTGGAGTGTGGCTTTTGTTGTTTTGGAGTGTATGTTTTGGTGTGTTTTGGAGTGTGTGTTTTGGCGTGTGTGTTTTGGTGTTTTGGGGTGTGTGTTTTGGTGTTATGGAGTGTGTGTTTTGGTGTTTTGGAGTATGTGTTTTGGTGTGTTTAGGTGTTTTGGGGTGTGTGTTTTGGTGTGTTTGGAGTGTTGTTTTGGTGTGTTGGAGTGTGTATTTTGGTGTTTTGGACTGTGTGTTTTGGAGTGTGTGCTTTGGTGTTTTGGACTGATTTGGAGTGTGTCCATTGGTGTTTTGGAGTATGTGTTTTGTTGTGTTTTGGAGTGTGTGTTTTGGAGTGTGTGTTTTGGTGTTTTGGGGTGTGTGTTTTTCTGTTTTGGAGTGTGTGTTTTGGTGTTTTGGAGTGTGTGTTTTGGTGTGTTTTGGAGTGTGTGTTTTGGCGTGTGTGTTTTGGTATTTTGGGGTGTGTGTTTTGGTGTTTTGGAGTGCGTGTTTTGGTGTTCTGGAGTATGTGTTTTGGTGTTTTTGGAGTGTGTGTTTTGGTGTTTTGGAGTGTGTGTTTAGGTGCGTTTTGGAGTGTGTATTTTGGTGTTTTTGGAGTGTGTGTTTTGGACTGTGTGTTTTGGTGTTTTGGACTGATTTGGAGTGTGTGCTTTGGTGTTTTGGAGTGTGTTTTGGTGTGTTTTGGAGTGTGTGTTTTGGTGCTTTGGAGTGTGTGTTTTGGTGTGTTTTGGAGTGTGGGTTTTGGTGTTTTGGACTGTGTGTTTTGGAGTGTGTGCTTTGTCGATTTGGACTGATTTGGAGTGTGTGTTTTGGTGTTTTGGAGTGTGTGTTTTGGTGTGTTATGGAGTGTGTGTTTTGGTGTGTTTTGGAATGTGTGTTTTGGTGTTTTGGAGTGTGTGTTTTGGTGCTTTGGAGTGTGTGTTTTGGTGTGTTTTGGAGCGTGTGTTTTGCTGTTTTTTAGTGTGTGTTTTGCTATTTTGGACTGTTTTGGAGTGTGTGTTTTGGTGTTTTGGAATGTGTGTTTTGGTGTTCTGGAGTGTGTGTTTTGGTGTTTTGCAGTGTATGTTTTTGTGTTTTGGACTATTTTGGAGTGTGTTTTGGAGTTTCGGACTGTTTTGGAGTTTGTGTTTTAGTGTTTTGGAGTGTGTATTTTGGTGTTTTGGAGTTTAGGTTTTGGTATTTTGGAGTGTTTTGGAGTGTGTGTTTTGGTGTTTTGGAGTGCTTTGGAGTGTGTGTTTTGGTGTGTTTTGGAGTGTGTGTTTTTGTGTTTTGGAGTGTGTGTTTTGGTGTGTTTTGGAGTGTGTGTTTTATTGTTTTTGGAGTGTGTGTTTTGGTGTTTTGGAGTGTGTGTTTTGGTGTTTTGGAGTGTGTGTTTAGGTGTTTTGGGGTGTGTGTTTTGGTGTTTTGGAGTCTGTGCTTTGGTGTTTTGGAGTTTGTTTTGGGGTGTTTTGGAGTGTGTGTTTTGGTGTGTTGGTGTGTATTTTGGTGTTTTGGACTGTGTGTTTTGGAGTGTGTGCTTTGGTGTTTTGGACTGATTTGGAGTGTGTGTTTTGGTGTGTTGGAGTATGTGTTTTGTTGTGTTTTGGAGTGTGTGTTTTGGAGTGTGTATTTTGGTGTTTTGGGGTGTGTGTTTTTCTGTTTTGGAGTGTGTGTTTTGGTGTTTTGGAGTGTGTGTTTTGGCGTGTTTTGGAGTGTGTGTTTTGGCGTGTGTGTTTTGGTATTTTGGGGTGTGTGTTTTGGTGTTCTGGAGTATGTGTTTTGGTGTGTTTTGGTGTTTTTGGAGTGTGTGTTTTGGTGTTTTGGAGTGTGTGTTTAGGTGCGTTTTGGAATGTGTATTTTGGTGTTTTTGGAGTGTGTGTTTTGGAGTGTGTGTTTTGGTGTTTTGGACTGATTTGGAGTGTGTGTTTTGGTGTTTTGGAGTGTGTGTTTTGGTGTGTTTTGGAGTGTTTGTTTTGGTGGTTTGGAGTGTGTGTTTTGGTGCTTTGCAGTTTGTGTTTTGGTGTTTTAGAGAGTGTGTTTTGGTGTTTTGGAGTGTGTGTAATTAGTGTTTTGACTATTTTGGAGTATGTTTTTTGGACTCTTTTGGAGTTTTTGTTCTGTTTTGGGCTGTTTTGGAGTTTGTGTTTTGGTGTTTTGGAGTTTTTTGGAGTGTGTGTTTTGGTGTTTTGGAGTGTTTTGGAGTGTGTGTTTTGGTGTGTTTTGGAGTGTGTGTTTTGGTGCTTTGGAGTGTGTGTTTTGGTGTGTTTTGGAGTGTGTATTTTGGTGTTTTGCAGTTTGTGTTTTGGTGTTTTGGAGTGTGTGTTTTGGTGTTTTGGAGTGTGTGTTTTGTTGTTTTGGACTGTTTTGGAGTGTGTGTTTTGGTGTTTTGGACTGTTTTGGAGTTTGTGTTTTGGTGTTTTGGACTGTTTTGGAGTGTGTGTTTTGGTGTTTTGGAGTGTGTGTTTTGGCGTTTTGGATTGTTTTCGAGTGTGTGTTTTGCTGATTGGAGTGTTTTGGAGTGTGTGTTTTGGTATTTTGGACTGTTTTGGAGTATGTGTTTTGGTGTTTTGGAGTGTGTGTTTTGGAGTGTGTGTTTTGGTGGTTTGGAGTGTGTGTTTTGTTGTGTGTGTTTTGGTCTGTTTTGGAGTGTGTGTTTTGGTGTTTTGGAGTGTGTGTTTTGGAGTGTGTGTTTTGTTGTTTTGGAGTGTGTGTTTTGGTGTTTTGGAGTGTGTGTTTTGGTTTTATCGTGTTTTGGTGTGTGTGTTTTGGACTGTTTTGGAGTGTGTGTTTTGGTGTTTTGGAATGTGTGTTTTGGTGTTCTGGAGTGTGTGTTTTGGACTGTTTTGGAGTGTGTGTTTTGTTGTTTTGGAATGTGTTTTTTGGAGTTCTGGAGTGTGTGTTTTGTTGTTTTGCAGTGTGTGTTGTTGTGTTTTGGACTATTTTGAATGTGTTTTGGTGTTTTGGACTGTTTTGGAGTTTGTGATCTGTTGTTTTGGACTGTTTTGGAGTTTGTGTTTTGGTGTTTTGGAGTGTTTTGGAGTGTTTATTTTGGTGTTTTGGAATGTTTTGGAGTTTACGTTTTGGTGCTTTGGAGTGTTTTGGAGTGTGTGTTTTGGTATGTTTTGGAGTGTGTATTTTTGTGTTTTGGAGTGTGTGTTTTGGAGTGTGTGTTTTGGTGTTTTTGGAGTGTGTGTTTTGGTGTTTTGGAGTGTGTGTTTTGGTGTTTTGGAGTGTGTGTGTAGGTCTTTTGGGGTGTGTGTTTTGGTGTTTTGGAGTGTGTGTTATGGTGTTTTGGAGTCTGTGTTATGGTGTGTTTTGGAGTGTGTGTTTTGGTGTTTTGGACGGTGTGTTTTGGAATGTGTGCTTTGGTGTTCTGGACTGATTTGGAGTGTGGCTTTTGTTGTTTTGGAGTGTATGTTTTGGTGTGTTTTGGAGTGTGTGTTTTGGCGTGTGTGTTTTGGTGTTTTGGGGTGTGTGTTTTGGTGTTATGGAGTGTGTGTTTTGGTGTTTTGGAGTATGTGTTTTGGTGTGTTTAGGTGTTTTGGGGTGTGAGTTTTGGTGTTTTGGAATGTGTGCTTTGGTGTTTTGGAGTGTGTGTTTTGGTGTGTTTGGAGTGTGTGTTTTGGTGTGTTGGAGTGTGTATTTTGGTGTTTTGGACTGTGTGTTTTGGAGTGTGTGCTTTGGTGTTTTGGACTGATTTGGAGTGTGTGTTTTGGTGTTTTGGAGTATGTGTTTTGTTGTGCTTTGGAGTGTGTGTTTTGGAGTGTGTTTTGGTGTTTTGGGGTGTGTGTTTTTCTGTTTTGGAGTGTGTGTTTTGGTGTTTTGGAGTGTGTGTTTTGGTGTGTTTTGGAGTGTGTGTTTTGGCGTGTGTGTTTTGGTATTTTGGGGTGTGTGTTTTGGTGTTCTGGAGTATGTGTTTTGGTGTTTTTGGAGTGTGTGTTTTGGTGTTTTGGAGTGTGTGTTTTGGTGTTTTGGAGTGTGTGTGTAGGTCTTTTGGGGTGTGTGTTTTGGTGTTTTGGAGTGTGTGTTATGGTGTTTTGGAGTCTGTGTTATGGTGTGTTTTGGAGTGTGTATTTTGGTGTTTTGGACGGTGTGTTTTGGAATGTGTGCTTTGGTGTTCTGGACTGATTTGGAGTGTGGCTTTTGTTGTTTTGGAGTGTATGTTTTGGTGTGTTTTGGAGTGTGTGTTTTGGCGTGTGTGTTTTGGTGTTTTGGGGTGTGTGTTTTGGTGTTATGGAGTGTGTGTTTTGGTGTTTTGGAGTATGTGTTTTGGTGTGTTTAGGTGTTTTGGGGTGTGAGTTTTGGTGTTTTGGAATGTGTGCTTTGGTGTTTTGGAGTGTGTGTTTTGGTGTGTTTGGAGTGTGTGTTTTGGTGTGTTGGAGTGTGTATTTTGGTGTTTTGGACTGTGTGTTTTGGAGTGTGTGCTTTGGTGTTTTGGACTGATTTGGAGTGTGTGTTTTGGTGTTTTGGAGTATGTGTTTTGTTGTGCTTTGGAGTGTGTGTTTTGGAGTGTGTTTTGGTGTTTTGGGGTGTGTGTTTTTCTGTTTTGGAGTGTGTGTTTTGGTGTTTTGGAGTGTGTGTTTTGGTGTGTTTTGGAGTGTGTGTTTTGGCGTGTGTGTTTTGGTATTTTGGGGTGTGTGTTTTGGTGTTCTGGAGTATGTGTTTTGGTGTTTTTGGAGTGTGTGTTTTGGTGTTTTGGAGTGTGTGTTTAGGTGCGTTTTGGAGTGTGTATTTTGGTGCTTTTGGAGTGTGTGTTTTGGAGTGTGTGTTTTGGTGTTTGGGACTGATTTGGAGTGTGTGTTTTGGTGTTTTGGAGTGTGTGTTTTGGTGTGTTTTGGAGTGTTTGTTTTGGTGGTTTGGAGTGTGTGTTTTGGTGCTTTGCAGTTTGTGTTTTGGTGTTTTAGAGAGTGTGTTTTGGTGTTTTGGAGTGTGTGTTTTGTTGTTTTGGACTGTTTTGGAGTGTGTGTTTTGGTGTTTTGGACTGTTTTGGAGTTTGTGTTTTGGTGTTTTGGACTGTTTTGGAGTGTGTGTTTTGGTGTTTTGGAGTGTGTGTTTTGGCGTTTTGGATTGTTTTCGAGTGTGTGTTTTGCTGATTGGTGTGTTTTGGAGTGTGTGTTTTGGTATTTTGGACTGTTTTGGAGTATGTGTTTTGGTGTTTTGGAGTGTGTGTTTTGGAGTGTGTGTTTTGGTGTTTTGGAGTGTGTCTTTTGGTGTGTGTGTTTTGGTCTGTTTTGGAGTGTGTGTTTTGGTGTTTTGGAGTGTGTGTTTTGGAGTGTGTGTTTTGTTGTTTTGGAGTGTGTGTTTTGGTTTTATCGTGTTTTGGTGTGTGTGTTTTGGAATGTTTTGGAGTGTGTGTTTTGGTGCTTTGGAATGTGTGTTTTGGTGTTCTGGAGTGTGTGTTTTGGTGTTTTACTGTGTGTGTTTTTGTGTTTTGGACTATTTTGGAGTGTGTTTTGGAGTTTTGGACTGTTTTGGAGTTTGTGTTCTGTTGTTTTGGACTGTTTTGGAGTTTGTGTTTTGTTGTTATGGAGTGTTTTGGAGTGTGTATTTTGGTGTTTTGGAGTGTTTTGGAGTTTAAGTTTTGGTGTTTTGGAGTGTTTTGGAGTGTGTGTTTTGGTGTTTTGGAGTGCTTTGGAGTGTGTGTTTTGGTGTGTTTTGGAGTGTGTGTTTTTGTGTTTTGGAGTGTGTGTTTTGGTGTGTTTTGGAGTGTGTGTTGTATTGTTTTTGGAGTGTGTGTTTTGGTGTTTTGGAGAGTGTGTTTTGGTGTTTTGGAGTGTGTGTTTAGGTGTTTTGGGGTGTGTGTTTTGGCGTTTCGGAGTGTGTGCTTTGGAGTGTTTTGGAGTGTGTGTTTTGGTGTGTTTTGGAGTGTGTATTTTTGTGTTTTGGAGTGTGTTTTGGAGTGTGTGTTTTGGTGTTTTTGGAGTGTGTGTTTTGGTGTTTTGGAGTGTGTGTTTTGGTGTTTTGGAGTGTGTGTGTAGGTCTTTTGGAGTGCGTGTTTTGGTGATTTGGAGTGTGTGTTTTGGTGTTTTGGAGTCTGTGTTATGGTGTGTTTTGGCGTGTGTGTTTTGGTGTGTTGGAGTGTGTATTTTGGTGTTTTGGACGGTGTGTTTTGGAATGTGTGCTTTGGTGTTCTGGACTGATTTGGAGTGTGGCTTTTGTTGTTTTGGAGTGTATGTTTTGGTGTGTTTTGGAGTGTGTGTTTTGGCGTGTGTGTTTTGGTGTTTTGGGGTGTGTGTTTTGGTGTTATGGAGTGTGTGTTTTGGTGTTTTGGAGTATGTGTTTTGGTGTGTTTAGGTGTTTTGGGGTGTGTGTTTTGGTGTGTTTGGAGTGTTGTTTTGGTGTGTTGGAGTGTGTATTTTGGTGTTTTGGACGGTGTGTTTTGGAGTGTGTGCTTTGGTGTTTTGGATTGATTTGGAGTGTGTGTTTTGGTGTTTTGGAGTATGTGTTTTGTTGTGTTTTGGAGTGTGTGTTTTGGAGTGTGTGTTTTGGTGTTTTGGGGTGTGTGTTTTTCTGTTTTGGAGTGTGTGTTTTGGTGTTTTGGAGTGTGTGTTTTGGTGTGTTTTGGAGTGTGTGTTTTGGCGTGTGTGTTTTGGTATTTTGGGGTGTGTGTTTTGGTGTTTTGGAGTGCGTGTTTTGGTGTTCTGGAGTATGTGTTTTGGTGTTTTTGGAGTGTGTGTTTTGGTGTTTTGGAGTGTGTGTTTAGGTGCGTTTTGGAGTGTGTATTTTGGTGTTTTTGGAGTGTGTGTTTTGGACTGTGTGTTTTGGTGTTTTGGACTGATTTGGAGTGTGTGCTTTGGTGTTTTGGAGTGTGTTTTGGTGTGTTTTGGAGTGTGTGTTTTGGTGCTTTGGAGTGTGTGTTTTGGTGTGTTTTGGAGTGTGGGTTTTGGTGTTTTGGACTGTGTGTTTTGGAGTGTGTGCTTTGTCGATTTGGACTGATTTGGAGTGTGTGTTTTGGTGTTTTGGAGTGTGTGTTTTGGTGTGTTATGGAGTGTGTGTTTTGGTGTGTTTTGGAATGTGTGTTTTGGTGTTTTGGAGTGTGTGTTTTGGTGCTTTGGAGTGTGTGTTTTGGTGTGTTTTGGAGCGTGTGTTTTGCTGTTTTTTAGTGTGTGTTTTGCTATTTTGGACTGTTTTGGAGTGTGTGTTTTGGTGTTTTGGAATGTGTGTTTTGGTGTTCTGGAGTGTGTGTTTTGGTGTTTTGCAGTGTATGTTTTTGTGTTTTGGACTATTTTGGAGTGTGTTTTGGAGTTTCGGACTGTTTTGGAGTTTGTGTTTTAGTGTTTTGGAGTGTGTATTTTGGTGTTTTGGAGTTTAGGTTTTGGTATTTTGGAGTGTTTTGGAGTGTGTGTTTTGGTGTTTTGGAGTGCTTTGGAGTGTGTGTTTTGGTGTGTTTTGGAGTGTGTGTTTTTGTGTTTTGGAGTGTGTGTTTTGGTGTGTTTTGGAGTGTGTGTTTTATTGTTTTTGGAGTGTGTGTTTTGGTGTTTTGGAGTGTGTGTTTTGGTGTTTTGGAGTGTGTGTTTAGGTGTTTTGGGGTGTGTGTTTTGGTGTTTTGGAGTCTGTGCTTTGGTGTTTTGGAGTTTGTTTTGGGGTGTTTTGGAGTGTGTGTTTTGGTGTGTTGGTGTGTATTTTGGTGTTTTGGACTGTGTGTTTTGGAGTGTGTGCTTTGGTGTTTTGGACTGATTTGGAGTGTGTGTTTTGGTGTGTTGGAGTATGTGTTTTGTTGTGTTTTGGAGTGTGTGTTTTGGAGTGTGTATTTTGGTGTTTTGGGGTGTGTGTTTTTCTGTTTTGGAGTGTGTGTTTTGGTGTTTTGGAGTGTGTGTTTTGGCGTGTTTTGGAGTGTGTGTTTTGGCGTGTGTGTTTTGGTATTTTGGGGTGTGTGTTTTGGTGTTCTGGAGTATGTGTTTTGGTGTGTTTTGGTGTTTTTGGAGTGTGTGTTTTGGTGTTTTGGAGTGTGTGTTTAGGTGCGTTTTGGAATGTGTATTTTGGTGTTTTTGGAGTGTGTGTTTTGGAGTGTGTGTTTTGGTGTTTTGGACTGATTTGGAGTGTGTGTTTTGGTGTTTTGGAGTGTGTGTTTTGGTGTGTTTTGGAGTGTTTGTTTTGGTGGTTTGGAGTGTGTGTTTTGGTGCTTTGCAGTTTGTGTTTTGGTGTTTTAGAGAGTGTGTTTTGGTGTTTTGGAGTGTGTGTTATTGGTGTTTTGACTATTTTGGAGTATGTTTTTTAGACTCTTTTGGAGTTTTTGTTCTGTTTTGGGCTGTTTTGGAGTTTGTGTTTTGGTGTTTTGGAGTGTTTTGGAGTGTGTATTTTGGTGTTTTGGAGTGTTTTGGAGTGTGTGTTTTGGTGTTTTGGAGTGTTTTGGAGTGTGTGTTTTGGTGTGTTTTGGAGTGTGTGTTTTGGTGCTTTGGCGTGTGTGTTTTGGTGTGTTTTGGAGTGTGTATTTTGGTGTTTTGCAGTTTGTGTTTTGGTGTTTTGGAGTGTGTGTTTTGGTATTTTGGAGTGTGTGTTTTGTTGTTTTGGACTGTTTTGGAGTGTGTGTTTTGGTGTTTTGGACTGTTTTGGAGTTTGTGTTTTGGTGTTTTGGACTGTTTTGGAGTGTGTGTTTTGGTGTTTTGGAGTGTGTGTTTTGGCGTTTTGGATTGTTTTCGAGTGTGTGTTTTGCTGATTGGAGTGTTTTGGAGTGTGTGTTTTGGTATTTTGGACTGTTTTGGAGTATGTGTTTTGGTGTTTTGGAGTGTGTGTTTTGGAGTGTGTGTTTTGGTGTTTTGGAGTGTGTGTTTTGGTGTGTGTGTTTTGGTCTGTTTTGGAGTGTGTGTTTTGGTGTTTTGGAGTGTGTGTTTTGGAGTGTGTGTTTTGTTGTTTTGGAGTGTGTGTTTTGGTGTTTTGGAGTGTGTGTTTTGGTTTTATCGTGTTTTGGTGTGTGTGTTTTGGAGTGTTTTGGAGTGTGTGTTTTGGTGTTTTGGAATGTGTGTTTTGGTGTTCTGGAGTGTGTGTTTTGGTGTTTTACTGTGTGTGTTTTTGTGTTTTGGACTATTTTGGAGTGTGTTTTGGAGTTTTGGACTGTTTTGGAGTTTGTGTTCTGTTGTTTTGGACTGTTTTGGAGTTTGTGTTTTGGTGTTATGGAGTGTTTTGGAGTGTGTATTTTGATGTTTTGGAGTGTTTTGGAGTTTATGTTTTGGTGTTTTGGAGTGTTTTGGAGTGTGTGTTTTGGTGTTTTGGAATGTGTGTTTTTGTGTTTTGGAGTGTGTGTTTAGGTGTTTTGGAGTGTGTGTGTAGGTCTTTTGGGGTGCGTGTTTTGATGTTTTGGAGTGTGTGTTTTGGTGTTTTAGAGTCTGTGTTATGGTGTGTTTTGGAGTGTGTGTTTTGGTGTGTTGGAGTGTGTATTTTGGTGTTTTGGACGGTGTGTTTTGGAATGTGTGCTTTGGTGTTCTGGACTGATTTGGAGTGTGGCTTTTGTTGTTTTGGAGTGTATGTTTTGGTGTGTTTTGGAGTGTGTGTTTTGGCGTGTGTGTTTTGGTGTTTTGGGGTGTGTGTTTTGGTGTTATGGAGTGTGTGTTTTGGTGTTTTGGAGTATGTGTTTTGGTGTGCTTAGGTGTTTTGGGGTGTGTGTTTTGGTGTTTTGGAATGTGTGCTTTGGTGTTTTGGAGTGTGTGTTTTGGTGTGTTTGGAGTGTGTGTTTTGGTGTGTTGGAGTGTGTATTTTGGTGTTTTGGACTGTGTGTTTTGGAGTGTGTGCTTTGGTGTTTTGGACTGATTTGGAGTGTGTGTTTTGGTGTTTTGGAGTATGTGTTTTGTTGTGTTTTGGAGTGTGTGTTTTGGAGTGTGTGTTTTGGTGTTTTGGGGTGTGTGTTTTTCTGTTTTGGAGTGTGTGTTTTGGTGTTTTGGAGTGTGTGTTTTGGTGTGTTTTGGAGTGTGTGTTTTGGCGTGTGTGTTTTGGTATTTTGGGGTGTGTGTTTTGGTGTTTTGGAGTGTGTGTTTTGGTGTTCTGGAGTATGTGTTTTGGTGTGTTTTGGTGTTTTTGTAGTGTGTGTTTTGGTGTTTTGGAGTGTGTGTTTAGGTGCGTTTTGGAGTGTGTATTTTGGTGTTTTTGGAGTGTGTGTTTTGGAGTGTGTGTTTTGGTGTTTTGGACTGATTTGGAGTGTGTGCTTTGGTGTTTTGGAGTGTGTTTTGGTGTGTTTTGGAGTGTGTGTTTTGGTGCTTTGGAGTGTGTGATTTGGTGTATTTTGGAGTGTGTGTTTTGGTGTTTTGGACTGTGTGTTTTGGAGTGTGTGCTTTGTCGATTTGGACTGATTTGGAGTGTGTGTTTTGGTGTTTTGGAGTGTGTGTTTTGGTGTGTTTTGGAATGTGTGTTTTGGTGTTTTGGAGTGTGTGTTTTGGTGCTTTGGAGTTGTGTGTTTTGCAGCGTGTGTTTTGCTGTTTTGGAGTGTGTGTTTTGGTGTTTTGGAATGTGTGTTTTGGTGTTCTGGAGTATGTGTTTTGGTGTTTTGCAGTGTATGTTTTGGTGTCATGGAGTATTTTGGAGTGTGTGTTTTGGTGTTTTGGAGTTTAAGTTTTGGTATTTTGGAGTGTTTTTGAGTGTGTGTTCTGGTGTTTTGGAGTGCTTTGGAGTGTGTGTTTTGATGTGTTTTGGAGTGTGTGTTTTTGTGTTTTGGAGTGTGTGTTTTGGTGTGTTTTGGAGTGTGTGTTTTATTGTTTTTGGAGTGTGTGTTTTGGTGTTTTGGAGTGTGTGTTTTGGTGTTTTGGAGTGTGTGTTTAGGTGTTTTGGAGTGTGTGTTTAGGTCTTTTGAGGTGTGTGTTTTGGTGTTTTGGAATGTGTGTTTTGGTGTTTTGGAGTGTGTGTTATGGTGTGTTTTGGAGTGTGTGTTTTGGTGTGTTGGAGTGTGTATTTTGGTGTTTTGGATGGGGTGTTTTGGAATGTGTGCTTTGGTGTTCTGGACTGATTTGGTGTGTGGCATTTGTTGTTTTGGGGTGTATGTTTTGGTATGTTTTGGAGTGTGTGTTTTGGCGTGTGTGTTTTGGTGTTTTGGGGTGTGTGTTTTGGTGTTTTGGAATGTGTGCTTTGGTGTTTTGGAGTGTGTGTTTTGGTGTGTTTGGAGTGTGTGTTTTGGTGTGTTGGAGTGTGTATTTTGGTGTTTTGGACTGTGTGTTTTGGAGTGTGTGCTTTGGTGTTTTGGACTGATTTGGAGTGTGTGTTTTGGTGTTTTGGAGTATGTGTTTTGTTGTGTTTTGGAGTGTGTGTTTTGGAGTGTGTGTTTTGGTGTTTTGGGGTGTGTGTTTTTCTGTTTTGGAGTGTGTGTTTTGGTGTTTTGGAGTGTGTGTTTTGGTGTGTTTTGGAGTGTGTGTTTTTGTGTGTTGGAGTGTGTATTTTGGTGTTTTGGACTGTGTGTTTTGGTGTGTTTTGGAGTGTGTGTTATGGTGTTTTGGAGTGTGTGTTTTGGTGCTTTGGAGTGTGTGTTTTGGTGTGTTTTTGGAGCGTGTGTTTTGCTGTTTTGGAGTGTGTGTTTTGGTGTTTTGGATTGTTTTGGAGTGTGTGTTTTGGTGTTTAGGAATGTGTGTTTTGGTGTTCTGGAGTGTGTGTTTTGGTGGTTTGCAGTGTATGTTTTTGTGTTTTGGACTATTTTGGAGTGTGTTTTGGCGTTTTGGACTGTTTTGGAGT
Source organism: Somniosus microcephalus (assembly GCF_052327205.1). Taxonomy (NCBI): domain Eukaryota; kingdom Metazoa; phylum Chordata; class Chondrichthyes; order Squaliformes; family Somniosidae; genus Somniosus; species Somniosus microcephalus. Next base: position 55,233,495 of record NW_028225183.1, read on the forward strand.
TTGTGTTTTGGTGTTATGGAGTGTTTTGGAGTGTGTATTTTGGTGTTTTGGAGTTAAATTTTGGTGTTTTGGAGTGTGTGTTTTGGTGTTTTGGAGTGCTTTGGAGTGTGTGTTTTGGTGTGTTTTGGAGTGTGTGTTTTGGTGTTTTGGAGTGTGTGTTTAGGTGTTTTGGGGTGTGTGTTTTGGTGTTTTGGAGTGTGTGTTTTGGTGTTTTGGAGTGTGTGTTTTGGTGTGTTTTGGAGTGTGTGTTTAGGTGTTTTGGGGTGTGTGTTTTGGTGTTTTGGAGTGTGTGCTTTGGTGTTTTGGAGTGTGTTTTGGTGTGTTTTGGAGTGTGTGTTTTGGTGTGTTGGAGTCTATTTTGGTGTTTTGGACTATGTGTTTTGGAGTGTGTGCTTTGGTGTTTTGGACTGATTTGGAGTGTGTGTTTTGGTGTTTTGGAGTGTGTGTTTTGGTGTGTTTTGGAGTGTGCGTTTTGGAGTGTGTTTTTTTGGTGTTTCGGGGTGTGTTTTTTTGTGTTTTGGAGTGTGTGTTTTGGTGTTTTGGAGTGTGTGTTTTGGTGTGTTTTAGAGTGTGTGTTTTGGTGTGTTGGAGTGTGTATTTTGGTGATTGGACTGTGTGTTTTGGCGTTTGTGCTTTGTGGTTTTGGACAGGTTTGGAGTGTGTGTTTTGGTGTTTTGGAATGTGTGTTTTGGTGTGTTTTGGAGTGTGTGTTTTGGTGTGTTTTGGAGTGTGTGTTTTGGTGTTTTGGAGTGTGTGTTTTGGTGTTTTGGAGTGTGTGTTTTGGTGTATTCGTGTTTTGGACTGTTTTGGTGTGTGTGTTTTGGACTGTTTTGGAGTGTGTGTTTTGTTGTTTTGGAATGTGTTTTTTGGTGTTCTGGAGTGTGTGTTTTGGTGTTTTGCAGTGTGTGTTGTTGTGTTTTGGACTATTTTGAATGTGTTTTGGTGTTTTGGACTGTTTTGGAGTTTGTGATCTGTTGTTTTGGACTGTTTTGGAGTTTACATTTTGGTGCTTTGGAGTGTTTTGGAGTGTGTGTTTTGGTGTGTTTTGGAGTGTGTATTTTTGTGTTTTGGAGTGTGTGTTTTGAAGTGTGTGTTTTGTTGTTTTTGGAGTGTGTGTTTTGGTGATTTGGTGTGTGTGTTTTGGTGTTTTGGAGTGTGTGTGTAGGTCTTTTGGGGTGTGTGTTTTGGTGTTTTGGAGTGTGTGTTTTGGTGTTTTGGAGTCTGTGTTATGGTGTGTTTTGGAGTGTGTGTTTTGGTGTGTTGGAGTGTGTATTTTGGTGTTTTGGACGGTGTGTTTTGGAATGTGTGCTTTGGTGTTCTGGACTGATTTGGAGTGTGGCTTTTGTTGTTTTGGAGTGTATGTTTTGGTGTGTTTTGGAGTGTGTGTTTTGGCGTGTGTGTTTTGGTGTTTTGGGGTGTGTGTTTTGGTGTTATGGAGTGTGTGTTTTAGTGTTTTGGAGTATGTGTTTTGGTGTGTTTAGGTGTTTTGGGGTGTGTGTTTTGGTGTTTTGGTATGTGTGCTTTGGTGTTTTGGAGTGTGTGTTTTGGTGTGTTTGGAGTGTGTGTTTTGGTGTGTTGGAGTGTGTATTTTGGTGTTTTGGACTGTGTGTTTTGGAGTGTGTGCTTTGGTGTTTTGGACTGATTTGGAGTGTGTGTTTTGGTGTTTTGGAGTATGTGTTTTGTTGTGTTTTGGAGTGTGTGTTTTGGAGTGTGTGTTTTGGTGTTTTGGGGTGTGTGTTTTTCTGTTTTAGAGTGTGTGTTTTGGTGTTTTGGAGTGTGTGTTTTGGTGTGTTTTGGAGTGTGTGTTTTGGCGTGTGTGTTTTGGTATTTCGGGGGGGGTGTTTTGGTGTTCTGGAGTATGTGTTTTGGTGTGTTTTGGTGTTTTTGGAGTGTGTGTTTTGGTGTTTTGGAGTGTGTGTTTAGGTGCGTTTTGGAGTGTGTATTTTGGTGTTTTTGGAGTGTGTGTTTTGGAGTGTGTGTTTTGGTGTTTTGGACTGATTTGGAGTGTGTGTTTTGGTGTTTTGGAGTGTGTGTTTTGGTGTGTTTTGGAGTGTTTGTTTTGGTGGTTTGGAGTGCGTGTTTTGGTGCTTTGCAGTTTATGTTTTGGTGTTTTAGAGAGTGTGTTTTGGTGTTTTGGAGTGTGTGTTATTGGTGTTTTGGACTATTTTGGAGTATGTTTTTTGGACTCTTTTGGAGTTTTTGTTCTGTTGTTTTGGGCTGTCTTGGAGTTTGTGTTTTGGTGTTTTGGAGTGTTTTGGAGTGTGTATTTTGGTGTTTTGGAGTTTTTTGGAGTGTGTGTTTTGGTGTTTTGGAGTGTTTTGGAGTGTGTGTTTTGGTGTTTTGGAGTGTGTGTTTTGGTGTTTTGGAGTGTGTGTTTTGTTGTTTTGGACTGTTTTGGAGTGTGTGTTTTGGTGTTTTGGACTGTTTTGGAGTTTGTGTTTTGATGTTTTGGACTGTTTTGGAGTGTGTGTTTTGGTGTGTTTGGAGTGTGTGTTTTGGTGTGTTGGAGTGTGTATTTTGGTGTTTTGGACTGTGTGTTTTGGAGTGTGTGCTTTGGTGTTTTGGACTGATTTGGAATGTGTGTTTTGGTGTTTTGGAGTATGTGTTTTGTTGTGTTTTGGAGTGTGTGTTTTGGAGTGTGTGTTTTGGTGTTTTGGGGTGTGTGTTTTTCTGTTTTGGAGTGTGTGTTTTGGTGTTTTGGAGTGTGTGTTTTGGTGTGTTTTGGAGTGTGTGTTTTTGTGTGTTGGAGTGTGTATTTTGGTGTTTTGGACTGTGTGCTTTGCAGTGTGTGCTTTGTTGTTTTGGACTGATTTGGAGTGTGTGTTTTGGTGTTTTGGAGTGTGTGTTTTGTTGTGTTTTGGAGTGTGTGTTTTGGTGTGTTTTGGAGTGTGTGTTATGGTGTTTTGGAGTGTGTGTTTTGGTGCTTTGGAGTGTGTGTTTTGGTGTGTTTTTGGAGCGTGTGTTTTGCTGTTTTGGAGTGTGTGTTTTGGTGTTTTGGATTGTTTTGGAGTGTGTGTTTTGGTGTTTAGGAATGTGTGTTTTGGTGTTCTGGAGTGTGTGTTTTGGTGGTTTGCAGTGTGTGTTTTTGTGTTTTGGACTATTTTGGAGTGTGTTTTGGCGTTTTGGACTGTTTTGGAGTTTGTGTTTTGGTGTTATGGAGTGTTTTGGAGTGTGTATTTTGGTGTTTTGGAGTTAAATTTTGGTGTTTTGGAGTGTTTTGGAGTGTGTGTTTTGGTGTTTTGGAGTGCTTTGGAGTGTGTGTTTTGGGGTGTTTTGGAGTGTATGTTTTGGTGTTTTGGAGTGTGTGTTTAGGTGTTTTGGGGTGTGTGTTTTGGTGTTTTGGAGTGTGT
>NW_028225183.1:55237344-55262447 GCF_052327205.1 Somniosus microcephalus
GTGTGTTGGAATGTGTATTTTGGTGTTTTGGACGGTGTGTTTTGGAATGTGTGCTTTGGTGTTCTGGACTGATTTGGAGTGTGGCTTTTGTTGTTTTGGAGTGTATGTTTTGGTGTGTTTTGGAGTGTGTGTTTTGGTGTTTTGGGGTGTGTGTTTTGGTGTTATGGAGTGTGTGTTTTGGTGTTTTGGAGTATGTGTTTTGGTGAGTTTAGGTGTTTTGGGGTGTGTGTTTTGGTGTTTTGGACTGTGTGCTTTGGTGTTTTGGAGTGTGTGTTTTGGTGTGTTTGGAGTGTGTGTTTTGGTGTGTTGGAGTGTGTAATTTGGTGTTTTGGACTGTGTGTTTTGGAGTGTGTGCTTTGGTGTTTTGGACTGATTTGGAGTGTGTGTTTTGGTGTTTTGGAGTATGTGTTTTGTTGTGTTTTGGAGTGTGTGTTTTGGAGTGTGTGTTTTGGTGTTTTGGGGTGTGTGTTTTTCTGTTTTGGAGTGTGTGTTTTGGTGTTTTGGAGTGTGTGTTTTGGTGTTTTGGAGTGTGTGTTTAGGTGCGTTTTGGAGTGTGTATTTTGGTGTTTTTGGAGTGTGTGTTTTGGAGTGTGTGTTTTGGTGTTTTGGACTGATTTGGAGTGTGTGTTTTGGTGTTTTGGAGTGTGTGTTTTGGTGTGTTTTGGAGTGTTTGTTTTGGTGGTTTGGAGTGCTTTGGAGTGTGTGTTTTGGTATGTTTTGGAATGTGTGTTTTTGTGTTTTGGAGTGTGTGTTTTGGTGTGTGTGTTGTATTGTTTTTGGAGTGTTTGTTTTGGTGTTTTGGAGAGTGTGTTTTGGTGTTTTGGAGTGTGTGTTTAGGTGTTTTGGGGTGTGTGTTTTGGTGTTTTGGAGTGTGTGCTTTGGAGTGTTTTGGAGTGTGTGTTTTGGTGTGTTTTGGAGTGTGTATTTTTGTGTTTTGGAGTGTGTGTTTTGGAGTGTGTGCTTTGGTGTTTTTGGAGTGTTTGTTTTGGTGTTTTGGAGTGTGTGTTTTGGTGTTTTGGAGTGTGTGTGTAGGTCTTTTGGGGTGCGTGTTTTGGTGTTTTGGAGTGTGTGTTTTGGTGTTTTAGAGTCTGTGTTATGGTGTGTTTTGGAGTGTGTGTTTTGGTGTGTTGGAGTGTGTATTTTGGTGTTTTGGACGGTGTGTTTTGGAATGTGTGCTTTGGTGTTCTGGACTGATTTGGAGTGTGGCTTTTGTTGTTTTGGAGTGTATGTTTTGGTGTGTTTTGGAGTGTGTGTTTTGGCGTGTGTGTTTTGGTGTTTTGGGGTGTGTGTTTTGGTGTTATGGAGTGTGTGTTTTGGTGTTTTGGAGTATGTGTTTTGGTGTGCTTAGGTGTTTTGGGGTGTGTGTTTTGGTGTTTTGGAATGTGTGCTTTGGTGTTTTGGAGTGTGTGTTTTGGTGTGTTTGGAGTGTGTGGTTTGGTGTGTTGGAGTGTGTATTTTGGTGTTTTGGACTGTGTGTTTTGGAGTGTGTGCTTTGGTGTTTTGGACTGATTTGGAGTGTGTGTTTTGGTGTTTTGGAGAATGTGTTTTGTTGTGTTTTGTAGTGTGTGTTTTGGAGTGTGTGTTTTGGTGTTTTGGGGTGTGTGTTTTTCTGTTTTGGAGTGTGTGTTTTGGTGTTTTGGAGTGTGTGTTTTGGTGTGTTTTGGAGTGTGTGTTTTGGCGTGTGTGTTTTGGTATTTTGGGGTGTGTGTTTTGGTGTTTTGGAGTGTGTGTTTTGGTGTTCTGGAGTATGTGTTTTGGTGTGTTTTGGTGTTTTTGTAGTGTGTGTTTTGGTGTTTTGGAGTGTGTGTTTAGGTGCGTTTTGGAGTGTGTATTTTGGTGTTTTTGGAGTGTGTGTTTTGGAGTGTGTGTTTTGGTGTTTTGGACTGATTTGGAGTGTGTGCTTTGGTGTTTTGGAGTGTGTTTTGGTGTGTTTTGGAGTGTGTGTTTTGGTGCTTTGGAGTGTGTGATTTGGTGTGTTTTGGAGTGTGTGTTTTGGTGTTTTGGACTGTGTGTTTTGGAGTGTGTGCTTTGTCGATTTGGACTGATTTGGAGTGTGTGTTTTGGTGTTTTGGAGTGTGTGTTTTGGTGTGTTTTGGAGTGTGTGTTTTGGTGTGTTTTGGAATGTGTGTTTTGGTGTTTTGGAGTGTGTGTTTTGGTGCTTTGGAGTCTGTGTTTTGCAGCGTGTGTTTTGCTGTTTTGGAGTGTGTGTTTTGGTGTTTTGGAATGTGTGTTTTGGTGTTCTGGAGTCTGTGTTTTGGTGTTTTGCAGTGTATGTTTTTGTGTTTTGGACTATTTTGGAGTGTGTTTTGGAGTTTTGGACTGTTTTGGAGTTTGTGTTTTGGTGTCATGGAGTGTTTTGGAGTATGTATTTTGGTGTTTTGGAGTTTAAGTTTTGGTATTTTGGTGTGTTTTGGAGTGTGTGTTCTGGTGTTTTGGAGTGCTTTGGAGTGTGTGTTTTGGTATGTTTTGGAGTGTGTGTTTTTGTGTTTTGGAGTGTGTGTTTTGGTGTGTTTTGTGGAGTGTGTGTTTTATTGTTTTTGGAGTGTGTGTTTTGGTGTTTTCACAGAATCACAGAATCACAGAAACCCCACAGTGCAGATAGAGGCCATTTCGGCCCATCGAGCCTGCACCGACACATATCCCACCCGATCCCCGTAACCCCTACACCAACACATATCCCACCCTATCCCCGTAACCCCACCTATTTAATCCCCCTAACACTAAGGGTCAATTTATCATAGCCAATCAACCTAACCCGCACATCTTTGGACTGTGGGAGGAAACCGGAGCACCCGGAGGAAACCCACGCAAACACGGGGAGAATGTGCAAACTCCACACAGACAGTCGCCCGAGGCCGGATTCGAACCCGGGTCCCTGGCGCTGTGAGGCAACAGTGCTAACCACTATGCCACCGTGTTTTGGAGTGTGTGTTTTGGTGTTTTGGAGTGTGTGTTTAGGTGTTTTGGGGTGTGTGTTTTGGTGTTTTGGAGTCTGTGCTTTGGTGTTTTGGAGTGTGTTTTGGTGTGTTTTGGAGTGTATGTTTTGGTGTATTGGAGTGTATTTTGGTGTTTTGGATTGTGTGTTTTGGAGTGTGTGCTTTGGTGTTTTGGACTGATTTGGAGTGTGTGTATTGATGTTTTGGAGTGTGTGTTTTGGTGTGTTTTGGAGTGTGTGTTTTGGAGTGTGAGTTTTGGTGTTTTGGGGTGTGTGATTTTGTGTTTTGGAGTGTGTGTTTTGGTGTGTTTTGGAGTGTGTGTTTTGGTGTGTTCGAGTGTGTATTTTGGTGTTTTGGAATGTGTGTTTTGGAGTGTGTGCTTTGTTGTTTTGGACTGGTTTGGAGTGTGTGTTTTGGTGTTTTGGAATGTGTGTTTTGGTGTGTTTTGGAGTGTGTGTTATGGTGTGTTTTGGAGTGTGTGTTTTGGTGTTCTGGAGTGTGTGTTTTGGTATTTTGCAGTGTGTGTTTTTGTGTTGTGGACAAATTTGAGTGTGTTTTGGTGTTTTGGACTGTTTTGGAGTTTGTGTTCTGTTGTTTTGGGCTGTTTTGGAGTTTGTGTTTTGGTGTTTTGGAGTGTTTTGGAGTATTTATTTTGGTGTTTTGGAATGTTTTGGAGTTTACGTTTTGGTGCTTTGGAGTGTTTTGGAGTGTGTGTTTTGGTGTGTTTTGGAGTGTGTATTTTTGTGTTTTGGAGTGTGTGTTTTGGAGTGTGTGTTTTGGTGTTTTTGGAGTGTGTGTTTTGGTGTTTTGGAGTGTGTGTTTTGGTGTTTTGGAGTGTGTGTAGGTCTTTTGGGGTGTGTGTTTTGGTGTTATGGAGTGTGTGTTTTGGTGTTTTGGAGTCTGTGTTATGGTGTGTTTTGGAGTGTGTGTTTTGGTGTTTTGGAGTGTGTGTTTTGGTGTTTTGGAGTGTGTGTTATGGTGTGTTTTGGAGTGTGTGTTTTGGTGTGTTGGAGTGTGTATTTTGGTGTTTTGGACGGGGTGTTTTGGAATGTGTGCTTTGGTGTTCTGGACTGATTTGGTGTGTGGCATTTGTTGTTTTGGAGTGTATGTTTTGGTGTGTTTTGGAGTGTGTGTTTTGGCGTGTGTGTTTTGGTGTTTTGGGGTGTGTGTTTTGGTGTTATGGAGTGTGTGTTTTGGTGTTTTGGAGTATGTGTTTTGGTGTGTTTAGGTGTTTTGGAGTGTGTGTTTTGGTGTTTAGGAATGTGTGCTTTGGTGTTTTGGCGCGTGTGTTTTGGTGTGTTTGGAGTGTGTGTTTTGGTGTGTTGGAGTGTGTATTTTGGTGTTTTGGACTGTGTGTTTTGGAGTGTGTGCTTTGGTGTTTTGGACTGATTTGGAGTGTGTGTTTTGGTGTTTTGGAGTATGTGTTTTGTTGTGTTTTGGAGTGTGTGTTTTGGAGTGTGTGTTTTGGTGTTTTGGGGTGTGTGTTTTTGTGTGTTGGAGTGTGTATTTTGGTGTTTTGGACTGTGTGCTTTGGAGTGTGTGCTTTGTTGTTTTGGACTGATTTGGAGTGTGTGTTTTGGTGTTTTGGAGTGTGTGTTTTGTTGTGTTTTGGAGTGTGTGTTTTGGAGTGTGTGTTTTGGTGCTTTGGAGTGTGTGTTTTGGTGTGTTTTTGGAGCGTGTGTTTTGCTGTTTTGGAGTGTGTGTTTTGGTGTTTTGGATTGTTTTGGAATGTGTGTTTTGGTGTTTAGGAATGTGTGTTTTGGTGTTCTGGAGTGTGTGTTTTGGTGGTTTGCAGTGTGTGTTTTTCTGTTTTGGACTATTTTGGAGTGTGTTTTGGCGTTTTGGACTGTTTTGGAGTTTGTGTTTTGGTGTTATGGAGTGTTTTGGAGTGTGTATTTTGGTGTTTTGGAGTAAAGTTTTGGTGTTTTGGAGTGTTTTGGAGTGTGTGTTTTGGTGTTTTGGAGTGTTTTGGAGTGTGTGTTTTGGTGTTTCGGGGTGTGTTTTTTTGTGTTTTGGAGTGTGTGTTTTGGTGTTTTGGAGTGTGTGTTTTGGTGTGTTTTGGAGTGTGTGTTTTGGTGTGTTGGAGTGTGTATTTTGGTGATTGGACTGTGTGTTTTGGAGTGTGTGCTTTGTGGTTTTGGACTGGTTTGGAGTGTGTGTTTTGGTGTTTTGGAATGTGTGTTTTGGTGTGTTTTGGAGTGTGTGTTTTGGTGTGTTTTGGAGTGTGTGTTTTGGTGTTTTGGAGTGTGTGTTTTGGTGTTTTGGAGTGTGTGTTTTGGTGTATTCGTGTTTTGGACTGTTTTGGTGTGTGTGTTTTGGACTGTTTTGGAGTGTGTGTTTTGTTGTTTTGGAATGTGTTTTTTGGTGTTCTGGAGTGTGTGTTTTGGTGTTTTGCAGTGTGTGTTGTTGTGTTTTGGACTATTTTGAATGTGTTTTGGTGTTTTGGACTGTTTTGGAGTTTGTGATCTGTTGTTTTGGACTGTTTTGGAGTTTGTGTTTTGGTGTTTTGGAGTGTTTTGGAGTGTTTATTTTGGTGTTTTGGAATGTTTTGGAGTTTACGTTTTGGTGCTTTGGAGTGTTTTGGAGTGTGTGTTTTGGTGTGTTTTGGAGTGTGTATTTTTGTGTTTTGGAGTGTGTGTTTTGGAGTGTGTGTTTTGGTTTTTTTGGAGTGTGTGTTTTGGTGTTTTGGAGTGTGTGTTTTGGTGTTTTGGAGTGTGTGTGTAGGTCTTTTGGGGTGTGTGTTTTGGTGTTTTGGAGTGTGTGTTTTGGTGTTTTGGATTCTGTGTTATGGTGTGTTTTGGAGTGTGTGTTTTGGTGTGTTGGAGTGTGTATTTTGGTGTTTTGGACGGTGTGTTTTGGAATGTGTGCTTTGGTGTTCTGGACTGATTTGGAGTGTGGCTTTTGTTGTTTTGGAGTGTATGTTTTGGTGTGTTTTGGAGTGTGTGTTTTGGCGTGTGTGTTTTGGTGTTTTGGGGTGTGTGTTTTGGTGTTATGGAGTGTGTGTTTTGGCGTTTTGGAGTATGTGTTTTGGTGTGTTTAGGTGTTTTGGGGTGTGTGTTTTGGTGTTTTGGAATGTGTGCTTTGGTGTTTTGGAGTGTGTGTTTTGGTGTGTTTGGAGTGTGTGTTTTGGTGTGTTGGAGTGTGTATTTTGGTGTTTTGGACTGTGTGTTTTGGAGTGTGTGCTTTGGTGTTTTGGACTGATTTGGAGTGTGTGTTTTGGTGTTTTGGAGTATGTGTTTTGTTGTGTTTTGGAGTGTGTGTTTTGGAGTGTGTGTTTTGGTGTTTTGGGGTGTGTGTTTTTCTGTTTTGGAGTGTGTGTTTTGGTGTTTTGGAGTGTGTGTTTTGGTGTGTTTTGGAGTGTGTGTTTTGGCGTGTGTGTTTTGGTATTTTGGGGTGTGTGTTTTGGTGTTCTGGAGTATGTGTTTTGGTGTGTTTTGGTGTTTTTGGAGTGTGTGTTTTGGTGTTTTGGAGTGTGTGTTTAGGTGCGTTTTGGAGTGTGTATTTTGGTGTTTTTGGAGTGTGTGTTTTGGAGTGTGTGTTTTGGTGTTTTGGACTGATTTGGAGTGTGTGTTTTGGTGTTTTGGAGTGTGTGTTTTGGTGTGTTTTGGAGTGTTTGTTTTGGTGGTTTGGAGTGCGTGTTTTGGTGCTTTGCAGTTTGTGTTTTGGTGTTTTAGAGAGTGTGTTTTGGTGTTTTGGAGTGTGTGTTATTGGTGTTTTGGACTATTTTGGAGTATGTTTTTTGGACTCTTTTGGTGTTTTTGTTCTGTTGTTTTGGGCTGTCTTGGAGTTTGTGTTTTGGTGTTTTGGATTGTTTTGGAGTGTGTATTTTGGTGTTTTGGAGTGTGTCTTTTGGTGTTTTGGAGTGTGTGTTTAGGTGTTTGGGGTGTGTGTTTTGGTGTTTTGCAGTGTGTGTTTTGCTGTTTTGGAGTGTGTGTTTTGGTGTTTTGGAGTGTGTGTTTAGGTGTTTTGGGGTGTGTGTTTTGGTGTTTTGGAGTGTGTGCTTTGGTGTTTTGGAGTGTGTTTTGGTGTGTTTTGGAGTGTGTGTTTTGGTGTGTTGGAGTGTATTTTGGTGTTTTGGACTATGTGTTTTGGAGTGAGTGCTTTGGTGTTTTGGACTGATTTGGAGTGTGTGTTTTGGTGTTTTGGAGTGTGTGTTTTGGTGCTTTGGAGTGTGTGTTTTGGTGTGTTTTGGAGTGTGTATTTTGGTGTTTTTGTAGTGTGTGTTTTGGAGTGTGTGTTTTGGTGTTTTGGAGTGTGTGTTTTGGTGTTTTGGAGTGTGTGTTTTGGTGTTTTGGACTGTTTTGGAGTTTGTGTTTTGATGTTTTGGACTGTTTTGGAGTGTGTGTTTTGGTGTTTTGGGGTGTGTGATTTTGTGTTTTGGAGTGTGTGTTTTGGTGTTTTGGAGTGTGTGTTTTGGTGTGTTTTGGAGTGTGTGTTTTGGTGTGTTCGAGTGTGTATTTTGGTGTTTTGGAATGTGTGTTTTGGAGTGTGTGCTTTGTTGTTTTGGACTGGTTTGGAGTGTGTGTTTTGGTGTTTTGGAATGTGTGTTTTGGTGTGTTTTGGAGTGTGTGTTATGGTGTGTTTTGGAGTGTGTGTTTTGGTGTTCTGGAGTGTGTGTTTTGGTATTTTGCAGTGTGTGTTTTTGTGTTGTGGACAAATTTGAGTGTGTTTTGGTGTTTTGGACTGTTTTGGAGTTTGTGTTCTGTTGTTTTGGGCTGTTTTGGAGTTTGTGTTTTGGTGTTTTGGAGTGTTTTGGAGTATTTATTTTGGTGTTTTGGAATGTTTTGGAGTTTACGTTTTGGTGCTTTGGAGTGTTTTGGAGTGTGTGTTTTGGTGTGTTTTGGAGTGTGTATTTTTGTGTTTTGGAGTGTGTGTTTTGGAGTGTGTGTTTTGGTGTTTTTGGAGTGTGTGTTTTGGTGTTTTGGAGTGTGTGTTTTGGTGTTTTGGAGTGTGTGTAGGTCTTTTGGGGTGTGTGTTTTGGTGTTATGGAGTGTGTGTTTTGGTGTTTTGGAGTCTGTGTTATGGTGTGTTTTGGAGTGTGTGTTTTGGTGTTTTGGAGTGTGTGTTTTGGTGTTTTGGAGTGTGTGTTATGGTGTGTTTTGGAGTGTGTGTTTTGGTGTGTTGGAGTGTGTATTTTGGTGTTTTGGACGGGGTGTTTTGGAATGTGTGCTTTGGTGTTCTGGACTGATTTGGTGTGTGGCATTTGTTGTTTTGGAGTGTATGTTTTGGTGTGTTTTGGAGTGTGTGTTTTGGCGTGTGTGTTTTGGTGTTTTGGGGTGTGTGTTTTGGTGTTATGGAGTGTGTGTTTTGGTGTTTTGGAGTATGTGTTTTGGTGTGTTTAGGTGTTTTGGTGTGTGTGTTTTGGTGTTTAGGAATGTGTGCTTTGGTGTTTTGGCGCGTGTGTTTTGGTGTGTTTGGAGTGTGTGTTTTGGTGTGTTGGAGTGTGTATTTTGGTGTTTTGGACTGTGTGTTTTGGAGTGTGTGCTTTGGTGTTTTGGACTGATTTGGAGTGTGTGTTTTGGTGTTTTGGAGTATGTGTTTTGTTGTGTTTTGGAGTGTGTGTTTTGGAGTGTGTGTTTTGGTGTTTTGGGGTGTGTGTTTTTGTGTGTTGGAGTGTGTATTTTGGTGTTTTGGACTGTGTGCTTTGGAGTGTGTGCTTTGTTGTTTTGGACTGATTTGGAGTGTGTGTTTTGGTGTTTTGGAGTGTGTGTTTTGTTGTGTTTTGGAGTGTGTGTTTTGGAGTGTGTGTTTTGGTGCTTTGGAGTGTGTGTTTTGGTGTGTTTTTGGAGCGTGTGTTTTGCTGTTTTGGAGTGTGTGTTTTGGTGTTTTGGATTGTTTTGGAATGTGTGTTTTGGTGTTTAGGAATGTGTGTTTTGGTGTTCTGGAGTGTGTGTTTTGGTGGTTTGCAGTGTGTGTTTTTCTGTTTTGGACTATTTTGGAGTGTGTTTTGGCGTTTTGGACTGTTTTGGAGTTTGTGTTTTGGTGTTATGGAGTGTTTTGGAGTGTGTATTTTGGTGTTTTGGAGTAAAGTTTTGGTGTTTTGGAGTGTTTTGGAGTGTGTGTTTTGGTGTTTTGGAGTGTTTTGGAGTGTGTGTTTTGGTGTTTCGGGGTGTGTTTTTTTGTGTTTTGGAGTGTGTGTTTTGGTGTTTTGGAGTGTGTGTTTTGGTGTGTTTTGGAGTGTGTGTTTTGGTGTGTTGGAGTGTGTATTTTGGTGATTGGACTGTGTGTTTTGGAGTGTGTGCTTTGTGGTTTTGGACTGGTTTGGAGTGTGTGTTTTGGTGTTTTGGAATGTGTGTTTTGGTGTGTTTTGGAGTGTGTGTTTTGGTGTGTTTTGGAGTGTGTGTTTTGGTGTTTTGGAGTGTGTGTTTTGGTGTTTTGGAGTGTGTGTTTTGGTGTATTCGTGTTTTGGACTGTTTTGGTGTGTGTGTTTTGGACTGTTTTGGAGTGTGTGTTTTGTTGTTTTGGAATGTGTTTTTTGGTGTTCTGGAGTGTGTGTTTTGGTGTTTTGCAGTGTGTGTTGTTGTGTTTTGGACTATTTTGAATGTGTTTTGGTGTTTTGGACTGTTTTGGAGTTTGTGATCTGTTGTTTTGGACTGTTTTGGAGTTTGTGTTTTGGTGTTTTGGAGTGTTTTGGAGTGTTTATTTTGGTGTTTTGGAATGTTTTGGAGTTTACGTTTTGGTGCTTTGGAGTGTTTTGGAGTGTGTGTTTTGGTGTGTTTTGGAGTGTGTATTTTTGTGTTTTGGAGTGTGTGTTTTGGAGTGTGTGTTTTGGTTTTTTTGGAGTGTGTGTTTTGGTGTTTTGGAGTGTGTGTTTTGGTGTTTTGGAGTGTGTGTGTAGGTCTTTTGGGGTGTGTGTTTTGGTGTTTTGGAGTGTGTGTTTTGGTGTTTTGGATTCTGTGTTATGGTGTGTTTTGGAGTGTGTGTTTTGGTGTGTTGGAGTGTGTATTTTGGTGTTTTGGACGGTGTGTTTTGGAATGTGTGCTTTGGTGTTCTGGACTGATTTGGAGTGTGGCTTTTGTTGTTTTGGAGTGTATGTTTTGGTGTGTTTTGGAGTGTGTGTTTTGGCGTGTGTGTTTTGGTGTTTTGGGGTGTGTGTTTTGGTGTGTTTAGGTGTTTTGGGGTGTGTGTTTTGGTGTTTTGGAATGTGTGCTTTGGTGTTTTGGAGTGTGTGTTTTGGTGTGTTTGGAGTGTGTGTTTTGGTGTGTTGGAGTGTGTATTTTGGTGTTTTGGACTGTGTGTTTTGGAGTGTGTGCTTTGGTGTTTTGGACTGATTTGGAGTGTGTGTTTTGGTGTTTTGGAGTATGTGTTTTGTTGTGTTTTGGAGTGTGTGTTTTGGAGTGTGTGTTTTGGTGTTTTGGGGTGTGTGTTTTTCTGTTTTGGAGTGTGTGTTTTGGTGTTTTGGAGTGTGTGTTTTGGTGTGTTTTGGAGTGTGTGTTTTGGCGTGTGTGTTTTGGTATTTTGGGGTGTGTGTTTTGGTGTTCTGGAGTATGTGTTTTGGTGTGTTTTGGTGTTTTTGGAGTGTGTGTTTTGGTGTTTTGGAGTGTGTGTTTAGGTGCGTTTTGGAGTGTGTATTTTGGTGTTTTTGGAGTGTGTGTTTTGGAGTGTGTGTTTTGGTGTTTTGGACTGATTTGGAGTGTGTGTTTTGGTGTTTTGGAGTGTGTGTTTTGGTGTGTTTTGGAGTGTTTGTTTTGGTGGTTTGGAGTGCGTGTTTTGGTGCTTCGCAGTTTGTGTTTTGGTGTTTTAGAGAGTGTGTTTTGGTGTTTTGGAGTGTGTGTTATTGGTGTTTTGGACTATTTTGGAGTATGTTTTTTGGACTCTTTTGGTGTTTTTGTTCTGTTGTTTTGGGCTGTCTTGGAGTTTGTGTTTTGGTGTTTTGGATTGTTTTGGAGTGTGTATTTTGGTGTTTTGGAGTGTGTCTTTTGGTGTTTTGGAGTGTGTGTTTAGGTGTTTGGGGTGTGTGTTTTGGTGTTTTGGAGTGTGTGTTTTGCTGTTTTGGAGTGTGTGTTTTGGTGTTTTGGAGTGTGTGTTTAGGTGTTTTGGGGTGTGTGTTTTGGTGTTTTGGAGTGTGTGCTTTGGTGTTTTGGAGTGTGTTTTGGTGTGTTTTGGAGTGTGTGTGTTTGGTGTGTTGGAGTGTATTTTGGTGTTTTGGACTATGTGTTTTGGAGTGAGTGCTTTGGTGTTTTGGACTGATTTGGAGTGTGTGTTTTGGTGTTTTGGAGTGTGTGTTTTGGTGCTTTGGAGTGTGTGTTTTGGTGTGTTTTGGAGTGTGTATTTTGGTGTTTTTGTAGTGTGTGTTTTGGAGTGTGTGTTTTGGTGTTTTGGAGTGTGTGTTTTGGTGTTTTGGAGTGTGTGTTTTGGTGTTTTGGACTGTTTTGGAGTTTGTGTTTTGATGTTTTGGACTGTTTTGGAGTGTGTGTTTTGGTGTGTTTGGAGTGTGTGTTTTGGTGTGTTGGAGTGTGTATTTTGGTGTTTTGGACTGTGTGTTTTGGAGTGTGTGCTTTGGTGTTTTGGACTGATTTGGAGTGTGTGTTTTGGTGTTTTGGAGTATGTGTTTTGTTGTGTTTTGGAGTGTGTGTTTTGGAGTGTGTGTTTTGGTGTTTTGGGGTGTGTGTTTTTCTGTTTTGGAGTGTGTGTTTTGGTGTTTTGGAGTGTGTGTTTTGGTGTGTTTTGGAATGTGTGTTTTGGTGTTCTGGAGTGTGTGTTTTGGTGGTTTGCAGTGTGTGTTTTTGTGTTTTGGACTATTTTGGAGTGTGTTTTGGCGTTTTGGACTGTTTTGGAGTTTGTGTTTTGGTGTTATGGAGTGTTTTGGAGTGTGTATTTTGGTGTTTTGGAGTTAAATTTTGGTGTTTTGGAGTGTTTTGGAGTGTGTGTTTTGGTGTTTTGGAGTGCTTTGGAGTGTGTGTTTTGGTATGTTTTGGAGTGTGTGTTTTGGTGTTTTGGAGTGTGTGTTTAGGTGTTTTGGGGTGTGTGTTTTGGTGTTTTGGAGTGTGTGTTTTGGTGTTTTGGAGTGTGTGTGTTGGTGTTTTGGAGTGTGTGCTTTGGTGTTTTGGAGTGTGTTTTGCTGTGTTTTGGAGTGTGTTTTGGTGTGTTTTGGAGTGTGTGTTTTGGTGTGTTGGAGTGTATTTTGGTGTTTTGGACAATGTGTTTTGGAGTGTGTGCTTTGGTGTTTTGGACTGATTTGGAGTGTGTGTTTTGGTGTTTTGGAGTGTGTGTTTTGGTGTGTTTTGGAGTGTGCGTTTTGGAGTGTTTTTTTTGGTGTTTCGGGGTGTGTTTTTTTGTGTTTTGGAGTGTGTGTTTTGGTGTTTTGGAGTGTGTGTTTTGGTGTGTTGGAGTGTGTATTTTGGTGATTGGACTGTGTGTTTTGGAGTGTGTGCTTTGTGGTTTTGGACTGGTTTGGAGTGTGTGTTTTGGTGTTTTGGAATGTGTGTTTTGGTGTGTTTTGGAGTGTGTGTTTTGGTGTGTTTTGGAGTGTGTGTTTTGGTGTTTTGGAGTGTGTGTTTTGGTGTTTTGGAGTGTGTGTTTTGGTGTATTCGTGTTTTGGACTGTTTTGGTGTGTGTGTTTTGGACTGTTTTGGAGTGTGTGTTTTGTTGTTTTGGAATGTGTTTTTTGGTGTTCTGGAGTGTGTGTTTTGGTGTTTTGCAGTGTGTGTTGTTGTGTTTTGGACTATTTTGAATGTGTTTTGGTGTTTTGGACTGTTTTGGAGTTTGTGATCTGTTGTTTTGGACTGTTTTGGAGTTTGTGTTTTGGTGTTTTGGAGTGTTTTGGTGTGTTTATTTTGGTGTTTTGGAATGTTTTGGAGTTTACGTTTTGGTGCTTTGGAGTGTTTTGGAGTGTGTGTTTTGGTGTGTTTTGGAGTGTGTATTTTAGTGTTTTGGAGTGTGTGTTTTGGAGTGTGTGTTTTGGTTTTTTTGGAGTGTGTGTTTTGGTGTTTTGGAGTGTGTGTTTTGGTGTTTTGGAGTGTGTGTGTAGGTCTTTTGGGGTGTGTGTTTTGGTGTTTTGGAGTGTGTGTTTTGGTGTTTTGGAGTCTGTGTTATGGTGTGTTTTGGAGTGTGTGTTTTGGTGTGTTGGAGTTTGGTGTTTTGGACGGTGTGTTTTGGAATGTGTGCTTTGGTGTTCTGGACTGATTTGGAGTGTGGCTTTTGTTGTTTTGGAGTGTATGTTTTGGTGTGTTTTGGAGTGTGTGTTTTGGCGTGTGTGTTTTGGTGTTTTGGGGTGTGTGTTTTGGTGTTTTGGAATGTGTGCTTTGGTGTTTTGGACTGTGTGTTTTGGAGTGTGTGCTTTGGTGTTTTGGACTGATTTGGAGTGTGTGTTTTGGTGTTTTGGAGTATGTGTTTTGTTGTGTTTTGGAGTGTGTGTTTTGGTGTTTTGGGGTGTGTGTTTTTCTGTTTTGGAGTGTGTGTTTTGGTGTTTTGGAGTGTGTGTTTTGGTGTGTTTTGGAGTGTGTGTTTTGGCGTGTGTGTTTTGGTATTTTGGGGGGGGTGTTTTGGTGTTCTGGAGTATGCGTTTTGGTGTGTTTTGGTGTTTTTGGAGTGTGTGTTTTGGTGTTTTGGAGTGTGTGTTTAGGTGCGTTTTGGAGTGTGTATTTTGGTGTTTTTGGAGTGTGTGTTTTGGAGTGTGTGTTTTGGTGTTTTGGACTGATTTGGAGTGTGTGTTTTGGTGTTTTGGAGTGTGTGTTTTGGTGTGTTTTGGAGTGTTTGTTTTGGTGGTTTGGAGTGTGTGATTTGGTGCTTTGCAGTTTGTGTTTTGGTGTTTTAGAGAGTGTGTTTTGGTGTTTTGGAGTGTGTGTTATTGGTGTTTTGGACTATTTTGGAGTATGTTTTTTGGACTCTTTTGGAGTTTTTGTTCTGTTGTTTTGGGCTGTCTTGGAGTTTGTGTTTTGGTGTTTTGGAGTGTTTTGGAGTGTGTATTTTGGTGTTTTGGAGTGTTTTGGAGTGTGTGTTTTGGTGTTTTGGAGTGTGTGTTTAGGTGTTTTGGGGTGTGTGTTTTGGTGTTTTGGAGTGTGTGTTTTGGTGTTTTGGAGTGTGTGTTTTGGTGTTTTGGAGTGTGTGTTTAGGTGTTTTGGGGTGTGTGTTTTGGTGTTTTGGAGTGTGTGCTTTGGTGTTTTGCAGTGTGTTTTGGTGTGTTTTGGTGTGTTGGAGGGTATTTTGGTGTTTTGGACTATGTGTTTTGGAGTGAGTGCTTTGGTGTTTTGGACTGATTTGG
This sequence comes from Somniosus microcephalus, assembly GCF_052327205.1. Lineage (NCBI taxonomy): Eukaryota > Metazoa > Chordata > Chondrichthyes > Squaliformes > Somniosidae > Somniosus > Somniosus microcephalus. Next base: position 55,251,484 of record NW_028225183.1, read on the forward strand.
AGTGTGTGTTTTGGTGTTTTGGAGTGTGTGTTTTGGTGTGTTTTGCAGTGTGCGTTTTGGAGTTTGTTTTTTGGTGTTTCGGGGTGTGTTTTTTTGTGTTTTGGAGTGTGTGTTTTGGTGTTTTGGAGTATGTGTTTTGGTGTGTTTTGGAGTGTGTGTTTTGGTGTGTTGGAGTGTGTATTTTGGTGATTGGACTGTGTGTTTTGGAGTGTGTGCTTTGTGGTTTTGGACTGGTTTGGAGTGTGTGTTTTGGTGTTTTGGAATGTGTGTTTTGGTGTGTTTTGGAGTGTTTGTTTTGGTGTGTTTTGGAGTGTGTGTTTTGGTGTTTTGGAGTGTGTGTTTTGGTGTTTTGGAGTGTGTGTTTTGGTGTATTCGTGTTTTGGACTGTTTTGGTGTGTGTGTTTTGGACTGTTTTGGAGTTTGTGTTTTGTTGTTTTGGAATGTGTTTTTTGGTGTTCTGGAGTGTGTGTTTTGGTGTTTTGCAGTGTGTGTTGTTGTGTTTTGGACTATTTTGAATGTGTTTTGGTGTTTTGGACTGTTTTGGAGTTTGTGATCTGTTGTTTTGGACTGTTTTGGAGTTTGTGTTTTGGAGTTTTGGAGTGTTTATTTTGGTGTTTTGGAATGTTTTGGAGTTTACGTTTTGGTGCTTTGGAGTGTTTTGGAGTGTGTGTTTTGGTGTGTTTTGGAGTGTGTATTTTTGTGTTTTGGAGTGTGTGTTTCGGAGTGTGTGTTTTGGTGTTTTTGGAGTGTGTGTTTTGGTGTTTTGGAGTGTGTGTTTTGGTGTTTTGGAGTGTGTGTGTAGGTCTTTTGGGGTGTGTGTTTTGGTGTTTTGGAGTGTGTGTTTTGGTGTTTTGGAGTCTGTGTTATGGTGTGTTTTGGAGTGTGTGTTTTGGTGTGTTGGGAGTGTGTATTTTGGTGTTTTGGACGGTGTGTTTTGGAATGTGTGCTTTGGTGTTCTGGACTGATTTGGAGTGTGGCTTTTGTTGTTTTGGAGTGTATGTTTTGGTGTGTTTTGGAGTGTGTGTTTTGGCGTGTGTGTTTTGGTGTTTTGGGGTGTGTGTTTTGGTGTTATGGAGTGTGTGTTTTGGTGTTTTGGAGTATGTGTTTTGGTGTGTTTAGGTGTTTTGGGGTGTGTGTTTTGGTGTTTTGGAATGTGTGCTTTGGTGTTTTGGAGTGTGTGTTTTGGTGTGTTTGGAGTGTGTGTTTTGGTGTGTTGGAGTGTGTATTTTGGTGTTTTGGACTGTGTGTTTTGGAGTGTGTGCTTTGGTGTTTTGGACTGATTTGGAGTGTGTGTTTTGGTGTTTTGGAGTATGTGTTTTGTTGTGTTTTGGAGTGTGTGTTTTGGTGTTTTGGGGTGAGTGTTTTTCTGTTTTGGAGTGTGTGTTTTGGTGTTTTGGAGTGTGTGTTTTGTTGTGTTTTGGAGTGTGTGTTTTGGAGTGTGTGCTTTTGTGTTTTGGACTGATTTGGAGTGTGTGTTTTGGTGTTTTGGAGTATGTGTTTTGTTGTGTTTTGGAGTGTGTGTTTTGGAGTGTGTGTTTTGGTGTTTTGGGGTGTGTGTTTTTCTGTTTTGGAGTGTGTGTTTTGGTGTTTTGGAGTGTGTGTTTTGGTGTGTTTTGGAGTGTGTGTTTTGGCGTGTGTGTTTTGGTATTTTGGGGTGTGTGTTTTGGTGTTCTGGAGTATGTGTTTTGGTGTGTTTTGGTGTTTTTGGAGTGTGTGTTTTGGTGTTTTGGAGTGTGTGTTTAGGTGCGTTTTGGAGTGTGTATTTTGGTGTTTTTGGAGTGTGTGTTTTGGAGTGTGTGTTTTGGTGTTTTGGACTGATTTGGAGTGTGTGTTTTGGTGTTTTGGAGTGTGTGTTTTGGTGTGTTTTGGAGTGTTTGTTTTGGTGGTTTGGAGTGCGTGTTTTGGTGCTTTGCAGTTTGTGTTTTGGTGTTTTAGAGAGTGTGTTTTGGTGTTTTGGAGTGTGTGTTATTGGTGTTTTGGACTATTTTGGAGTATGTTTTTTGGACTCTTTTGGTGTTTTTGTTCTGTTGTTTTGGGCTGTCTTGGAGTTTGTGTTTTGGTGTTTTGGATTGTTTTGGAGTGTGTATTTTGGTGTTTTGGAGTGTGTCTTTTGGTGTTTTGGAGTGTGTGTTTAGGTGTTTGGGGTGTGTGTTTTGGTGTTTTGGAGTGTGTGTTTTGCTGTTTTGGAGTGTGTGTTTTGGTGTTTTGGCGTGTGTGTTTAGGTGTTTTGGGGTGTGTGTTTTGGTGTTTTGGAGTGTGTGCTTTGGTGTTTTGGAGTGTGTTTTGGTGTGTTTTGGAGTGTGTGTTTTGGTGTGTTGGAGTGTATTTTGGTGTTTTGGACTATGTGTTTTGGAGTGAGTGCTTTGGTGTTTTGGACTGATTTGGAGTGTGTGTTTTGGTGTTTTGGAGTGTGTGTTTTGGTGCTTTGGAGTGTGTGTTTTGGTGTGTTTTGGAGTGTGTATTTTGGTGTTTTTGTAGTGTGTGTTTTGGAGTGTGTGTTTTGGTGTTTTGGAGTGTGTGTTTTGGTGTTTTGGAGTGTGTTTTGGTGTTTTGGACTGTTTTGGAGTTTGTGTTTTGATGTTTTGGACTGTTTTGGAGTGTGTGTTTTGGTGTGTTTGGAGTGTGTGTTTTGGTGTGTTGGAGTGTGTATTTTGGTGTTTTGGACTGTGTGTTTTGGAGTGTGTGCTTTGGTGTTTTGGACTGATTTGGAGTGTGTGTTTTGGTGTTTTGGAGTATGTGTTTTGTTGTGTTTTGGAGTGTGTGTTTTGGAGTGTGTGTTTTGGTGTTTTGGGGTGTGTGTTTTTCTGTTTTGGAGTGTGTGTTTTGGTGTTTTGGAGTGTGTGTTTTGGTGTGTTTTGGAGTGTGTGTTTTTGTGTGTTGGAGTGTGTATTTTGGTGTTTTGGACTGTGTGCTTTGCAGTGTGTGCTTTGTTGTTTTGGACTGATTTGGAGTGTGTGTTTTGGTGTTTTGGAGTGTGTGTTTTGTTGTGTTTTGGAGTGTGTGTTTTGGTGTGTTTTGGAGTGTGTGTTATGGTGTTTTGGAGTGTGTGTTTTGGTGCTTTGGAGTGTGTGTTTTGGTGTGTTTTTGGAGCGTGTGTTTTGCTGTTTTGGAGTGTGTGTTTTGGTGTTTTGGATTGTTTTGGAGTGTGTGTTTTGGTGTTTAGGAATGTGTGTTTTGGTGTTCTGGAGTGTGTGTTTTGGTGGTTTGCAGTGTGTGTTTTTGTGTTTTGGACTATTTTGGAGTGTGTTTTGGCGTTTTGGACTGTTTTGGAGTTTGTGTTTTGGTGTTATGGAGTGTTTTGGAGTGTGTATTTTGGTGTTTTGGAGTTAAATTTTGGTGTTTTGGAGTGTTTTGGAGTGTGTGTTTTGGTGTTTTGGAGTGCTTTGGAGTGTGTGTTTTGGTATGTTTTGGAGTGTGTGTTTTGGTGTTTTGGAGTGTGTGTTTAGGTGTTTTGGGGTGTGTGTTTTGGTGTTTTGGAGTGTGTGTTTTGGTGTTTTGGAGTGTGTGTGTTGGTTTTTTGGAGTGTGTGCTTTGGTGTTTTGGAGTGTGTTTTGCTGTGTTTTGGAGTGTGTTTTGGTGTGTTTTGGAGTGTGTGTTTTGGTGTGTTGGAGTGTATTTTGGTGTTTTGGACTATGTGTTTTGGAGTGTGTGCTTTGGTGTTTTGGACTGATTTGGAGTGTGTGTTTTGGTGTTTTGGAGTGTGTGTTTTGGTGTGTTTTGGAGTGTGCGTTTTGGAGTGTTTTTTTTGGTGTTTCGGGGTGTGTTTTTTTGTGTTTTGGAGTGTGTGTTTTGGTGTTTTGGAGTGTGTGTTTTGGAGTGTGTGTTTTGGTGTGTTGGAGTGTGTATTTTGGTGATTGGACTGTGTGTTTTGGAGTGTGTGCTTTGTGGTTTTGGACTGGTTTGGAGTGTGTGTTTTGGTGTTTTGGAATGTGTGTTTTGGTGTGTTTTGGAGTGTGTGTTTTGGTGTGTTTTGGAGTGTGTGTTTTGGTGTTTTGGAGTGTGTGTTTTGGTGTTTTGGAGTGTGTGTTTTGGTGTATTCGTGTTTTGGACTGTTTTGGTGTGTGTGTTTTGGACTGTTTTGGAGTGTGTGTTTTGTTGTTTTGGAATGTGTTTTTTGGTGTTCTGGAGTGTGTGTTTTGGTGTTTTGCAGTGTGTGTTGTTGTGTTTTGGACTATTTTGAATGTGTTTTGGTGTTTTGGACTGTTTTGGAGTTTGTGATCTGTTGTTTTGGACTGTTTTGGAGTTTGTGTTTTGGTGTTTTGGAGTGTTTTGGAGTGTTTATTTTGGTGTTTTGGAATGTTTTGGAGTTTACGTTTTGGTGCTTTGGAGTGTTTTGGAGTGTGTGTTTTGGTGTGTTTTGGAGTGTGTATTTTAGTGTTTTGGAGTGTGTGTTTTGGAGTGTGTGTTTTGGTTTTTTTGGAGTGTGTGTTTTGGTGTTTTGGAGTGTGTGTTTTGGTGTTTTGGAGTGTGTGTGTAGATCTTTTGGGGTGTGTGTTTTGGTGTTTTGGAGTGTGTGTTTTGGTGTTTTGGAGTCTGTGTTATGGTGTGTTTTGGAGTGTGTGTTTTGGTGTGTTGGAGTGTGTATTTTGGTGTTTTGGACGGTGTGTTTTGGAATGTGTGCTTTGGTGTTCTGGACTGATTTGGAGTGTGGCTTTTGTTGTTTTGGAGTGTATGTTTTGGTGTGTTTTGGAGTGTGTGTTTTGGCGTGTGTGTTTTGGTGTTTTGGGGTGTGTGTTTTGGTGTTTTGGAATGTGTGCTTTGGTGTTTTGGACTGTGTGTTTTGGAGTGTGTGCTTTGGTGTTTTGGACTGATTTGGAGTGTGTGTTTTGGTGTTTTGGAGTATGTGTTTTGTTGTGTTTTGGAGTGTGTGTTTTGGTGTTTTGGGGTGTGTGTTTTTCTGTTTTGGAGTGTGTGTTTTGGTGTTTTGGAGTGTGTGTTTTGGTGTGTTTTGGAGTGTGTGTTTTGGCGTGTGTGTTTTGGTATTTTGGGGGGGGTGTTTTGGTGTTCTGGAGTATGCGTTTTGGTGTGTTTTGGTGTTTTTGGAGTGTGTGTTTTGGTGTTTTGGAGTGTGTGTTTAGGTGCGTTTTGGAGTGTGTATTTTGGTGTTTTTGGAGTGTGTGTTTTGGAGTGTGTGTTTTGGTGTTTTGGACTGATTTGGAGTGTGTGTTTTGGTGTTTTGGAGTGTGTGTTTTGGTGTGTTTTGGAGTGTTTGTTTTGGTGGTTTGGAGTGTGTGATTTGGTGCTTTGCAGTTTGTGTTTTGGTGTTTTAGAGAGTGTGTTTTGGTGTTTTGGAGTGTGTGTTATTGGTGTTTTGGACTATTTTGGAGTATGTTTTTTGGACTCTTTTGGAGTTTTTGTTCTGTTGTTTTGGGCTGTCTTGGAGTTTGTGTTTTGGTGTATTGGAGTGTTTTGGAGTGTGTATTTTGGTGTTTTGGAGTGTTTTGGAGTGTGTGTTTTGGTGTTTTGGAGTGTGTGTTTAGGTGTTTTGGGGTGTGTGTTTTGGTGTTTTGGAGTGTGTGTTTTGGTGTTTTGGAGTGTGTGTTTTGGTGTTTTGGAGTGTGTGTTTAGGTGTTTTGGGGTGTGTGTTTTGGTGTTTTGGAGTGTGTGCTTTGGTGTTTTGCAGTGTGTTTTGGTGTGTTTTGGTGTGTTGGAGGGTATTTTGGTGTTTTGGACTATGTGTTTTGGAGTGAGTGCTTTGGTGTTTTGGACTGATTTGGAGTGTGTGTTTTGGTGTTTTGGAGTGTGTGTTTTGGTGTGTTTTGCAGTGTGCGTTTTGGAGTTTGTTTTTTGGTGTTTCGGGGTGTGTTTTTTTGTGTTTTGGAGTGTGTGTTTTGGTGTTTTGGAGTGTGTGTTTTGGTGTGTTTTGGAGTGTGTGTTTTGGTGTTTTGGAGTGTGTATTTTGGTGATTGGACTGTGTGTTTTGGAGTGTGTGCTTTGTGGTTTTGGACTGGTTTGGAGTGTGTGTTTTGGTGTTTTGGAATGTGTGTTTTGGTGTGTTTTGGAGTGTGTGTTTTGGTGTGTTTTGGAGTGTGTGTTTTGGTGTTTTGGAGTGTGTGTTTTGGTGTTTTGGAGTGTGTGTTTTGGTGTATTCGTGTTTTGGACTGTTTTGGTGTGTGTGTTTTGGACTGTTTTGGAGTTTGTGTTTTGTTGTTTTGGAATGTGTTTTTTGGTGTTCTGGAGTGTGTGTTTTGGTGTTTTGCAGTGTGTGTTGTTGTGTTTTGGACTATTTTGAATGTGTTTTGGTGTTTTGGACTGTTTTGGAGTTTGTGATCTGTTGTTTTGGACTGTTTTGGAGTTTGTGTTTTGGAGTTTGGAGTGTTTATTTTGGTGTTTTGGAATGTTTTGGAGTTTACGTTTTGGTGCTTTGGAGTGTTTTGGAGTGTGTGTTTTGGTGTGTTTTGGAGTGTGTATTTTTGTGTTTTGGAGTGTGTGTTTTGGAGTGTGTGTTTTGGTGTTTTTGGAGTGTGTGTTTTGGTGTTTTGGAGTGTGTGTTTTGGTGTTTTGGAGTGTGTGTGTAGGTCTTTTGGGGTGTGTGTTTTGGTGTTTTGGAGTGTGTGTTTTGGTGTTTTGGAGTCTGTGTTATGGTGTGTTTTGGAGTGTGTGTTTTGGTGTGTTGGAGTGTGTATTTTGGTGTTTTGGACGGTGTGTTTTGGAATGTGTGCTTTGGTGTTCTGGACTGATTTGGAGTGTGGCTTTTGTTGTTTTGGAGTGTATGTTTTGGTGTGTTTTGGAGTGTGTGTTTTGGCGTGTGTGTTTTGGTGTTTTGGGGTGTGTGTTTTGGTGTTATGGAGTGTGTGTTTTGGTGTTTTGGAGTATGTGTTTTGGTGTGTTTAGGTGTTTTGGGGTGTGTGTTTTGGTGTTTTGGAATGTGTGCTTTGGTGTTTTGGAGTGTGTGTTTTGGTGTGTTTGGAGTGTGTGTTTTGGTGTGTTGGAGTGTGTATTTTGGTGTTTTGGACTGTGTGTTTTGGAGTGTGTGCTTTGGTGTTTTGGACTGATTTGGAGTGTGTGTTTTGGTGTTTTGGAGTATGTGTTTTGTTGTGTTTTGGAGTGTGTGTTTTGGTGTTTTGGGGTGAGTGTTTTTCTGTTTTGGAGTGTGTGTTTTGGTGTTTTGGAGTGTGTGTTTTGTTGTGTTTTGGAGTGTGTGTTTTGGCGTGTGTGTTTTGGTATTTTGGGGTGTGTGTTTTGGTGTTCTGGAGTATGTGTTTTGGTGTGTTTTGGTGTTTTGGAGTGTGTGTTTTGGTGTTTTGGAGTGTGTGTTTAGGTGCGTTTTGGAGTGTGTATTTTGGTGTTTTTGGAGTGTGTGTTTTGGAGTGTGTGTTTTGGTGTTTTGGACTGATTTGGAGTGTGTGTTTTGGTGTTTTGGAGTGTGTGTTTTGGTGTGTTTTGGAGTGTTTGTTTTGGTGGTTTGGAGTGCGTGATTTGGTGCTTTGCAGTTTGTGTTTTGGTGTTTTAGAGAGTGTGTTTTGGTGTTTTGGAGTGTGTGTTATTGGTGTTTTGGACTATTTTGGAGTATGTTTTTTGGACTCTTTTGGAGTTTTTGTTTTGTTGTTTTGGGCTGTCTTGGAGTTTGTGGTTTTGTGTTTTGGAGTGTTTTGGAGTGTGTATTTGGTGTTTTGGAGTGTTTTGGAGTGTGTGTTTTGGTGTTTTGGAGTGTGTGTTTAGGTGTTTTGGCGTGTGTGTTTTGGTGTTTTGGAGTGTGTGTTTTGGTGTTTTGGAGTGTGTGTTTTGGTGTTTTGGAGTGTGTGTTTAGGTGTTTTGGGGTGTGTGTTTTGGTGTTTTGGAGTGTGTGCTTTGGTGTTTTGGAGTGTGTTTTGGTGTGTTTTGGAGTGTGTGTTTTGGTGTGTTGGAGTGTATTTTGGTGTTTTGGACTATGTGTTTTGGAGTGAGTGCTTTGGTGTTTTGGACTGATTCGGAGTGTGTGTTTTGGTGTTTTGGAGTGTGTGTTTTGGTGTTTTTTGGAGTGTGCGTTTTGGAGTGTGTTTTTTGGTGTTTCGGGGTGTGTTTTTTTGTGTTTTGGAGTGTGTGTTTTGGTGTTTTGGAGTGTGTGTTTTGGTGTGTTTTGGAGTGTGTGTTTTGGTGTGTTGGATTGTGTATTTTGGTGATTGGACTGTGTGTTTTGGAGTGTGTGCTTTGTGGTTTTGGACTGGTTTGGAGTGTGTGTTTTGGTGTTTTGGAATGTGTGTTTTGGTGTGTTTTGGAGTGTGTGTTTTGGTGTGTTTTGGAGTGTGTGTTTTGGTGTTTTGGAGTGTGTGTTTTGGTGTTTTGGAGTGTGTGTTTTGGTGTATTCGTGTTTTGGACTGTTTTGGTGTGTGTGTTTTGGACTGTTTTGGAGTGTGTGTTTTGTTGTTTTGGAATGTGTTTTTTGGTGTTCTGGAGTGTGTGTTTTGGTGTTTTGCAGTGTGTGTTGTTGTGTTTTGGACTATTTTGAATGTGTTTTGGTGGTTGGACTGTTTTGGAGTTTGTGATCTGTTGTTTTGGACTGTTTTGGAGTTTGTGTTTTGGTGTTTTGGAGTGTTTATTTTGGTGTTTTGGAATGTTTTGGAGTTTACGTTTTGGTGCTTTGGAGTGTTTTGGAGTGTGTGTTTTGGTGTGTTTTGGAGTGTGTATTTTTGTGTTTTGGAGTGTGTGTTTTGGAGTGTGTGTTTTGGTGTTTTTGGAGTGTGTGTTTTGGTGTTTTGGAGTGTGTGTTTTGGTGTTTTGGAGTGTGTGTGTAGGTCTTTTGGGGTGTGTGTTTTGGTGTTATGGAGTGTGTGTTTTGGTGTTTTGGAGTCTGTGTTATGGTGTGTTTTGGAGTGTGTGTTTTGGTGTGTTGGAATGTGTATTTTGGTGTTTTGGACGGTGTGTTTTGGAATGTGTGCTTTGGTGTTCTGGACTGATTTGGAGTGTGGCTTTTGTTGTTTTGGAGTGTATGTTTTGGTGTGTTTTGGAGTGTGTGTTTTGGCGTGTGTGTTTTGGTGTTTTGGGGTGTGTGTTTTGGTGTTATGGAGTGTGTGTTTTGGTGATTTGGAGTATGTGTTTTGGTGTGTTTAGGTGTTTTGGGGTGTGTGTTTTGGTGTTTTGGAATGTGTGCTTTGGTGTTTTGGAGTGTGTGTTTTGGTGTGTTTGGAGTGTGTGTTTTGGTGTGTTGGAGTGTGTATTTTGGTGTTTTGGACTGTGTGTTTTGGAGTGTGTGCTTTGGTGTTTTGGACTGATTTGGAGTGTGTGTTTTGGTGTTTTGGAGTATGTGTTTTGTTGTGTTTTGGAGTGTGTGTTTTGGAGTGTGTGTTTTGGTGTTTTGGGGTGTGTGTTTTTCTGTTTTGGAGTGTGTGTTTTGGTGTTTTGGAGTGTGTGTTTTGGTGTGTTTTGGAGTGTGTGTTTTGGCGTGTGTGTTTTGGTATTTTGGGTGTGTGTTTTGGTGCTCTGGAGTATGTGTTTTGGTGTGTTTTGGTGTTTTTGGAGTGTGTGTTTTGGTGTTTTGGAGTGTGTGTTTAGGTGCGTTTTGGAGTGTGTATTTTGGTGTTTTTGGAGTGTGTGTTTTGGAGTGTGTGTTTTGGTGTTTTGGACTGATTTGGAGTGTGTGTTTTGGTGTTTTGGAGTGTGTGTTTTGGTGTGTTTTGGAGTGTTTCTTTTGGTGGTTTGGAGTGCGTGTTTTGGTGCTTTGCAGTTTGTGTTTTGGTGTTTTAGAGAGTGTGTTTTGGTGTTTTGGAGTGTGTGTTATTGGTGTTTTGGACTATTTTGGAGTATGTTTTTTGGACTCTTTTGGAGTTTTTGTTCTGTTGTTTTGGGCTGTCTTGGAGTTTGTGTTTTGGTGTTTTGGAGTGTTTTGGAGTGTGTATTTTGGTGTTTTGGAGTGTTTTGGAGTGTGTGTTTTGGTGTTTTGGAGTGTTTTGGAGTGTGTGTTTTGGTGTGTTTTGGAGTGTGTATTTTGGTGTTTTTGTAGTGTGTGTTTTGGAGTGTGTGTTTTGGTGTTTTGGAGTGTGTGTTTTGGCGTTTTGGATTGTTTTCGAGTGTGTGTTTTGCTGATTGGAGTGTTTTGGAGTGTGTGTTTTGGTATTTTGGACTGCTTTGGAGTATGTGTTTTGGTGTTTTGGAGTGTGTGTTTTGGAGTGTGTGTTTTGGTGTTTTGGAGTTGGTGTTTTGGTGTGTTTTGGTGTTTTGGAGTTGGTGTTTTGGTGTGTGTGTTTTGGTCTGTTTTGGAGCGTGTGTTTTGGTGTTTTGGAGTGTCTGTTTTGGTGTTTTGGAGTGTGTGTTTTGGTTTTATCGTGTTTTGGTGTGTGTGTTTTGGACTGTTTTGGAGTGTGTGTTTTGGTGTTTTGGAATGTGTGTTTTGGTGTTCTGGAGTGTGTGTTTTGGTGTTTTACGCTGTGTGTTTTTGTGTTTTGGGCTATTTTGGAGTGTGTTTTGGAGTTTTGGACTGTTTTGGAGTTTGTGTTCTGTTGTTTTGGACTGTTTTGGAGTTTGTGTTTTGGTGTTATGGAGTGTTTTGGAGTGTGTCTTTTGGTGTTGTGGAGTGTTTTGGAGTTTAAGTTTTGGTGTTTTGGAGTGTTTTGGAGTGTGTGTTTTGGTGTTTTGGAGTGCTTTGGAGTGTGTGTTTTGGTGTGTTTTGGAGTGTGTGTTTTTGTGTTTTGGAGTGTGTGTTTCGGTGTGTTTTGGAGTGTGTGTTGTATTGTTTTTGGAGTGTGTGTTTTGGTGTTTTGGAGAGTGTGTTTTGGTGTTTTGGAGTGTGTGTTTAGGTGTTTTGGGGTGAGTGTTTTGGTGTTTTGGAGTGTGTGTTTTGTAGTGTTTTGGAGTGTGTGTTTTGGTGTGTTTTGGAGTGTGTGTTTTATTGTTTTTGGAGTGTGTGTTTTGGTGTTTTGGAGTGTGTGTTTTGGTGTTTTGGAGTGTGTGTTTATGTGTTTTGGGGTGTGTGTTTTGGTGTTTTGGAGTCTGTGCTTTGGTGTTTTGGAGTGTGTTTTGGTGTGTTTTGGAGTGTGTGTTTTGGTGTG
>NW_028225183.1:55262947-55282101 GCF_052327205.1 Somniosus microcephalus
CAGAACAGCCCAAAACACCAAAACACAAACTCCAAAACAGTCCAAAACACCAAAACACACACTCCAAAATAGTCCAAAACAACAACACACACTCCAAAACACACACTCCAAAACACCAAAACACACACTCCAAAATACGAAAACACACACTCCAAAACACCAAATCACACACTCCAAAACACCAAAACACACGCTCCAAAACACACCAAAACACACACTCCAAAAGAGCAAAACACAAACTGCAAAACGCCAAAACACACACTCCAAAACACTAAAATGAAAACGGCAAAACACCAAAACACACACTCCAGAACACCAAAACACACACCCCAAAACACACCAAAACACACACTCCAAAACACACCAAAACACACACTCCAAAACACCAAAACACACACTCCAAAACACACCAAAGCACACACTCCAAAACAAACCATAACACACACTCCAAAACACCAAAACACACACTCCAAATCAGTCCAAAACACCAAAACACACACTCCAAAACACACACTCCAAAACACCAAAGTACACACTCCAACACACCAAAACACACACTCCAAAACACCAAAACACACACTCCAAAATACGAAAACACACACTCCAAAACACCAAATCACACACTCCAAAACACCAAAACACACGCTCCAAAACACACCAAAACAGACACTCCAAAACAGCAAAACACAAACTGCAAAACGCCAAAACACACACTCCAAAACACCAAAATACAAACGGCAAAACACCAAAACACACACTCCAAAACAATCCAAAACGCCAAAACACACATTCCAAAACACCAAAACACACACTCCAGAACAGCCCAAAACACCAAAACACAAACTCCAAAACAGTCCAAAACACCAAAATACACACTCCAAAATAGTCCAAAACAACAACACACACTCCAAAACACACACTCCAAAACACCAAAACACACACTCCAAAATACGAAAACACACACTCCAAAACACCAAATCACACACTCCAAAACAGCAAAACACAAACTGCAAAACGCCAAAACACACACTCCAAAACACTAAAATGAAAACGGCAAAACACCAAAACACACACTCCAGAACACCAAAACACACACCCCAAAACACACCAAAACACACACTCCAAAACACACCAAAACACACACTCCAAAACACCAAAACACACACTCCAAAACACACCAAAGCACACACTCCAAAACACACACTCCAAAACACCAAAGTACACACTCCAACACACCAAAACACACACTCCAAAACACCAAAACACACACTCCAAAATACGAAAACACACACTCCAAAACACCAAATCACACACTCCAAAACACCAAAACACACGCTCCAAAACACACCAAAACACACACTCCAAAACAGCAAAACACAAACTGCAAAACGCCAAAACACACACTCCAAAACACCAAAATACAAACGGCAAAACACCAAAACACACACTCCAGAACACCAAAACACACACTCCAAAACACACCAAAACACACACTCCAAAACACACCAAAACACAAACTCCAAAACACCAAAACACACACTCCAAAACACACCAATACACACGCTCTAAAACACTCCAAAACACCAAAACACACACTCCAAAACACAAAAACACACACTCCAAAACACCAAAACACACACTCCATAACACCAAAACACACACTCCAAAACACACCAATACACACACTCCAAAACACTGCAAAACACCAAAGCAAAGGCTCCAAATCACTCCAAAACACCCACTCCAAAAGACTCCAAAACACCAAAATACACACTCCAAAAGACTCCAAAACACTCCAAAGCACCAAAACACACACTCCAAAACACTCCAAAACACCAAAACACACACTCCAAAACACACACTCCAAAACACCAAAGTACACACTCCAACACACCAAAACACACACTCCAAAACACCAAAACACACACTCCAAAATACGAAAACACACACTCCAAAACACCAAATCACACACTCCAAAACACCAAAACACACGCTCCAAAACACACCAAAACACACACTCCAAAACAGCAAAACACAAACTGCAAAACGCCAAAACACACACTCCAAAACACTAAAATGAAAACGGCAAAACACCAAAACACACACTCCAGAACACCAAAACACACACCCCAAAACACACCAAAACACACACTCCAAAACACACCAAAACACACACTCCAAAACACCAAAACACACACTCCAAAACACACCAAAGCACACACTCCAAAACAAACCATAACACACACTCCAAAACACCAAAACACACACTCCAAATCAGTCCAAAACACCAAAACACACACTCCAAAACACACACTCCAAAACACCAAAGTACACACTCCAACACACCAAAACACACACTCCAAAACACCAAAACACACACTCCAAAATACGAAAACACACACTCCAAAACACCAAATCACACACTCCAAAACACCAAAACACACGCTCCAAAACACACCAAAACACACACTCCAAAACAGCAAAACACAAACTGCAAAACGCCAAAACACACACTCCAAAACACCAAAATACAAACGGCAAAACACCAAAACACACACTCCAAAACAATCCAAAACGCCAAAACACACATTCCAAAACACCAAAACACACACTCCAGAACAGCCCAAAACACCAAAACACAAACTCCAAAACAGTCCAAAACACCAAAACACACACTCCAAAATAGTCCAAAACAACAACACACACTCCAAAACACACACTCCAAAACACCAAAACACACACTCCAAAATACGAAAACACACACTCCAAAACACCAAATCACACACTCCAAAACACCAAAACACACGCTCCAAAACACACCAAAACACACACTCCAAAACAGCAAAACACAAACTGCAAAACGCCAAAACACACACTCCAAAACACTAAAATGAAAACGGCAAAACACCAAAACACACACTCCAGAACACCAAAACACACACCCCAAAACACACCAAAACACACACTCCAAAACACACCAAAACACACACTCCAAAACACCAAAACACACACTCCAAAACACACCAAAGCACACACTCCAAAATAAACCATAACACACACTCCAAAACACCAAAACACACACTCCAAATCAGTCCAAAACACCAAAACACACACTCCAAAACACACACTCCAAAACACCAAAGTACACACTCCAACACACCAAAACACACACTCCAAAACACCAAAACACACACTCCAAAATACGAAAACACACACTCCAAAACACCAAATCACACACTCCAAAACACCAAAACACACGCTCCAAAACACACCAAAACACACACTCCAAAACAGCAAAACACAAACTGCAAAACGCCAAAACACACACTCCAAAACACCAAAATACAAACGGCAAAACACCAAAACACACACTCCAGAACACCAAAACACACACTCCAAAACACACCAAAACACACACTCCAAAACACACCAAAACACAAACTCCAAAACACCAAAACACACACTCCAAAACACACCAATACACACGCTCTAAAACACTCCAAAACACCAAAACACACACTCCAAAACACAAAAACACACACTCCAAAACACCAAAACACACACTCCATAACACCAAAACACACACTCCAAAACACACCAATACACACACTCCAAAACACTGCAAAACACCAAAGCACAGGCTCCAAATCACTCCAAAACACCCACTCCAAAAGACTCCAAAACACCAAAATACACACTCCAAAAGACTCCAAAACACTCCAAAGCACCAAAATACACACTCCAAAACACTCCAAAACACCAAAACACACACTCCAAAACACACACTCCAAAACACCAAAGTACACACTCCAACACACCAAAACACACACTCCAAAACACCAAAACACACACTCCAAAATACGAAAACACACACTCCAAAACACCAAAACACACGCTCCAAAACACACCAAAACACACACTCCAAAACAGCAAAACACAAACTGCAAAACGCCAAAACACACACTCCAAAACACTAAATTGAAAACGGCAAAACACCAAAACACACACTCCAGAACACCAAAACACACACCCCAAAACACACCAAAACACACACTCCAAAACACACCAAAACACACACTCGAAAACACCAAAACACACACTCCAAAACACACCAAAGCACACACTCCAAAACAAACCATAACACACACTCCAAAACACCAAAACACACACTCCAAATCAGTCCAAAACACCAAAACACACACTCCAACACACCAAAACACACACTCCAAAACACCAAAACACACACTCCAAAATACGAAAACACACACTCCAAAACACCAAATCACACACTCCAAAACACCAAAACACACGCTCCAAAACACACCAAAACACACACTCCAAAACAGCAAAACACAAACTGCAAAACGCCAAAACACACACTCCAAAACACCAAAATACAAACGGCAAAACACCAAAACACACACTCCAAAACAATCCAAAACGCCAAAACACACATTCCAAAACACCAAAACACACACTCCAGAACAGCCCAAAACACCAAAACACAAATTCCAAAACAGTCCAAAACACCAAAACACACACTCCAAAATAGTCCAAAACAACAACACACACTCCAAAACACACACTCCAAAACACCAAAACACACACTCCAAAATACGAAAACACACACTCCAAAACACCAAATCACACACTCCAAAACACCAAAACACACGCTCCAAAACACACCAAAACACACACTCCAAAACAGCAAAACACAAACTGCAAAACGCCAAAACACACACTCCAAAACACTAAAATGAAAACGGCAAAACACCAAAACACACACTCCCAGAACACCAAAACACACACCCCAAAACACACCAAAACACACACTCCAAAACACACCAAAACACACACTCCAAAACACCAAAACACACACTCCAAAACACACCAAAGCACACACTCCAAAACAAACCATAACACACACTCCAAAACACCAAAACACACACTCCAAATCAGTCCAAAACACCAAAACACACACTCCAAACACACACTCCAAAACACCAAAGTACACACTCCAACACACCAAAACACACACTCCAAAACACCAAAACACACACTCCAAAATACGAAAACACACACTCCAAAACACCAAATCACACACTCCAAAACACCAAAACACACGTTCCAAAGCACACCAAAACACACACTCCAAAACAGCAAAACACAAACTGCAAAACGCCAAAACACACACTCCAAAACACCAAAATACAAACGGCAAAACACCAAAACACACACTCCAAAACAATCCAAAACGCCAAAACACACATTCCAAAACACCAAAACACACACTCCAGAACAGCCCAAAACACCAAAACACAAACTCCAAAACAGTCCAAAACACCAAAACACACACTCCAAAATAGTCCAAAACAACAACACACACTCCAAAACACACACTCCAAAACACCAAAAAACACACTCCAAAATACGAAAACACACACTCCAAAACACCAAATCACACACTCCAAAGCACCAAAACACACGCTCCAAAACACACCAAAACACACACTCCAAAACAGCAAAACACAAACTGCAAAACGCCAAAACACACACTCCAAAACACTAAAATGAAAACGGCAAAACACCAAAACACACACTCCAGAACACCAAAACACACACCCCAAAACACACCAAAACACACACTCCAAAACACACCAAAACACACACTCCAAAACACACCAAAACACACACTCCAAAACACCAAAACACACACTCCAAAACACACCAAAGCACACACTCCAAAACAAACCATAACACACACTCCAAAACAGCAAAACACACACTCCAAATCATTCCAAAACACCAAAACACACACTCCAAAACACACACTCCAAAACACCAAAGTACACACTCCAACACACCAAAACACACACTCCAAAACACCAAAACACACACTCCAAAATACGAAAACACACACTCCAAAACACCAAATCACACACTCCAAAACACCAAAACACACGCTCCAAAACACACCAAAACACACACTCCAAACAGCAAAACACAAACTGCAAAACGCCAAAATACACACTCCAAAACACCAAAATACAAACGGCAAAACACACACTCCAAAACAATCCAAAACGCCAAAACACACATTCAAAACACCAAAACACACACTCCAGAACAGCCCAAAACACCAAAACACAAACTCCAAAACAGTCCAAAACACCAAAACACACACTCCAAAATAGTCCAAAACAACAACACACACTCCGAAACACACACTCCAAAACACCAAAACACACACTCCAAAATACGAAAACACACACTCCAAAACACCAAATCACACACTCCAAAACACCAAAACACACGCTCCAAAACACACCAAAACACACACTCCAAAACAGCAAAACACAAACTGCAAAACGCCAAAACACACACTCCAAAACACTAAAATGAAAACGGCAAAACACCAAAACACACACTCCAGAACACCAAAACACACACCCCAAAACACACCAAAACACACACTCCAAAACACACCAAAACACACACTCCAAAACACCAAAACACACACTCCAAAACACACCAAAGCACACACTCCAAAACAAACCATAACACACACTCCAAAACACCAAAACACACACTCCAAATCAGTCCAAAACACCAAAACACACACTCCAAAACACACACTCCAAAACACCAAAGTACACACTCCAACACACCAAAACACACACTCCAAAACACCAAAACACACACTCCAAAATACGAAAACACACACTCCAAAACACCAAATCACACACTCCAAAACACCAAAACACACGCTCCAAAACACACCAAAACACACACTCCAAAACAGCAAAACACAAATTGCAAAACGCCAAAACACACACTCCAAAACACCAAAATACAAACGGCAAAACACCAAAACACACACACTCCAGAACACCAAAACACACACTCCAAAACACACCAAAACACACACTCCAAAACACACCAAAACACAAACTCCAAAACACCAAACACACACTCCAAAACACACCAATACACACGCTCTAAAACACTCCAAAACACCAAAACACACACTCCAAAACACAAAAACACACACTCCAAAACACCAAAACACACACTCCATAACACCAAAACACACACTCCAAAACACACCAATACACACACTCCAAAACACTGCAAAACACCAAAGCACAGGCTCCAAATCACTCCAAAACACCCACTCCAAAAGACTCCAAAACACCAAAATACACACTCCAAAAGACTCCAAAACACTCCAAAGCACCAAAATACACACTCCAAAACACTCCAAAACACCAAAACACACACTCCAAAACACACACTCCAAAACACCAAAGTACACACTCCAACACACCAAAACACACACTCCAAAACACCAAAACACACACTCCAAAATACGAAAACACACACTCCAAAACACCAAATCACACACTCCAAAACACCAAAACACACGCTCCAAAACATACCAAAACACACACTCCAAAACAGCAAAACACAAACTGCAAAACCAAACACACACTCCAAAACACTAAAATGAAAACGGCAAAACACCAAAACACACACTCCAGAACACCAAAACACACACCCCAAAACACACCAAAACACACATTCCAAAACACACCAAAACACACACTCCAAAACACCAAAACACACACTCCAAAACACACCAAAGCACACACTCCAAAACAAACCATAACACACACTCCAAAACACCAAACACACACTCCAAATCAGTCCAAAACACCAAAACACACACTCCAAAACACACACTCCAAAACACCAAAGTACACACTCCAACACACCAAAACACACACTCCAAAACACACCAATACACACGCTCTAAAACACTCCAAAACACCAAAACACACACTCCAAAACACAAAAACACACACTCCAAAACACCAAAACACACACTCCATAACACCAAAACACACACTCCAAAACACACCAATACACACACTCCAAAACACTGCAAAACACCAAAGCACAGGCTCCAAATCACTCCAAAACACCCACTCCAAAAGACTCCAAACACCCAAAATACACACTCCAAAAGACTCCAAAAACACTCCAAAGCACAAAATAACACACTCCAAAACACACCAAAACACCAAAACACACACTCCAAAACACACACTCCAAAACACCAAAGTACACACTCCAACACACCAAAACACACACTCCAAAACACCAAAACACACACTCCAAAATACGAAAACACACACTCCAAAACACCAAATCACACACTCCAAAACACCAAAACACACGCTCCAAAACACACCAAAACACACACTCCAAAACAGCAAAACACAAAACTGCAAAACGCCAAAACACACACTCCAAAACACCAAAATACAAACGGCAAAACACCAAAACACACACTCCAGAACACCAAAACACACACTCCAAAACACACCAAAACACACACTCCAAAACACACCAAAACACAAACTCCAAAACACCAAAACACACACTCCAAAACACACCAATACACACGCTCTAAAACACTCCAAAACACCAAAACACACACTCCAAAACACAAAACAAACACTCCAAAACACCAAAACACACACTCCATAACACCAAAACACACACTCCAAAACACACCAATACACACACTCCAAAACACTGCAAAACACCAAAGCACAGGCTCCAAATCACTCCAAAACACCCACTCCAAAAGACTCCAAAACACCAAAATACACACTCCAAAAGACTCCAAAACACTCCAAAGCACCAAAATACACACTCCAAAACACCAAAACACACACTCCAAAACACACACTCCAAAACACCAAAGTACACACTCCAACACACCAAAACACACACTCCAAAACACCAAAACACACACTCCAAAAACACACCAAAGCACACACTCCAAAACAAACCATAACACACACTCCAAAACACCAAAACACACACTCCAAATCAGTCCAAAACAATAAAACACACACTCCAAAACACACACTCCAAAACACCAAAATACACACTCCAAACACACCAAAACACACACTCCAAAACACCAAAACACACACTCCAAAATACGAAAACACACACTCCAAAACACCAAATCACACACTCCAAAACACCAAAACACACGCTCCAAAAACACACCAAAACACACACTCCAAAACAGCAAAACACAAACTGCAAAACGCCAAAACACACACTCCATAACACCAAAATACAAACGGCAAAACACCAAAACACACACTCCAAAACAATCCAAAACGCCAAAACACACATTCCAAAACACCAAAACACACACTCCAGAACAGCCCAAAACACCAAAACACAAACTCCAAAACAGTCCAAAACACCAAAACACACACTCCAAAATAGTCCAAAACAACAACACACACTCCAAACACACACTCCAAAACACCAAAACACACACTCCAAAATACGAAAACACAAACTCCAAAACACCAAATCACACACTCCAAAACACCAAAACACACGCTCCAAAACACACCAAAACACACACTCCAAAACAGCAAAACACAAACTGCAAAACGCCAAAACACACACTCCAAAACACTAAAATGAAAACGGCAAAACACCAAAACACACACTCCAGAACACCAAAACACACACCAAAACACACCAAAACACACACTCCAAAACACCAAAACACACACTCCAAAACACCAAAGCACACACTCCAAAACAAACCATAACACACACTCCAAAACACCAAAACACACACTCCAAATCAGTCCAAAACACCAAAACACACACTCCAACACACCAAAACACACACTCCAAAACACCAAAACACAGACTCCAAAATACGAAAACACACACTCCAAAACACCAAATCACACACTCCAAAACACCAAAACACACGCTCCAAAACACACCAAAACACACACTCCAAAACAGCAAAACACAAACTGCAAAACGCCAAAACACACACTCCAAAACACTAAAATGAAAACGGCAAAACACCAAAACACACACTCCAGAACACCAAAACACACACCCCAAAACACACCAAAACACACACTCCAAAACACACCAAAACACACACTCCAAAACACCAAAACACACACTCCAAAACACACCAAAGCACACACTCCAAAACAAACCATAACACACACTCCAAAACACCAAAACACACACTCCAAATCAGTCCACAACACCAAAACACACACTCCAAAACACACACTCCAAAACACCAAAGTACACACTCCAACACACCAAAACACACACTCCAAAAGACCAAAACACACACTCCAAAATACGAAAACACACACTCCAAAACACCAAATCACACACTCCAAAACACCAAAACACACGCTCCAAAACACACCAAAACACACACTCCAAAACAGCAAAACACAAACTGCAAAACGCCAAAACACACACTCCAAAACACCAAAACACAAACGGCAAAACACCAAAACACACACTCCAAAACAATCCAAAACGCCAAAACACACATTCCAAAACGCCAAAACACATACTCCAAAACACCAAAATACAAACGGCAAAACACCAAAACACACACTCCAAAACAATCCAAAACGCCAAAACACACATTCCAAAACACCAAAACACAAACTCCAGAACAGCCCAAAACACCAAAACACAAACTCCAAAACAGTCCAAAACACCAAAACACACACTGCAAAACACACACTCCAAAACACCAAAGTACACACTCCAACACACCAAAACACACACTCCAAAACACCAAAACACACACTCCAAAATACGAAAACACACACTCCAAAACACCAAATCACACACTCCAAAACACCAAAACACACGCTCCAAAACACACCAAAACACACACTCCAAAACAGCAAAACACAAACTGCAAAACGCCAAAACACACACTCCAAAACACCAAAATACAAACGGCAAAACACCAAAACACACACTCCAGAACACCAAAACACACACTCCAAAACACACCAAAACACACACTCCAAAACACACCAAAACACAAACTCCAAAACACCAAAACACACACTCCAAAACACACCAATACACACGCTCTAAAACACTCCAAAACACCAAAACACACACTCCAAAACACAAAAACACACACTCCAAAACACCAAAACACACACTCCATAACACCAAAACACACACTCCAAAACACACCAATACACACACTCCAAAACACTGCAAATCACCAAAGCACAGGCTCCAAATCACTCCAAAACACCCACTCCAAAAGACTCCAAAACACCAAAATACACACTCCAAAAGACTCCAAAACACTCCAAAGCACCAAAATACACACTCCAAAACACTCCAAAACACCAAAACACACACTCCAAAACACACACTCCAAAACACCAAAGTACACACTCCAACACACCAAAACACACACTCCAAAACACCAAAACACACACTCCAAAATACGAAAACACACACTCCAAAACACCAAATCACACACTCCAAAACACACGCTCCAAAACACACCAAAACACACACTCCAAAACAGCAAAACACAAACTGCAAAACGCCAAAACACACACTCCAAAACACTAAAATGAAAACGGCAAAACACCAAAACACACACTCCAGAACACCAAAACACACCCCCCAAAACACACCAAAACACACACTCCAAAACACACACTCCAAAACACCAAAACACACACTCCAAAACACACCAAAGCACACACTCCAAAACAAACCATAACACACACTCCAAAACACCAAAACACACACTCCAAATCAGTCCAAAACACCAAAACACACACTCCAACACACCAAAACACACACTCCAAAACACCAAAACACACACTCCAAAATACGAAAACACACACTCCAAAACACCAAATCACACACTCCAAAACACCAAAACACACGCTCCAAAACACACCAAAACACACACTCCAAAACAGCAAAACACAACCTGCAAAACGCCAAAACACACACTCCAAAACACCAAAATACAAACGGCAAAACACCAAAACACACACTCCAAAACAATCCAAAACGCCAAAACACACATTCCAAAACACCAAAACACACACTCCAGAACAGCCCAAAATACCAAAACACAAACTCCAAAACAGTCCAAAACACCAAAACACACACTCCAAAATAGTCCAAAACAACAACACACACTCCAAAACACACACTCCAAAACACCAAAACACACACTCCAAAATACGAAAACACACACTCCAAAACACCAAATCACACACTCCAAAACACCAAAACACACGCTCCAAAACACACCAAAACACACACTCCAAAACAGCAAAACACAAACTGCAAAACGCCAAAACACACACTCCAAAACACTAAAATGAAAACGGCAAAACACCAAAACACACACTCCAGAACACCATAACACACACCCCAAAACACACCAAAACACACACTCCAAAACACACCAAAACACACACTCCAAAACACCAAAACACACACTCCAAAACACACCAAAGCACACATTCCAAAACAAACCATAACACACACTCCAAAACACCAAAACACACACTCCAAATCAGTCCAAAACACCAAAACACACACTCCAAATCAGTCCAAAACACCAAAACACACACTCCAAAACACACACTCCAAAACACCAAAGTACACACTCCAACACACCAAAACACACACTCCAAAACACCAAAACACACACTCCAAAATACGAAAACACACACTCCAAAACACCAAATCACACACTCCAAAACACCAAAACACACGCTCCAAAACACACCAAAACACACACTCCAAAACAGCAAAACACAAACTGCAAAACGCCAAAACACACACCCCAAAACACCAAAATACAAACGGCAAAACACCAAAACACACACTCCAAAACAATCCAAAACGCCAAAACACACATTCCAAAACACCAAAACACACACTCCAGAACAGCCAAAACACCAAAACACAAACTCCAAAACAGTCCAAAACACCAAAACACACACTCCAAAATAGTCCAAAACAACAACACACACTCCAAAACACACACTCCAAAACACCAAAACACACACTCCAAAATACGAAAACACACACTCCAAAACACCAAATCACACACTCCAAAACACCAAAACACACGCTCCAAAACACACCAAAACACACACTCCAAAACAGCAAAACACAAACTGCAAAACGCCAAAACACACACTCCAAAACACTAAAATGAAAACGGCAAAACACCAAAACACACACTCCAGAACACCAAAACACACACCCCAAAACACACCAAAACACACACTCCAAAACACACCAAAACACACACTCCAAAACACACCAAAACACACACTCCAAAACACCAAAACACACACTCCAAAACACACCAAAGCACACACTCCAAAACAAACCATAACACACACTCCAAAACACCAAAACACACACTCCAAATCAGTCCAAAACACCAAAACACACACTCCAAAACACACACTCCAAAACACCAAAGTACACACTCCAACACACCAAAACACACACTCCAAAACACCAAAACACACCACTCCAAAATACGAAAACACACACTCCAAAACACCAAATCACACACTCCAAAACACCAAAAACCACACGCTCCAAAACACACCAAAACACACACTCCAAAACAGCAAAACACAAACTGCAAAACGCCAAAACACACACTACAAAACACCAAAATACAAACGGCAAAACACCAAAACACACACTCCAAAACAATCCAAAACGCCAAAACACACATTCCAAAACACCAAAACACACACTCCAGAACAGCCCAAAACACCAAAACACAAACTCCAAAACAGTCCAAAACACCAAAACACACACTCCAAAATAGTCCAAAACAACAACACACACTCCAAAACACACTCCAAAACACCAAAACACACACTCCAAAATACGAAAACACACACTCCAAAACAGCAAAACACAAACTGCAAAACGCCAAAACACACACTCCAAAACACTAAAATGAAAACGGCAAAACACCAAAACACACACTCCAGAACACCAAAACACACACCCCAAAACACACCAAAACACACACTCCAAAACACACCAAAACACACACTCCAAAACACCAAAAAACACACTCCAAAACACACCAAAGCACACACTCCAAAACAAACCATAACACACACTCCAAAACACCAAAACACACACTCCAAATCAGTCCAAAACACCAAAACACACACTCCAAAACACACACTCCCAAAACACCAAAGTACACACTCCAACACACCAAAACACACACTCCAAAACACCAAAACACACACTCCAAAATACGAAAAACACACACTCCAAAACACCAAATCACACACTCCAAAACACCAAAACACACGCTCCAAAACACAACCAAAACACACACTCCAAAACAGCAAAACACAAACTGCAAAACGCCAAAACACACACTCCAAAACACCAAAATACAAACGGCAAAACACACACTCCAAAACAATCCAAAACGCCAAAACACACATTCCAAAACACCAAAACACACACTCCAGAACAGCCCAAAACACCAAAACACAAACTCCAAAACAGTCCAAAACACCAAAACACACACTCCAAATAGTCCAAAACAACAACACACACTCCAAAACACACACTCCAAAACACCAAAACACACACTACCAAAATACGAAAACACACACTCCAAAACACCAAATCACACACTCCAAAACACCAAAACACACGCTCCAAAACACACCAAAACACACACTCCAAAACAGCAAAACACAAACTGCAAAACGCCAAAACACACACTTCAAAACACTAAAATGAAAACGGCAAAACACCAAAACACACACTCCAGAACACCAAAACACACACCCCAAAACACACCAAAACACACACTCCAAAACACACCAAAACACACACTCCAAAACACCAAAACACACACTCCAAAACACACCATAGCACACACTCCAAAACAAACCATAACACACACTCCAAAACACCAAAACACACACTCCAAATCAGTCCAAAGCACCAAAACACACACTCCAAAACACACACTCCAAAACACCAAAGTACACACTCCAACACACCAAAACACACACTCCAAAACACACCAAAACACACACTCGAAAACACCAAAACACACACTCCAAAACACACCATAGCACACACTCCAAACAAACCATAACACACACTCCAAAACACCAAACACACACTCCAAATCAGTCCAAAACACCAAAACACACACTCCAAAACACACACTCCAAAACACCAAAGTACACACTCCAACACACCAAAAAACACACACTCCAAAACACCAAAACACACACTCCAAAATACGAAAACACACACTCCAAAACACCAAATCACACACTCCAAAACACCAAAACACACGCTCCAAAACACACCAAAACACACACTCCAAAACAGCAAAACACAAACTGCAAAACGCCCAAAACACACACTCCAAAACACCAAAATACAAACGGCAAAACACCAAAACACACACTCCAGAACACCAAAACACACACTCCAAAACACACCAAAACACAAACTCCAAAACACCAAAACACACACTCCAAAACACACCAATACACACGCTCTAAAACACTCCAAAACACCAAAACACACACTCCAAAACACAAAAACACACACTCCAAAACACCAAAACACACACTCCATAACACCAAAACACACACTCCAAAACACACCAATACACACACTCCAAAACACTGCAAAACACCAAAGCACAGGCTCCAAATCACTCCAAAACACCCACTCCAAAAGACTCCAAAACACCAAAATACACACTCCAAAAGACTCCAAAACACTCCAAAGCACCAAAATACACACTCCAAAACACTCCAAAACACCAAAACACACACTCCAAAACACACACTCCAAAACACCAAAGTACACACTCCAACACACCAAAAACACACACTCCAAAACACCAAAAACACACACTCCAAAATACGAAAACACACACTCCAAACACCAAATCACACACTCCAAAACACCAAAACACACGCTCCAAAACACACCAAACACACCACACTCCAAAACAGCAAAACACAAACTGCAAAACGCCAAAACACACACTCCAAAACACCAAAATACAAACGGCAAAACACCAAAACACACGCTCCAGAACACCAAAACACACACTCCAAAACACACCAAAACACACACTCCAAAACACACCAAAACACAAACTCCAAAACACCAAAACACACACTCCAAAACACACCAATACACACGCTCTAAAACACTCCAAAACACCAAAACACACACTCCAAAACACAAAAACACACACTCCAAAACACCAAAACACACACTCCATAACACCAAAACACACACTCCAAAACACACCAATACACACACTCCAAAACACTGCAAAACACCAAAGCACAGGCTCCAAATCACTCCAAAACACCCACTCCAAAAGACTCCAAAACACCAAAATACACACTCCAAAAGACTCCAAAACACTCCAAAGCACCAAAATACACACTCCAAAACACCAAAACACACACTCCAAAACACACACTCCAAAACACCCAAAGTACACACTCCAACACACCAAAACACACACTCCAAAACACCAAAACACACACTCCAAAATACGAAAACACACACTCCAAAACACCAAATCACACACTCCAAAACACCAAACACACGCTCCAAAACACACCAAAACACACACTCCAAAACAGCAAAACACAAACTGCAAAACGCCAAAACACACACTCCAAAACACTAAAATGAAAACGGCAAAACACCAAAATACACACTCCAGAACACCAAAACACACACCCCAAAACACACCAAAAACACACTCCAAAACACACCAAAACACACACTCCAAAACACCAAAACACACACTCCAAAACACACCAAAGCACACACTCCAAAACAAACCATAACACACACTCCAAAACACCAAAACACACACTCCAAATCAGTCCAAAACACCAAAACACACACTCCAAAACACACACTCCAAAACACCAAAGTACACACTCCAACACACCAAAACACACACTCCAAAACACCAAAACACACACTCCAAAATACGAAACACACACTCCAAAACACCAAATCACGCACTCCAAAACACCAACACACACGCTCCAAAACACACCAAAACACACACTCCAAAACAGCAAAACACAAACTGCAAAACGCCAAAACACACACTCCAAAACACCAAAATACAAACGGCAAAACACCAAAACACACACTCCAAAACAATCCAAAACGCCAAAACACACATTCCAAAACACCAAAACACACACTCCAGAACAGCCCAAAACACCAAAACACAAACTCCAAAACAGTCCAAAACACCAAAACACACACTCCAAAATAGTCCAAAACAACAACACACACTCCAAAACACACACTCCAAAACACCAAAACACACACTCCAAAATACGAAAAACACAAACTCCAAAACACCAAATCACACACTCCAAAACACCAAAACACACGCTCCAAAACACACCAAAACACACACTCCAAAACAGCAAAACACAAACGGCAAAACACCAAAACACACACTCCAGAACACCAAAACACACACCCCAAAACACACCAAAACACACACTCCAAAACACACCAAAACACACACTCCAAAACACCAAAACACACACTCCAAAACACACCAAAGCACACACTCCAAAACAAACCATAACACACACTCCAAAACACCAAAACACACACTCCAAATCAGTCCAAAACACCAAAACACACACTCCAACACACCAAAACACACACTCCAAAACACCAAAACACACACTCCAAAATACGAAAACACACACTCCAAAACACCAAATCACACACTCCAAAACACCAAAACACACGCTCCAAAACACACCAAAACACACACTCCAAAACAGCAAAACACAAACTGCAAAAACGCCAAAACACACACTCCAAAACACCAAAATACAAACGAGCAAAACAACACCAAACACACACTCCAAAACAATCCAAAACGCCAAAACACACATTCCAAAACACCAAAACACACACTCCAGAACAGCCCAAAACACCAAAACACAAACTCCAAAACAGTCCAAAACACCAAAACACACACTCCAAAATAGTCCAAAACAACAACACACACTCCAAAACACACACTCCAAAACACCAAAACACACACTCCAAAATACGAAAACACACACTCCAAAACACCAAATCACACACTCCAAAACACCAAAACACACGCTCCAAAACACACCAAAACACACACTCCAAAACAGCAAAACACAAACTGCAAAACGCCAAAACACACACTCCAAAACACTAAAATGAAAACGGCAAAACACCAAAACACACACTCCAGAACACCAAAACACACACCCCAAAACACACCAAAACACACACTCCAAAACACACCAAAACACACACTCTAAAACACCAAAACACACACTCCAAAACACACCAAAGCACACACTCCAAAACAAACCATAACACACACTCCAAAACAACCAAAACACACACTACCAAATCAGTCCAAAAACACCAAAACACACACTCCCAAAACACACACTCCAAAACACCAAAGTACACACTCCAACACACCAAAACACACACTCCAAAACACCAAAACACACACTCCAAAATACGAAAACACACACTCCAAAACACCAAATCACACACTCCAAAACACAAAACACACGCTCCAAAACACACCAAAACACACACTCCAAAACAGCAAAACACAAACTGCAAAACGCCAAAACACACACTCCAAAACACCAAAATACAAACGGCAAAACACCAAAACACACACTCCAAAACAATCCAAAACGCCAAAAACACACATTCCAAAACACCAAAAACACACACTCCAGAACAGCCCAAAACACCAAAACACAAACTCCAAAACAGTCCAAAACACCAAAACACACACTCCAAAATAGTCCAAAACAACAACACACACTCCAAAACACACACTCCAAAACACCAAAACACACACTCCAAAATACGAAAACACACACTCCAAAACACCAAATCACACACTCCAAAACACCAAAACACACGCTCCAAAACACACCAAACACACACTCCAAAACAGCAAAACACAAACTGCAAAACGCCAAAAACACACACTCCAAAACACTAAAATGAAAACGGCAAAACACCAAAACACACACTCCAGAACACCAAAACACACACCCCAAAACACACCAAAAATACACACTCCAAAACACACCAAAACACACACTCCAAAACACACCAAAACACACACTCCAAAACACCAAAACACACACTCCAAAACACACCAAAGC
>NW_028225183.1:55282601-55314577 GCF_052327205.1 Somniosus microcephalus
GTTGCTTATGAAGCCTCCCCACCTACCGACCCCGGGAACGGAGCTGATCCAGCAGGCCCTCTCCCCTCTGCCAGTGTTGGTCCTTGACTGGGCCAGGAGCCTTGGACTGGATTTGTGCTGCCAGCAGTTGGAGAAGCCTAGACCCTGGGGCCTCGGGCCCCCGCACTGACATGGCCTAGCCTACCTTTTAATACCTTGAAAGATGAAACTTAAAGTGCTTATAAAACATTTTTGGTAAATCTTTCTATAACATACACTTTACAACCTCACCAATCTTTTGAATAAATGAATAGTTAGGAATCAAGATGGCTGACACTCACCTCAGTTCAGAATGATTAGGCCCGCCCACACACGCACCAATTGGTCAACCATCAGGTCGCTGAAGTGTAGGGTTGGTCAATCATCACGTCACTCAACTCTAGGACAGCCCGCCTGCACAAGCAATGAACCCGCCCCCGCGATGCAGCGATTGGTCGAACGTCACGTCGCTCGGCTGTACGATTGGTCAACCTTCACGTCACTCAATGCTAATTAGCAGATAATGAGCGGAATTTTGAACGTCTTTTGTATACTATCTGAACAATTTTTGTCTGAGCAAAAAGTAAATATGCTTATCACCATTCCAGAATCATAAGCTTTCTTTTGATATAACACATCTGTAGGTACGCTCTATAACTTTTCAGTGTATAGCGGACATACAGACAGACAGACAGACAGACGGAAGGACAGTTTTATATATATAGATAGTCACAAAGAGAGGCTGGAGGAAATGGTACAGCGGTTCTGTTGCTTGAAATAAATTATAAGCTCAACAAATTTATGAAAAGCAGTCGTACAAAGAGACAATCAAAGCGATTACATTGCATAAAAATGTCAGATTTCTTATAAAATTCCAAACCTGATGCAGATGTAGTTGTCTGCCTTTATTTATTATTATTGTTTTATGCAATGCAACTGGTGCTTCGCTTCATATATCAAAGAAATTTTTCTCTAAAGGACATCCGATAATTGACATTAGAAAATTTAAAAAGAGAAGACTGAAAGAGGAATTTAAGATTGTGAAAGCCTTTGATAGTTTTGACATAGAGAAGATGATGCCGCTCGTGGGGGACACTGGAATTTGGGACGCTGAATTTAAAATAATCATTAATAAATCCAATAGGGAATCCAGGAGAGACTTCTTTACATATAGAGTGGTGAGAATGTGGAACTGGCTACAACAAGGAGTAGTTTGTGTGAATAGCGCAGCAGCATTTAAAGGGAATGACATACGCACATGAGGGTGAAGGAATTAGAGGGATATTTTGACGGGGTTAGCTCAAAGAGGCTGGGATGAGGTTCGTGTGGAGCAAAAACACCAGTACAGACTAGTTGCACCGAATGATTTTTTGCTGTATAGGCTATGTAATGTGATACTCTGAACGGTAGCTTGGCTCTGTCCGCCTACCTATTGACTTACTCTGGAAGCTGCAGATGAAATGCTGCACTAAAGAGCTGAACTGGACAAGGAGCTCAGGCGGAATGCAACATACTTGTGGTCCTGTCCTGAAAGACAATGTGGGAAATGTCAGTCAGAAATAGTGCTGTGTCCTAAACACAGTGCTTGCCCCACAGCTGGTTTTATTTTCAGATCACCAGCGATTCCTGGTGTAATTCAGTGGACGGCTGTCTGGGGCTGAATATTACATTCCTGGACTGGAGACACTGGGACCCGCCTCTGGGCTGTGATCAGTTGTTTCTGATTATTAATTAATTGAATAATTGAGGTGAGCGGATATTTCACCGCCCTCTTCACCTGCTCTCTGAACTTGGACTGGGTCACCCCATAAATAAATGTGTTTGTGCAGCAACAAAAATTCCGCAGCATATATCCAACTTGTTCAAGGATATAAAGTGAATCAGTGAAATTATCGTTTCCAGCCATGATATAATAAAAAAAATATAAAACATTTGCCAACCAGAGAAGTATGAAGCTGGCAGATATGGTGAAAAGTAAAACCATAGACTTCCTTCTGCTCTCCATCTCTGGGTCACTGTGATTCTCTCCCTTGCTCTCACCCCTCAGTCCCTTACGGACTCAACTGGCCATGTAAGAGCCATAAAAGCTTAAGAAAATACTTTAAAATAGTGGCTAAATGGCATAATACAGTTAATTTACCTGACCAACTTATTGTATTAAGAAACCCCCTATTTTCTTGCTCCAGTAGTATAGTCCGACACCCCCTTCATTCTTGCCACAATGGAACAGTCCCTAAGCCACACATGGGTGCAGCCATTTTACAGTTTAAACTGCACGTGGTGAAAGAGGCAGAAGCTGTGAGGTTTGGAGCAGTACAGTTTTTGACTGTGTTCGTTTATACGTGCTTGCTTTGTAATTCCGTTTGTTAAGTGTTATAGTAAACAGTTTAAAAGACAAAGCTACGTTTGGGAACGTTTTATTTTGACACGCGTCTACTCGTTGTTAAAGGCCCCACAGCTCAGTGGCCTGCCTGTTTGGAAACTAAGAAGCGCCACTACATTAGTCAAAAACTTGCTCCCTAAGAAGGAAGGGACGGAATCGTCGGCGAACGTATACATGAATGGTCACGGAGCCAGACGACAATATAAGAAAGCAAAGGTACAGTGACTGTTACTTGCTTTGTTCATTCTATTGAGAAGCTAAATAAGAGCTGCGGGTAAAATGGCCGAGGCCTTGCGGAGCCAGGAGCTTCCCTCAGCCAGAAGGATTGCTAGCCAAAAGAGGGAAATAAAGCTCACCCCAAAGGCAATGGAAGAGAAGTTACATAGAAGCATAGGTGCAAGGAAGGCTAAATTAGCTCAGATAACTGGAAAAATGAAGATAATTGATCGCCTCATGGAAGATAATGCTAATATTAAGAAAGCTGAAGACATAATGTATTACGATTTCTCCAAGCTGCATGAAGAATTTAATGTACTCAATGAAGATGTATTAGCACTTCTGTCTGAAGAAGAGGGAAACGATGATCAGCACAACTGGTTTGATCTTAAATCAACCAGCATTAAGGACTATATCAAGGCCACGGAACAGTGGACTTTAAAGATTCGTCAAGATGCTGATACAGCAGAGAAAGATAAAGTTGACGATGAAGTCGGACCAGACGATAGCATTTCAGAGACTTCTGCCAGACCGAGCAAAAATCAAAAAGAAGGTAGCTCTGTTTCTGGACGCAGGTCAGTCGCTTCCACCACAAGCTCGTCGCGACGCATGAGAGCGGAAGCTGAACGGGCGGCGTTGATGGCGCGCACAGCATCTTTAGCGGAGAAGCAAGCTCTTGAATGGGAAGAGGCCCGACTGCAGGTCCAAGAGGCCCAACTGCAGGCCCAACGGGCCCAGGTGCAGGCAAAGAAAGAACAGCTGGAGATAAAAACAGCTATCGAGGTCTCAGACGCCAGGTTGAGTGCGTACGAAGATTATGAAGGCTCACGGGATGGCGGGAGCCACTGCCAGTCAACGTTGTCACATAGAGTTGGATCCAGGGCACCTTCAAGAGTTACAACAGAGCCCGAAGGCAATCCCCTGGCATTACAGCGTGGAAGAGTGGCCTCTCCACTAACAGGAGCACGTGATGCTACCCCAGATGTCAGACGGTCTAGACTAGACCC
This sequence comes from Somniosus microcephalus, assembly GCF_052327205.1. Taxonomy (NCBI): domain Eukaryota; kingdom Metazoa; phylum Chordata; class Chondrichthyes; order Squaliformes; family Somniosidae; genus Somniosus; species Somniosus microcephalus. The sequence continues at coordinate 55,286,226 of NW_028225183.1, forward strand.
TGCTGATGACCACCAGAGGCCTGAAGACACAGGGAGAAGCCTATACCGAGTGATGCGACGTCAGAACGAAATTACAGAGATGCTTGTAAAACAACAGAATTTGTTTCGACTCCCTCAAAGAGACATACCAGTGTTCCAAGGCGACCCACTCAAGTATAAGTCCTTCATCAGATCCTTTGAACAAGCCATTGACTCCAAAACAGAGAGCAGCAGTGATAAGTTGTACTACCTGGGACAGTACACCAGTGGTAAACCACAAGACCTGGTCAGAAGCTGTGAACACATGAGACCGGACCGGGGATACATAGAAGCCAGGAAGTTGCTGCAGGAGCACTATGGTAACGAGCTGAAGATAGCCACTGCATATATTGAAAAGGCTACCAAGTGGCCACAGATCAGATCGGAGGACGGAGAGGCATTGAACGCATACATTCTTTTCCTCATAGGATGTCGCAACACCATGGAGGAAGTTGAATTCATGGAAGAGATGGACAATCCTACGACTATGAGAATCATCATCTCTAAGCTTCCTTACAGGATGAGAGAACAATGGAGAAGAACAGCCTTTGAGATAATGGAGAGACGGAAAAGTAGAGCCAGGTTTGCAGACTTAGTGAATTTCATAGACAAACAGGCTAAAATTGCTAGCGACCCATTGTTTGGAAACATCCAGGATGTCAGCCCGACTACTGATGGAAGAGTGAAAGCCAAGCCTGTTGAATCAAAGACTCTCAGGAAAGGTGGTTCCAGGGGAAGCAGCTTTGCAACTATCGTCACTCAGGCCGAGGAAGAAAGGCCCCAGAACTCCTCTACCAAAAGGAGCAGCACAGGGACGTCTGCTGATGCCTTTCAGAAGCCATGCCTATTCTGCCAGAAGAATCATACATTGGATTTCTGCAGCGACATCAAAGCACAGCCACATAAGGACAGAATCGAATTCCTGAAGTGCAACGGCCTATGTTTTGGATGCCTCTCTCAGGGGCACCTGAGTAGAAACTGTAAGCAAAGAACAATATGCAGAGAGTGCACTCGGAAACATCCCAGTCTGCTGCATATCCATAAAGAAGAACAAGTCCCTAAGAAGAGTGAAGAAAACAATACCGACAAGACGGTTGTTTCAAGTGCTCTGGTGTCGCTAGAACCAGAGACTTGTGGACTTACTGGGGCCGGTGACAGTGATTGTATTCTTGCCATCGTACCAGTAAGGATCAAGTCTAAGAGGAGTGAGAAGGTTGTGGAGACTTACGCCTTCATGGAACCAGGTAGTTCAGCAACGTTCTGCACAGAATCACTCATGCGACAGCTGAACGTTAGAGGCAGAAGAACAGAAATCCTATTACGCACCATGGGTCATGAGAAGGCAATGCAAAGTTATATCCTGTCAGACCTAGAAGTGTGTGGACTTGAAGAGAAGGACTTCATAGACCTGCCTAATGTTTTCACACAGAGGGAGATTCCTGTTAGAATAGGGAACCTAGCCCTGCAGAAGGATGTGGATAGATTGCCTTACCTAGAAAAGGTGCGCCTCCCATACATTGAAGCAGAAATTGGCCTATTAATTGGAACCAATGCCTACAAAACTATGGAGCCATGGCAGGTGATAAACAGCAAGGATGACGGACCCTACGCCGTCAGGACAGCCCTTGGATGGGTAGTCAATGGACCGGTAAGGAGAGATGATGGCAACAAGTCGAACAAGGAGGAACGACAAAATGTCGCAGTTAATCGCATCTCATACATAGATACATAGATACATAGAAGATAGGAGCAGGAGTAGGCCATTCGGCCCTTCGTGCCTGCTCCGCCATTTAATGAGATCATGGCTGATCCTTTAATTCAGTATCCCGTCCCCGCCTTCTCTCCGTAACCCTTAACCCCTTTTGCCCGTAGAAATATATCTAATTCCCTCTTAAATATATTTAATGAGCTGGCGTACACTGCCCTCTGTGGCAATGAGTTCCACAGGTTCACCACTCTCTGAGTGAAGAAATTCCCCCTCATCTCTGTCCTAAATGGTTTAGCCCTTATCCTTAAATTATGTCCTCTAGTTCTGTTCTCACCCGCCAAGGGAAACATTCCTTCTGCATCCAGTCTGTCTAGACCTGTCAGAATTTTATACACTTCTATGAGGTCCCCTCTCAATCTTCTAAACTCCAGTGTGTACATCCCTAAACTACATAGTCTCTCCTCATAGGTCATTCCCGCCATTCCTGGTATCAGCCTGGTGAATCGCCGCTGCACCCCCTCCATGGCAAGAACATCCTTCCTCAGATGAGGCGACCAAAACTGTACACAGTACTCGAGGTGTGGTCTCACCAGTGCCCTGTACAGCTGCAGCAAGGTATCCCTGTTCCTGTATTCTAACCCTTTTGCTATGAAGGCCAGCATACCGTTTGCCTTCTTGACTGCCTGTTGCACCTGCATGCTCGCCTTCAGTGACTGGTGTACAAGAACACCCAGGTCTCTCTGTACTTCCCCCTCTCCCAATCTATTGCCATTTAAATAATAATTTGCCCTCCCGTTCCTGCACCCAAGGTGGATAACTTCGCACTTGTCCACATTATAGTGCATCTGCCATTTATCCGCCCAATCGCCCAGTCTGTCCAAATCGCTCTGGAGCTTCCTGGTCTCTTCCTCTGAGCCCACCCCACCTCCTAGTTTAGTGTCGTCTGCAAATTTGGAAATGCTGCATCCGACTCCCTGATCCAGGTCATTAATGTAAATTGTGAACAGCTGGGGGCCCAGGACAGATCCCTGTGGTACCCCACTTGTTACTGCCTGCCATTCAGAAAATGAGCCGTTTATTCCAACTCTCTGTTTTCTATCTGACAGCCAGTTCCCTATCCACGCCAAAACTTTCCCCTTTATCCCATGAGCCTCAATTTTCCATGCTAATCTTTTATGTGGGACCTTATCGAAGGCCTTTTGGAAGTCCAGGTACACCACATCTACTGGCTCTCCCCCATCTATTCTACCAGTTACTCCCTCAAAAAATTCCAATAGATTAGTCAAGCACGATTTACCCTTTGTAAATCCATGTTGACTCTGTCCTATCCTGTCCCCATTTGCTAAGTGCTCCGCTATTTCATCCTTAATGATGGACTCCAGCATTTTGCCCACAACTGATGTAAGGCTTACAGGTCTGTAATTACCTGCTTTTTCCCTACCCCCCTTTTTGAATAGTGGGGTAACGTTAGCTACCCTCCAATCCATCGGCACTGTTCCCGAGTCTAATGAATTCTGAAAAATCATCCTTAGTGCATCCGCTATCTCTAGGGCCACCTCCTTCAGTACCCTAGGATGCATATTATCAGGCCCTGGGGATTTGTCCACCTTCAATCCCTTTAGCTTCCTTAACACCATATCCTTAGAGATATTGATTTGCGTCAGTTCCTCCTTTGCCAATGTCCCTATTTTTCCCGATATCCCAGGGAGGTTTTTTGTGTCTTCCTTCGTAAAGACTGACCCAAAGTATGCATTTAGTTGATCTGCCATTTCCTTATTTCCCATTATATATTCCCCCGTATCTGACTGCAATGGACCAACTTTGGTTTTCACCAGTCTTTTCCTTTTGATATATTTATAAAAGCTTTTGGAGTTAGTTTTTATATTTTCCGCCAGCTTGTTTTCGTAAGCTATTTTGCCCCTCTTGATCATGCCCTTTGCCCTCCTTTGCTCTATCTTAAACTGTTCCCAATCTTCCGCTCTGGCGCTTTTTTTGGCTATTTTATACGCCCTATCTTTGGATTTTATGCTGTCTCTAATTTCCCCTGTTATCCACGGTTGAGTCACCTTTTTAGATTTCCTTTTATGCCAGATTGGTATAAACAATTTTTGCAATTTTGTCATTCTATCTTTAAATGTTTGCCATTGTTTATCTACCTCCAGTCCTCTCAGGAACGTTGTCCAATCAGACCTACTCAGTTCCCGTCTCATGGCATCATAATTCCCCTTGTTTAAATTCAGGACCTTAGTCTCTGAGTCAATTTCTTCGCTCTCCATTTCGAGTGAGAAATCGATCATGTTATGATCGCTCTGACCCAAGGGTCCCCGTACAACAAGATTACTGATTAGTCCCTTCTCATTGCACAGTACCCAGTCCAATATAGCCTGTTCCCGAGTTGGTTCCTCGACATATTGATCCAGATAACCATCCCTTAAACACTCAAGGAATTCCTCCTCCTCATTATTTTTACTGATTAGGCTAGTCCAATCTATATGTAAGTTAAAGTCACCTATGATGACAGCTGTGCTCTTATTGCACGCTTCTCTAATTTCCCTCGTGATGCCCTCCCTAACCTCTATTTTACTATTTGGAGGCCTATATACCACTCCTATTAATGTTTTTCGCCCCTCGCTATTTCTTAGCTCCACCCATATAGATTCTGTATTAACTGAGTTAATATCCTTCCTTTCAATTGCATTTATCCCCTCTTTTACTAGCAATGCTACCCCTCCTCCCTTTCTTTTTTGTCGATCCTTCCTAAATACTGAATACCCCTGTATGTTAAGCTCCCAGCCCTGCTCACCCTGCAACCATGTTTCCGTAATCCCAATTAGATCATAATTATTAACCTCTATTTCCACAGCTAATTCATCTACCTTGTTCCTGATGCTTCTCGCATTAAGGTATAAAACCCTCAGGCTTTTTTTATGCTCACATTTTTTATGAATTAGTTTGGCCCTTTGTTTTTTGTTCCTCACCCTTTTACCATTTATTTCTGTCTGCCTTTCACTTTCCTCTATTTCACTACATAGGTTTCTAGCCCCCTGCCATACTAGTTTAAATGCTCCCGAACTGCTTTATCAAAAATTACCCCGAGAACATCAGTTCCATCTCTGCACAGGTGTAGACCGTCCCTTTTGTATAGGTCACACCTACCACAAAACTGGTTCCAATGCCTCAAAAATTTAAAACCCTCCCTCTTACACCACTGCTCAAGCCACGTATTTAGCCTAACTATCCTGTTCTCTGTACTCTTACTAGCACGTGGCACTGGTAGTAATCCAGAGATTACTACCTTCGCAAGCATCGAAGAGCTGTTGATACAGCAGTTCAACACAGACTTCTCAGGACGCAGCTGTGAGGAAAAGACAGAGATGTCACAAGAAGACCATCAGTTCATGGATTTGATGACAAGGTCTACACAGTTCATTGATGGCCACTATCACATTGGTTTGCCACTGAGAAGACAGACTGCGAAGATGCCGAACAATCGCTGCATAGCAGAGCAACGCGCCATCAGTCTAAAGAGAAAGCTGAACAAGAACCCCGACTTTCACGAAGACTACAAGGACTTCATGAGAAACATCATAGTGAAAGGCTATGCTGTAAAAGTGCCTGAAGAACAGTTGAACAGAGACGATGGAAGGGTCTGGTACATTCCTCATCACGGGGTGTATCACCCAAAGAAGAAAAAGATCCGTGTAGTGTTTGACTGTGCCGCCTCATTCAGAGGAACTTCACTGAATGATCAGCTGCTTCAAGGTCCTGATATTACTAATACCCTCATTGGCGTCTTGACTAGGTTTAGACAAGAGCTCGTTGCCATGATGGCAGACATAGAATCAATGTTCTACCAAGTCAGAATCCCTGATGAAGATGCTGATCTTCTGCGTTTCCTTTGGTGGCCAGATGGCGATGTTAGTCAAGCGATGGTGGAATGTAGAATGGCCGTACACTTGTTTGGAGCCACAGCATCTCCCAGCTGTGCAAGCTACGCTCTCAGAAAAACTGCAGAAGATGGCAAAGGCAAAGCACCATCAGAGGCCGTGGAGACAATCTTCAGAAACCTTTACGTCGATGACTGTCTGAAGTCCGTGTCAACAGAAGACGATGCCATCGCACTGTCAAGAGACCTTAGAACTCTGTGTTCGAATGGAGGATTCCATCTGACAGCAACAGCAGAGCAGTTCTAGCTTCTATCCCAAAGATCTGGACCTGAGCCACGATGTCCTTCCTATCGAGAGAGCTCTTGGTGTACAATGGTGCATCGAGTCAGACACGTTCAACTTCAGGATAATGGTGAACGAAAGACCATCCACAAGACGAGGGATTCTCTCCGTGGTCAGTTCCATCTACGACCCTCTCGGATTCCTGGCACCACTCATTCTGCCGGTGAAGCTGATGCTACGAGAGCTGTGTAGAGACAAGAGAGGATAGGATGAAGATATCCCAGAAGGTCAAGCTCAGAGATGGCACAGATGGCTGACAGATTTGCAACAACTTTCTAGCTTCAACATCAGTAGATGCATCAAGCCCGCGAGTTTTGGAGTTACAAGGACGGCTCAACTACATCATTTCTCGGACGCCAGTGAGGACGGCTATGGCATGGCTACTTACCTCTTGCTGACAAATCAACAGGGCCAGAAACATTGTGCCTCCCTCATGGGGAAATCCAGGGTGGCTCCGCTGAAGCAGGTCACCATCCCGAGACTGGAATTGACGGCAGCGGTTGTTGCAGTTAAAGTTGACCAGGTGATGTGTAAAGAGTTACAGCTCCCATTAGAAGTATATAGAGAATGAGAAGATACGCTTCAAGACCTTCGTAGCAAACAGAATCTCATCCATTAGAGAAGCTACACAACCATCTCAATGGAGGTATGTAAACACCTCATTAAACCCAGCAGATCAAGCCTCACGGGGATTGAAGGCTGAAAACTTCACGAGGAGCGAAACTTGGATACAAGGCCCAAGTTATCTGCTGGAAACAGAGAGATCATGGCCAGAAAGACCAGATATGCCAAGTCAGATTGCTGAAGACGACGTCGAAGTCAAGAGATCAGTCACAGTAATTCTCATAAATACAAAAGAGAACTTCGACACAGTGAACAAGCTTGTTAACCATTTCTCAGGATGGCACCAGTTGAGGAAAGCAGTTGCATGGTTTCTAAGGTTGAAAGAGTTGCTGCTACACCTGAGCGGTAAGAGAAAAGAGTACCGAGCCACTATCAGTCAGTCTGAAAGTAACCCTGATAAGCAGAGAATGCTTCTACAGCAGTACATGCATCAGCACAAGACCACATTGGGCAAGAATTCATTGACCGTGGAGGACTTGGCCAAGGCTGAGAAGGAGATAGTTCGCTTCAGTCAAAGACAAAGATACCCAGAAGAAATCGAAGCTCTACAGCGAAATACTCCAATCAAGAAAGGTAGTCATATCTACAAGCTGGACCCTACACTGCAAGATGGAGTACTGAGGGTGGGAGGGAGACTAAACAAATCTGCTATGCCAGAGGAGGCCAAGCATCCTGCTATCCTTTCTAAGGACCTCCAGGTTGCTACTCTCATTCTTCAGCATATACACCAGAGTATTGGACACAGTGGGAGGAATCACGTGCTTGCGAAGCTAAGACAAAGATACTGGATTCCAGGAGCTAATTCCGTAATAAGAAAAATACTCTCTGAATGCATTGTTTGCAGACGGTTACACGACCCTGGAAAGACCGATCACAAAGCTCTGCCTGCTACAAGAAGTAGCGTGAAAGGTTCCTGAACGAAAAAAGTGGACATTTATATTGTAAATATGTTGAACTCATTAGTTTATGACTCTTAAGAATGTTTGAGTAATTGATATGCTTCATGTGCCTAGTCAATTAGGGGCCGGAATGTAAGAGCCATAAAAGCTTAAGAAAATACTTTAAAATAGTGGCTAAATGGCATAATACAGTTAATTTACCTGAGCAACATATTGTATTAAGAAACCCCCTATTTTCTTGCTCCAGTAGTATAGTCCGACACCCCCTTCATTCTTGCCACAATGGAACAGTCCCTAAGCCACACATGGGTGCAGCCATTTTACAGTTTAAACTGCACGTGGTGAAAGAGGCAGAAGCTGTGAGGTTTGGAGCAGTACAGTTTTTGACCGTGTTCGTTTATACGTGCATGCTTTGTAATTCCGTTTGTTAAGTGTTATAGTAAACAGTTTAAAAGACAAAGCTACGTTTGGGAACGTTTTATTTCGACACGCATCTACTCGTTGTTAAAGGCCCCACAGCTCAGTGGCCTGCCTGTTTGGAAACTAAGAAGCGCCACTGCAGGCCACTAAAATGTGTCTGACTGTCAGAGCGTTGAGCAACAAAATGAAAGCGAATGGGAGCAATGGGGTTAAAACTGTATCAAACCAGTCAAATCCCACCCATCCGAAGTCAGTAAAATATCTTGGGATTGTTCGACAGAACCACGGCACATTATCGATTATCTCTCTATGTTCAGTTGTAAAGTAGAAGGGAATGTTTTTTAAACAGAGCAGAATGCAGGTTGTTGCTAGAACCGCAGCCGCAGTTTTCTCGGTGCAATATTTTCTTTTCAGCTTCTGGCAACAAATGGCCACAAATCGATCACAGGTGAAAGTGACGGTGAACCAGACAGAACAGTCTGTGGCTGCATGAGACAGGACATTGATAACACTACAAACGTGTGATATCCAGGAAAGAATCTGGGAAATAATACCGATTGAGCCGCCTCAGTATGACCTCAGTGATAATGACCAGAAGATCTGCCGCTGCCATGGCCACCAGGTAGCAAGTGGTGCAAGTGGAGAGCCCGCACTTTCCCTGGGACAGGATCACAATGGCCATTAAATTAACTGTAAAAAAGAAGGGAAAAGAAACTGGAAATTACTGATCAATCATTCACTGTATCTGACCCAGGACAATACGGGCTGTATTTTAGCAGCAAGAAAGGGTGGGCTGGGGTCGTATCTGAGGTCATAATTTCAAAACATCTTCACACAACAGTGAATTTGTTCTCCTTTCTCATCGGATTGTAAAACATGAAGACAACTTCAAGGAGGGTGAGTTCAGTAACGTGAAACATTGATCTGAAATAGAACCGGCTTCTTCCACTCCAGTTAATGACCCATACTCAATCGAGTTCTACAGCGACAGATACTCCCAGTAATACATGCCTGCTGGGGTCATGTGTTCCACTACAGTTAATGACCCACATTCAACAGATTTCTACAGAGACAGATACTCCTATTAAAACATGGCTACATGGGGGTCAGATATTCAACTTTGGTTAGTGGCTCACTCTCAGTACAGTTCTACATTGAGAGATACTCCCAGTAATACACATTCACTGGGGTCAGGTGTTCCTCTCCGGTTAGTGACCCAAAATCAGTACAGCTCGCCACTGAATGAGACTCTCTTTAATACATGGCCACTGGGGTCTTGTGTTCCACTCCGCTTAGTGACCCACACTCTCTACACTTCTACAGTGACAGATACTCGGTCACTGTCGTCAGGTGTTCCACTCCGTTTAGTGACCCACACACAGTACAGTTCTACGGTGAAAGACACTCCCTCTAAAGCATTTTCTCAGAGAATTGCCCACACTGAGATCTGATTCAACAGTGCAGGATACTCTACTAAGCAGCAAGTTACAAACAGAGGTTCAATTTTCGTCAATGGACTAAAACCACAGCGCAGTTTCATGACATTAACGAAATTATATCACTGATCGGGTGCCTAAATAACGGGGACCACTAGACCAGAAAATGTAACATTATCAGTCACAGAGCAAAACCAGAGATCAGCTCGTATGCAGATTTACACAACTTCAATGGTTATTGTCACTTACCAGGAACACCAATGACGGCAAAGATCATGTAGTATACTTCCCGGACATGCTGAATTGGTTGATGCATTTTCTGTGAGAAGCGATGTGTCCGTTCGTGCTGCAGGCAATCTCTCTGAATTAGGCTCTGAGGCAATACATTTGCAGAGCCTTTAACTTATACCCTGTGGGACCTCCACCGGGACATTGAGGTTGCAACATCAATCACAATAGTTATTTTAAAATTTTGAACCAACAGATGACGACAGCCGAGTTAAGTCCCTGTTGTGATGGAATATATTTAGTGCTGGGATTGAAATTGAAAACCCCAAAGACTTGAAAATTCTGATCCCATCAATTAACTAGTGGAAATTGCCAGCTGTATTCTCCCAGCAATGGGGTTATTGTTTCAAAAACCACCAGGCGCATCTTAATATCACATACTATTTCGGTGATATCCTTCACTCTGCTGTGGCCAGTCAGCAAATTATATTCCATAGGTTACTGTGTGCAGTCAGGGCTGCTCTGTTGCATTCTGGGATGTGACTGCCCTCTTCAAATGTGGCCATTCAGTTTATCAATTTCAGTGGAGAATTATTTTCAATGGCTACTCGAAATAATACACCCCCTTAAACACATTTAACCCCTCAACCTTCTGAAACTCCTCCAAAAAAAACACTCCAAAAAAAACTCCAAAACAAACACCAAATAAAACACTCCTCCAAAAAAAACACTCCTCCAAAAAAACACTCAAAAATAAACACTACAAAAAAAAACTACAAAAAAAAACTACAAAAAAACACTCCTCCAAAAAAAGCACTCCTCCAAAAAAAAAATAAAGAACACTCCAAAAAAAAACTACAAAAAACACACTCCAAAAAACACACTCCAAAAAACACTCCAAAAAACACTCCTGCAAAAAAAACACTCCTCCAAAAAAAACTACAAAAAAACACTGCTGCAAAAAAAAACTCCTCCAAAATAAACACTCCAAAAAAACTCCAAAAAAACCACTCCAAACAAAAACGAAAAAAAACACTCCAAAAAAAAACTCCAAAAAAAACATTCGAAAATAAAACTCCAAAAAAAACTACAAAAAAAAATTACAAAAAAAACTTCCAAAAAAAACACTCCTCCAAAAAAAACTCCAAAATTTTTTTAAAAAACAACTCCTCCAAAAAAAAACTCCTCCAAAAAAAACACTCCAAAAATTTTTTTTAAAAAGCTACAAAAATAAACTACAAAAAAAAAGACTCCTCCAAAAAAAACACTCCTCCAAAAAGAAACTCCAAAAAAAACTCAAAAAAATACTCCAAAAAAAGACACGAAAAGAAACACTCCAAAAAAAACACTCCAAAAGAAATACCAAAAAAAACTTCAAAAAAAAACTCCAAAAAACACACCCCAAAAAAAAACTCCAAAAAAAACACACCAAAAAAACACTCCAAAAAAAAAACCCCAAAAAAACTCCAAAAATAACACTACAAAAATGACACTACAAAAAGCACTCCTGCAAAAAAAAAACACACCTCCAAAAAAACAATCCTCCAAAAAAAATTACAAAAAAAACTACAAAAAAAAATTACAAAAAAAAACTTCCAAAAAAAACACTCCTCCAAAAAAAACACTCCAAAAGAAACAATGAAAAAAACTACAAAAAAAAAGATTCCTCCAAAAAAACACTCCTCCAAAAAAAAACTACAAAAAAAAACATGAAAAGAAACACTCCAATAAAAACACTCCAAAAGAAATACCAAAAGATAACTACAAAAAAACTACAAAAAAAGCACTCCTCAAAAAAAATATACTCCTCCAAAAAAAAACAAAAAAAAAGCTCCAGAAGAAAACTACAAAAAAAAAACAAAAAAAAAAACCTCCAAAAAAAAACTCCTCCAAAAAAATAACTCCAAACAAAACAATAAAAAACAATCGAAAAAAAAATCCAATAAAAACACTCCAAAAAACACTCAAAAAAACACACTCCAAAAAACACACTCCAAAAAAACCTCCAAGTAACACTCCAAAAAAAAGCTACAAAAAAAAACTACAAAAAAAACACTCCTCCAAACAAAACACTCCTCCAAAAAAACACTCCAAATTTTTTTTTAAAAAGCTGCAAAAAAAAACCACAAAAAATAAACTCCTCCAAAAAAAAACACTCCCCCAAAAAAAAAACACTCCTCCAAAAAAAACTCCAAAATAAAGCACTCCAAAAAAAAGCTCCAAAAAAAACCCCAAAAAAAAACACTCCATAAAAACCACTCCAAAAAAAGCTCCAAAAAAAAAACTCCAAAAAAAAATATTAAAAAAAACTGCAAAAAAAACAAATAAAATTACAAAAAATACTTCCAAAAAACACACTCCTCCAAAAAAAACACTCCAAAATTGTTTTTTAAAAAACTACAAAAAAAGCTACAAAAAAAAAGAATCCTCCAAAAAAAACACTCCTCCAAAATAAAACTCCAAAAAAACTCCAAAAAAAGCAAACCAAAAAAAAACTCCAAAAAAACAATAAAAATTACAAAAAAAACACTTCCAAAAAAAACACCCCTCCAAAAAAAACACTCCAAAAAAAATATTAAAAACTACAAATAAAACTACAAAAAAAAGACTCCTCCAAAAAAAACAATCCTACAAAAAAAACACTCCAAAAAAAACTCCAAAAAAAGCACACCAAAAATAACACTCCAAAAAAAAAATACTCCAAAAAAAAACACCAAAAAAAACACTCCAAAAAAAAAACACGAAAAGAAACACTCCAATAAAAACACTCCAAAAGAAATACCAAAAAAAAACTACAAAAGAACTACAAAAAAGCACTCCTCCAAAAAAATACACTCCTCCAAAAAAAAACGACAAAAAAAAACTCCAAAAAAAATTGCAAAAAAACCCCACAAAAAACACTCCAAAAAAAACTCAATAAAAACTACAAAAAAAAACTCCAAAACAAATCTCCAAAAAAAAAACACGAATAAATACACTCCAAAAAAAAACTACGAAAAAAAACTACTAAAAAAACACTCCTCCAAAAGAAACAATCCTCCAAAAAAAACACTACAAAAAAAAATACAAAAACAACTACAAAAAAAACCAAAAAAACACTCCTCCAAAAAAAACTGCTCCAAAAAAAGAACTCCAAAAAAAATAAAAAACACTCCAAAAAAAAACACTCCAAAAAACACACTCCAAAAAACACACTCCAAAAAATAACACTCCAAAAAAAGCTACAAAAAAAACTACAAAAAAACATTCCTCCAAAAAAACACTCCTCCATAAAATAACTCCAAAAAAAAGCACTCCAAAAAAAACTTCCTAAAAAAACACTGCTCCAAAAAAAACACTCCAAAAATTTTTTTTAAAAGCTACAAAAAAAAACACACCTCCAAAAAAAAACACCTCCAAACAAAAAGCTACTAAAAAAAACTACAAAAAAACTCCAAAAAAAGCACACCATTAAAAACTCCAAAAAAACCAAAAAGAAATTCCAAAAAAAACACTCCAAAAAAAACATGAAAAGAAACACTCCAATAAAAACACTCCAAAAGGAATATCAAAAGATAACTACAAAAAAACTACAAAAAAAGCACTCCTCAAAAAAAATATATTCCTCCAAAAAAAAATGCACCAGAAAAAAACTACAAAAAAAAACCAAAAAAAAACTCCTCCAAAAAAAAACTCCTCCAAAAAAATAACTCCAAAAAAAACAATAAAAATCAATCCAAAAAAAAACTCCAATAAAAAACACTCCAAAAAACACACTCAAAAAAACACACTCCAAAAAATACACACTCCAAAAAACACACTCCAAAAAACACACTCCAAAAAAACCTCCAAAAAGTAACACTCCAAAAAAAGCTACAAAAAAAACTACAAAAAAAAACACTCCTCCAAAAAAAACACTCCTCCAAAAAAACACTCCAAAAAAAACAATAAAAATCAATCCAAAAAAAAACTCCAATAAAAAACACTCCAAAAAACACACTCAAAAAAACACACTCCAAAAAATACACACTCCAAAAAACACACTCCAAAAAACACACTCCAAAAAAACCTCCAAAAAGTAACACTCCAAAAAAAGCTACAAAAAAAACTACAAAAAAAACACTCCTCCAAAAAAAACACTCCTCCAAAAAAACACTCCAAAAAAATAATAAAAAAAACTACAAAAAAAGACGCCTCCAAAAAAAACAATCCTCCAAAAAAAAACTACAAAAAAAACACTCCAAAAAAAACTCCAAAAAAAGCACACCAAAAATAACACTCCAAAAAAAAATACTCCAAAAAAAAACACACCAAAAAAAACTCCAAAAAAAACACGAAAAGAAACACTCCAATAAAAACACTCCAAAAGAAATACCAAAAAAAAACTACAAAAGAACTACAAAAAAGCACTCCTCCAAAAAAATACACTCCTCCAAAAAAAACACTCCAAAAAAAAACTCCAAAAAAAATTGCAAAAAACCCCCAAAATAAACACTCCAAAAAAAACTCAATAAAAACTCCAAAAAAACACGCCAAAAAAAACCTCCAAAAAAAATTGCAAAAAAACCCCAAAAAAAACACTCCAGAAAAAACTCAATAAAAACTCCAAAAAAAAACTCCAAAAAAAACTCCAAAAAAAACCACGAATAAATACACTCCAAAAAAAAACTATGAAAAACTACAAAAAAAAAACACTCCTCGAAAAGAAACAATCCTCCAAAAAAAAACTCCAAAAAAAAACTCCAAAAAAAACACCAAAAAAAAACTACAAAAGAAACCCAAAAAACACTCCTCCAAAAAAAGAACTCCAAAAAAAACAATAAAAAAACACTCCATAAAAAAACACTCCAAAAAACACATTCCAAATAACACACTCCAAAAAACACACACTCCAAAAAATACACACTCCCAAATAAAACTACAAAAAAACACTCCTCCAAAAAAAACACTCCTCCATAAAAAAACTCCAAAAAAAAGCACTCCAAAAAAAAGCTTCCAAAGTAAATCTCCAAAAAAAACACACGAAAAAAAACACTCCAAAAAAAAACTACGAAAAAAAACTACAAAAACACACTCCTCCAAAAAAATACTCTCCTCCAAACATAACACTCCAAAAAAAACACTCCAAAAAAAAAACTCCAAAAGAAATTCCAAAAAACACACGAATAAAAACACTCCAAAAAAAAACTACGAAAAAAAACTACAAAAAAAAACTCCTCCAAAAGAAACAATCCTCCAAAAAAAACACTCCAAAAAAAAATACAAAAAAAACTACAAAAAAGACCCAAAAAAACACTCCTCGAAAAAAAAACTCCTCCAAAAAAAGAACTCCAAAAAAAAATAAAAAACACTCCAAAAAAAAACACTCCAAAAAACACACTCCAAAAAACACACTCCAAAAAATAACACTCCAAAAAAAGCTACAAAAAAAATCTACAAAAAAACATTCCTCCAAAAAAACACTCCTCCATAAAATAACTCCAAAAAAAGCACTCCAAAAAAAACTTCCTAAAAAAACACTGCTCCAAAAAAAACACTCCAAATTTTTTTTTTAAAAACTACAAAAAAAAACTACAAAAAAAAAGACACCTCCAAAAAAAAACACCTCCAAACAAAAAGCTACTAAAAAAAACTACAAAAGAAACTCCAAAAAAAGCACACCATTAAAAACTCCAAAAAAAAACAAAAAAAATTTCCAAAAAATACACTCCAAAAAAACAAAAGAAACACTCCAATAAAAACACTCCAAAAGGAATACCAAAAGATAACTACAAAAAAAAACACTCCTCAAAAAAAATATACTCCTCCAAAAAAAAACAAAAAAAATGCTCCAAAAAAAACTACAAAAAAAAACCAAAAAAAAACTCCTCCAAAAAAAAACTCCTCCAAAAAAATAACTCCAATAAAAACAATAAAAAACAATCAAAAAAAAAACTCCAATAAAAACACTCCAAAAAACACATTCCAAAAAACACACTCCAAAAAACACACACTCCAAAAAAAACTACAAATAAAACTACAAAAAAACACTCCTCCAAAAAAAACACTCCTCCAAAAAAAAACTCCTAAAAAACAATTAAAAAAACTACAAAAATAACTACAAAAAAAAGACTTCTTCAAAAAAAACAATCCTCCAAAAAAAACTACAAAAAAAACATTCCAAAAAAAACTCCAAAAAAAGCACACCAAAAATAACACTCCAAAAAAAAAATACTCCAAAATAAAACACATAAAAAAAAACACTCCAAAAAAAAAACACGAAATGAAACACTCCAATAAAAACACTCCAAAAGAAATACCAAAAAAAAACTACAAAAGAACTACAAAAAAGCACTCCTCCAAAAAGTACACTCCTCCAAAAAAAACACTCCAAAAAAAAACTCCAAAAAAAATTGCAAAAAAACCCCCAAAAAAAACTCCAAAATAAACTCAATAAAAACTCCAAAAAAAAACTCCAAAAAAAATCTCCAAAAAAAAAACACGAATAAATACACTCCAAAAAAAAACTACGAATAAAAACTACAAAAAAAACACTCCTCGAAAAGAAACAATCCTCCAAAAAAACACTCCAAAAAACACTCAATCCAAATCACTCTAATACACTAAAAAACACTCCACAACACGCCAGCACAATCCCAAAACCACCAAAACACTCCAAAAAACACTCCAACGAACACTCCAAAAAAATCCAAAGACATTGCAAAAAACACTCCCAAAAACAGTCCAAAATAACACACTCCAAAGAACACTTCAAAAACACTCCATAAAACACTCCAAAAAAAATCCAAAAAACACTGCAAAAAACACGACAAAAACCAGTCCAACGAAACACACTCCAAAAAACACTCCAAAACACTCCAAAAAACAATCAATCCAAATCACTCTAATACACTAAAAAAAACACTCCACAACACGCCAGCACACTTCAAAAACCTCCAAAACAGTCCCATACACTCCAAAACACTCGATTACACTCCGAAGCCCTCTAAAACACTCCAAACCACTCGCAACAAAACAGTCACTCCCAAACACTCCAAATCACTCCAAAACACGACATAACTCAAAAACACACCAGAACACTGCATACACACCAAAATACTGGCTACTAAGCAGTCACTCTAAACCACTCCTTAACTCAACAGCACACCAAAACTATCCAAAACACACCAAAAGAGTCCAAAGCACTCACAAACACTCCAAAACAGTCACATACAGTCCGAAACCCTCTAAAACACTCCAAAACACGCGGTTCAAAACAGTCACTCCCAAACACTGCAATCCACTCCAAAGCACTTCAATACACGACATAACTCAAAAACAAACCAAAACACTCCACAACACTCCAAAACAGTCCAAAACACACCAAAACACCACAACACTCAAGAAATACAAAACACTCCAAAAAACACCAAAAAACACTCCAGAAAACACTCCAAAAAACACCAAAAAACACTCCAAAAAACACTCCAAAAAACACTCCAAAAAAATCCAAAAAACATTGCAAAAAACACTCCCAAAAACAGTCCAAAATAACACTCCAAAAAACACTCCAAAACACTCCAAAAAACACTCAATCCAAATCACTCTAATACACTCCACAACACGCCAGCACAATCCCAAAACCACCAAAACACTACAAAACACTACAAAACACTGCCAAGCACTCCGATACTCTACAGAACAGTCCAAAACACTCCAAAATACTTCAAAACACTCGCTTCTAAACACTCAATCCATAACACTCTAATACACTACAAAACACTCCACAACACGCCAGCACATTTCCAAAACCTCCAAAACAGTCCCATACACTCCAAAACACTCGACTACCCTCCGAAGCCATTTAAACACTCCAAACCACTCGCCACAAAACAATCACTCCCAAAAACTCCAAACCACTCCAAAACACTCCAAAACACGACATAACTCAAAAACACAACAGAACACTCCAAACCACTCCAAAACACGACATAACTCAAAAACACACAAGAACACTCCAAAACACACCAAAATACTGGCTACTAAGCAGTCACTCTAAACCACTCCTTAACTCAACAGCACACCAAAACTATCCAAAACACACAAAAAGAGTCCAAAGCACTCTCAAACACTCCAAAACACGCGGTTCAAAATAGTCACTCCCAAACACTGCAATCCACTCCAAAGCACTTCAATACACGACATAACTCAAAAACAAACCAAAACACTCCACAACACTCCAAAACAGTCCAAAACACACCAAAACACCACAACACTCAAGAAATACAAAACACTCCAAAAAAACACCAAAAAACACTCCAAAAAACACTCCAAAAAAACACTCCAAAAAACACTGCAAAAATCACTCCAAAAAAATCCAAAAAGCATTGCAAAAAACACTCCCAAAAACAGTCCAAAATAACACACTCCAAAAAACACTCCAAAAACACTCCTTAAAACACTCCAAAAAACACTCCAAAACACTCCAAAAAACACTCAATCCAAATCACTCTAATACACTAATAAACACTCCACAACACGCCAGCACAATCCCAAAACCACCAAAACACTCCAAAACACTCCAAAACACTGCCAAGCACTCCGATACTCTACAAAACAGTCCAAAACACTCCAAAATACTCCAAAACACTCGCCTCTAATCACTCAATCATAACACTCTAATACACTACAAAACACTCCACAACACGCCAGCACAATCCCAAAACCTCCAAAACAGTCCCATACACTCCAAAACACTCGAATACACTCCGAAGCCATCTAAAACACTCCAAACCACTCGCAACAAAACAGTCACTCCCAAACACTCCAAACCACTCCAAAACACTCCAAAACACGACATAACTCAAAAACACAACAGAACACTCCAAAACAGTCCAAAACACAGCAAATCACCACAGCACTCCAAAACATTACAAAACACACCAATACACTCCCAAACACTCCAAAAAACTCCCAAGCACTCCGATACTCTACAAAACAGTCCAAAACACTCCAAAATACTCCAAAGCACTCGCTTCTAAACACTCAATGCATAACGCTCTAATACATTACAAAACACTCCACAACACGCTAGCACACTTCCAAACCCTCCAAAACAGTCCCATACACACCAAACACTCGAATACACTCCGAAGCCCTCTAAAACACTCCAAACCACTCGCAACAAAACAGTCACTCCCAAACACTCCAAACCACTCCAAAACACGACATAACTCAAAAACACGCCAGAACACTCCAAAACACACCAAAACACTGGCTACTAAGCACTCACTCTAAACCACTCCTTAACGCAACAGCACACCAAAACTATCCAAAACACACCAAAAGAGTCCAAAGCACTCTCAAACACTCCAAAACAGTCACATACAGTCCGAAACCCTCTAAAACACTCCAAAACACTCGGTTCAAAACAGTCACTCCCAAACACTCCAATCCACTCCAAAACACTTCAATACACGACATAACTCAAAAACAAACCTAAACACTCCACAACACTCCAAAACAGTCCAAAACACACCAAAACACCACAACACTCAAGAAATACAAAACACTCCAAAAAACACCAAAAAACACTCCAAAAAACACTCCAAACAAACACCAAAAAACACTCCAAAAAAACTCCAAAAAACACTGCAAATAACACTCCAAAAAAATCCAAAAAACATTGCATAAAACACTCCCAAAAACAGTCCAAAATAACACACTCCAAAAAACACTCCAAAAACACTCCATAAAACACTCCAATAAAAATCCAAAAAACACTCCAAAAAACACTCAATCCAAATCACTCTAATACACTAAAAAACACACCACAACACGCCAGCACAATCCCAAAACCTCCAAAACAGTCCCATACACTCCAAAACACTCGAATACACTCCGAAGCCCTCTAAAACACTCCAAACCACTCGCAACAAAACAGTCACTCCCAAACACTCCAAACCACTCCAAAACACGACATAACTCAAAAACACACCAGAACGCTCCAAAACACACCAAAATACTGGCTATTAAGCACTCAGTCCAAACCACTCCTTAACTCAACAGCACACCAAAACTATCCAAAACACACCAAAAGAGTCCAGAGCACTCTCAAACACTCCAAAAGAGTCACATACAGTCCGAAACCCTCTAAAACACTCCAAAACACGCGGTTCAAAACAATCACTCCCAAACACTCCAATCCACTCCAAAGCACTTCATTACACGACATAACTCAAAAACAAACCAAAACACTCCACAACACTCCAAAGCAGTCCAAAACACACCAAAACACCACAACACTCAAGAAATACAAAACACTCCAAAAAACACCAAAAAACACTCCAAAAAAACACCTAAAAACACTCCAGAAAACACTCCAAAAAACACTCCAAAAAACACTGCAAAAAACACTCCAAAAAAATCCAAAAAACATTGCAAAAAACTCTCCCAAAAACAGTCCAAAATAACACACACCAAAAAACACTCCAAAAACACTCCTTAAAGCACTCCAAAAAACACTCCAAAACACTCCAAAAAACACTCAATCCAAATCCCTCTAATACACTAAAAAACACTCCACAACACGCCAGCACAATCCCAAAACCACCAAAACACTCCAAAACACTCCAAAACACTGCCAAGCACTTCGATACTCTGCAAAACAGTCCAAAACACTCCAAAATACTCCAAAACACTCGCTTCTAAACACTCAATCCATAACACTCTAATACACTCCAAACCACTCCAAAACACGACATAACTCAAAAACACACCAGAACACTCCAAAACACACCAAAATACTGGCTACTAAGCAGTCACTCTAAATCACTCCTTAACTCAACAGCACACCAAAACTAACCAAAACACACAAAAAGAGTCCAAAGCACTCTCAAACACTCCAAAACAGTCACATACAGTCCGAAACCCTCTAAAACACTCCAAAACACGCAGTTCAAAACAATCACTCCCAAACACAGCAATCCACTCCAAAGCACTTCAATACACGACATAACTCAAAAACAAACCAAAACACTCCACAACACTCCAAAACAGTCCAAAACACACCAAAACACCACAACACTCAAGAAATACAAAACACTCCAAAAAACACCAAAAAACACTCCAAAAAACACTGCAAAGAAACTCCAAAAAACACTCCAAAAAACACTGCAAAAAACACTCCAAAGAACACTCCAAAAAAATCCAAAGACATTGCAAAAAACACTCCCATAAACAGTCCAAAATAACACACTCCAAAAAACACTCCAAAAACACTCCATAAAACACTCCAAAAAAAATCCAAAAAACATTAAATCCAAATCACTCTAATACACTAAAAAAACACTCCACAACACGCCAGCACACTTCAAAAACCTCCAAAACAGTCCCATACACTCCAAAACACTCGATTACACTCCGAAGCCCTCTAAAACACTCCAAACCACTCGCAACAAAACAGTCACTCCCAAACACTCCAAACCACTCCAAAACACGACATAACTCAAAAACACACCAGAACACTCCATACAGACCAAAATACTGGCTACTAAGCAGTCACTCTAAACCACTCCTTAACTCAACAGCACAACAAAACTATCCAAAACACACCAAAAGAGTCCAAAGCACTCACAAACACTCCAAAACAGTCACATACAGTCCGAAACCCTCTAAAACACTACAAAACACGCGGTTCAAAACAGTCACTCCCAAACACTGCAATCCACTCAAAGCACTTCAATACACGACATAACTCAAAAACAAACCAAAACACTCCACAACACTCCAAAACAGTACAAAACACACCAAAACACCACAACACTCAAGAAATACAAAACACTCCAAAAAACACCAAAAAACACTCCCAAAAACACTCCAAAAAACACTCCAAATAACACTCCAAAAAACACTGCAAAAAACACTCCAAAAAAATCCAAAAAACATTGCAAAAAACACTCCCAAAAACAGTCCAAAATAACACACTCCAAAAAACACTCCTTAAAACACTCCAAAAAACACTCCAAAACACTACAAAAAACACTCAATCCAAATCACTCTAATACACTAATAAACACTCCACAACACGCCAGCACAATCCCAAAACCACCAAAACACTCCAAAACACTGCCAAGCACTCCGATACTCTACAAAACAGTCCAAAACACTCCAAAGTACTCCAAGACATTCGCTTCTAAACACTCAATCCATAACACTCTAATACACTACAAAACACTCCACAACACGCCAGCAGACTTCCAAAACCTCCAAAACAGTCCCATACACTCCAAAACACTCGAATACACTCCGAAGCCATCTAAAACACTCCAAACCACTCGCAACAAAACAATCACTCCCAAACACTCCAAACCACTCCAAAACACTCCAAAACACGACATAACTCAAAAACACAACAGAACACTCCAAAACAGTCCAAAACACAGCAAATCACCACAGCACTCCAAAGCATTACAAAACACACCAGAACACTCCCAAGCACTCCGATACTCTACAAAACAGTCCAAAACACTCCAAAAAACACTCCAAAAAACACTGCAAAAAACACTCCAAAAAAATCCAAAAAACATTGCAAAAAACACTGCCAAAAACAGTCCAAAATAACACATTCCAAAAAACACTCCAAAAACAGTCCCAAAAAAATCCAAAAAACACTCCAAAAAACACTCAATCCAAATCACTCTAATACACTAAAAAACACTCCACAACACGCCAGCACAATCCCAAAACCTCCAAAACAGTCCCATACACTCCAAAACACTAGAATACACTCCGAAGCCATCTAAACCACTCCAAACCACTCGCAACAAAACAGTCACTCCCAAACACTCCAAACCACTCCAAAACACTCCAAAACACGACATAACTCAAAAACACAACAGAACACTCCAAAACAGTCCAAAACACAGCAAATCACCACAGCACTCCAAAACATTACAAAACACACCAATACACTCCCAAACACTCCAATAAACTCCCAAGCACTCCGATACTCTACAAAACAGTGCAAAACACTCCAAAATACTCCAAAGCACTCGCTTCTAAACACTCAATGCATAACACTCTAATACATTACAAAACACTCCACAACACGCCAGCACACTTCCAAACCCTCCAAAACAGTCCCATACACACCAAAACACTCGAATACACTCCGAAGCCCTCTAAAACACTCCAAACCACTCGCAACAAAACAGTCACTCCCAAACACTCCAAACCACTCCAAAACACGACATAACTCAAAAACACACCAGAACACTCCATACAGACCAAAATACTGGCTACTAAGCAGTCACTCTAAACCACTCCTTAACTCAACAGCACACCAAAACTATCCAAACCACACCAAAAGAGTCCAAAGCACTCTCAAACACTCCAAAACAGTCACATACAGTCCGAACCCCTCTAAAACACTCCAAAACACTCGGTTCAAAACAGTCACTCCCAAACACTCCAATCCACTCCAAAACACTTCAATACACGACATAACTCAAAAACAAACCAAAACACTCCACAACACTCCAAAACAGACCAAAACACACCAAAACACCACAACACTCAAGAAATACAAAACACTCCAAAAAACACCAAAAAACACTCCAAAAAACACTCCAAAAAAACACCAAAAAACACTCCAAAAAACACTCCAAAAAACACTGCAAAAAACACTCCAAAAAAATCCAAAAAACATTGCAAAAAACTCTCCCAAAAACAGTCCAAAATAACACACTCCAAAAAACACTCCAAAAACTCTCCTTAAAGCACTCCAAAAAACACTCCAAAACACTCCAAAAAACACTCAATCCAAATCCCTCTAATACACTAAAAAACACTCCACAACACGCCAGCACAATCCCAAAACCACCAAAACACTCCAAAACACTCCAAAACACTGCCAAGCACTCCGATACTCTGCAAAACAGTCCAAAACACTCCAAAATACTCCAAAACACTCGCTTCTAAACACTCAATCCATAACACTCTAATACACTACAAAACACTCCACAACACGCCAGCACACTTCCAAAACAATCCCATACACTCCAAAACACTCGAATACACTCCGAAGCCCTCTAAAACACTCCAAACCACTCGCAACAAAACAGTCACTCCCAAACACTCCAAACCACTCCAAAACACGACATAACTCAAAAACACGCCAGAACACTCCAAAACACACCAAAATACTGGCTACTAAGCACTCACTCTAAACCACTCCTTAACTCAACAGCACACCAAAACTATCCAAAACACACCAAAAGAGTCCAAAGCACTCTCAAACACTCCAAAACAGTCACATACAGTCCGAAAGCCTCTAAAACACTCCAAAACACTCGGTTCAAAACAGTCACTCCCAAACACTCCAATCCACTCCAAAACACTTCAATACACGACATAACTCAAAAACAAACCAAAAGACTCCACAACACTCCAAAACAGTCCAAAACACACCAAAACACCACAACACTCAAGAAATACAAAACACTCCAAAAAACACTCCAAAAAAACACCAAAAAACACTCCAAAAACACTCCAGAACACACTCCAAAAAACACTCCAAAACACTACAAAAAACACAATCCAAATCACTCTAATACACTAAAAAACACTCCACAACACGCCGGCACAATCCCAAAACATCCAAAACAGTCCCATACACTCCAAAACACTCGAACACACTCCGAAGCCATCTAAAACACTCCAAACCACTCACAGCAAAACAGTCACTCCCAAACACTCCAAACCTCTCCAAAACACTCCAAAACACGACATAACTGAAAAACACAACAGAACACTCCAAAACAGTCCAAAACACAGCAAATCACCACAGCACTCCAAAACATTACAAAACACACCAATACACTCCCAAACACTCCCAAACACTCCCAAGCACTCCGATACTCTACAAAACAGTCCAAAACACTCCAATATACTCCAAAACACTCGCTTCTAATCACTCAATCCATAACACTCTAATACACTACAAAACACTCCACAACACGCCAGCACACTTCGAAAACCTCCAAAACAGTCCCATACACTCCAAAACACTCGAATACACTCCGAAGCCATCTAAAACACTCCAAACCACTCGCAACAAAACAATCACTCCCAAACACACCAAACCACTCCAAAACACTCCAAAACACGACATAACTCAAAAACACAACAGAACACTCCAAAACAGTCCAAAACACAGCAAATCACCACAGCACTCCAAAGCATTACCAAACACACCAGAACACTCCCAAGCTCTCCGATACTCTACAAAACAGTCCAAAACACTCCAAAAAACACTCCAAAAAACACTGCAAAAAACACTCCAAAAAAATCCAAAAAACATTGCAAAAAACACTCCCAAAAACAGTCCAAAACAACACATTCCAAAAAACACTCCAAAAACACTCCCAAAAAAATCCAAAAAACACTCCAAAAAACACTCAATCCAAATCACTCTAATACACTAAAAAACACTCCACAACACGCCAGCACAATCCCAAAACCTCCAAAACAGTCCCATACACTCCAAAACACTCGAATACACTCCGAAGCCATCTAAACCACTCCAAACCACTCGCAACAAAACAGTCACTCCCAAACACTCCAAACCACTCCAAAACACTCCAAAACGCGACATAACTCAAAAACACAACAGAACACTCCAAAACAGTCCAAAACACAGCAAATCACCACAGCACTCCAAAACATTACAAAACACACCAATACACTCCCAAGCACTCCAATAAACTCCCAAGCACTCCGATACTCTACAAAACAGTGCAAAACACTCCAAAATACTCCAAAGCACTCGCTTCTAAACACTCAATGCATAACACTCTAATACATTACAAAACACTCCACAACACGCCAGCACACTTCCAAACCCTCCAAAACAGTCCCATACACACCAAAACACTCGAATACACTCCGAAGCCCTCTAAAACACTCCAAACCACTCGCAACAAAACAGTCACTTCCAAACACTCCAAACCACTCCAAAACACGACATAACTCTAAAACACGCCAGAACACTCCAAAACACACCAAAATACTGGCTACTAAGCACTCACTCTAAACCACTCCTTAACTCAACAGCACACCAAAACTATCCAAAACACACCAAAAGAGTCCAAAGCACTCTCAAACACTCCAAAACAGTCACATACAGTCCGAAACCCTCTAAAACACTCCAAAACACTCGGTTCAAAACAGTCACTCCCAAACACTCCAATCCACTCCAAAACACTTCAATACACGACATAACTCAAAAACAAACCAAAACACTCCACAACACTCCAAAACAGTCCAAAACACCACAACACTCAAGAAATACAAAACACTCCAAAAAAACACCAAAAAACACTCCAAAAAACACTCCAAAAAAACACCAAAAAACACTCCAAAAAACACTCCAAAAAACACTCCAAAAAACACTGCAAAAAACACTGCAAAAAACACTGCAAAAAAATCCTAAAAACATTGCAAAAAACTCTCCCAAAAACAGTCCAAAATAACACAATCCAAAAAACACTCCAAAAACACTCCTTAAAGCACTCCAAAAAACACTCCAAAACACACTCCAAAAAACACTCCAAAACACTACAAAAAACACAATCCAAATCACTCTAATACACTAAAAAACACTCCACAACACGCCAGCACAATCCCAAAATCTCCAAAACAGTCCCATACACTCCAAAACACTCGAACACACTCCGAAGCCATCTAAAACACTCCAAACCACTCACAGCAAAACAGTCACTCCCAAACACTCCAAACCACTCCAAAACACTCCAAAACACGACATAACTGAAAAACACAACAGAACACTCCAAAACAGTCCAAAACACAGCAAATCACCACAGCACTCCAAAACATTACAAAACACACCAATACACTCCCAAACACTCCAAAACACTCCCAAGCACTCCGATACTCTACAAAACAGTCCAAAACACTCCAATACACTCCAAAACACTCGCTTCTAATCACTCAATCCATAACACTCTAATACACTATAAAACACTCCACAACACGCCAGCACACTTCGAAAACCTCCAAAACAGTCCCATACACTCCAAAACACTCGAATACACTCCGAAGCCCTCTAAAACACTCCAAACCACTCGCAACAAAACAGTCACTCCCAAACACTCCAAACCACTCCAAAACACGACATAACTCAAAAACACACCAGAACACTCCAAAACACACCAAAATACTGGCTACTAAGCAGTCACTCTAAACCACTCCTTAACTCAACAGCACACCAAAACTATCGAAAACACACAAAAAGAGTCCAAAGCACTCTCAAACACTCCAAAACAGTCACATACAGTCCGAAACCCTTTAAACACTCCAAAACACGCGGTTCAAAACAATCACTCCCAAACACAGTATTCCACTCCAAAGCACTTCAATACACGACATAACTCAAAAACAAACCAAAACACTCCACAACACTCCAAAACAGTCCAAAACACACCAAAACACCACAACACTCAAGAAATACAAAACACTCCAAAAAACACTCAAAAAAAACACCAAAAAACACTCCAAAAAACACTCCAAAAAACACTGCAAAGAACACTCCAAAAAAATCCAAAAAACATTGCAAAAAACTCTCCCAAAAACAGTCCAAAATAACACACTCCAAAAAACACTCCAAAAACACTCCTTAAAGCACTCCAAAAAACACTCCAAAACACTCCAAAAAACACTCAATCCAAATCCCTCTAATACACTAAAAAACACTCCACAACACGCCAGCACAATCCCAAAACCACCAAAACACTCCAAAACACTCCAAAACACTGCCAAGCACTCGCTTCTAAACACTCAATCCATAACACTCTAATACACTACAAAACACTCCACAACACGCCAGCACACTTCCAAAACAATCCCATACACTCCAAAACACTCGAATACACTCCGAAGCCCTCTAAAACACTCCAAACCACTCGCAACAAAACAGTCACTCCCAAACACTCCAAACCACTCCAAAACACGACATAACTCAAAAACACGCCAGAACACTCCAAAACACACCAAAATACTGGCTACTAAGCACTCACTCTAAACCACTCCTTAACTTCAACAGCACACCAGAACTATCCAAAACACACCAAAAGAGTCCAAAGCACTCTCAAACACTCCAAAACAGTCACATACAGTCCGAAACCCTTTAAACACTCCAAAACACTCGGTTCAAAGCAGTCACTCCCAAACACTCCAATCCACTCCAATCCACTTCAAAACACGACATAACACCAAAACACGCCAGAACACTCCAAAACACACCAAAATACTGGCTACTAAGCACTCACTCTAAACCACTCCTTAACTCAACAGCACACCAAAACTATCCAAAACACACCAAAAGAGTCCAAAGCACTCTCAAACACTCCAAAACAGTCACATACAGTCCGAAAGCCTCTAAAACACTCCAAAACACTCGGTTCAAAACAGTCACTCCCAAACACTCCAATCCACTCCAAAACACTTCAATACACGACATAACTCAAAAACAAACCAAAAGACTCCACAACACTCCAAAACAGTCCAAAACACACCAAAACACCACAACACTCAAGAAATACAAAACACTCCAAAAAAACACCAAAAAACACTCCAAAAACACTCCAAAACACACTCCAAAAAACACTCCAAAACAGTACAAAAAACACAATCCAAATCATTCTAATACACTAAAAAAGACTCCACAACACGCCAGCACAATCCCAAAACCTCCAAAACAGTCCCATACACTCCAAAACACTCGAACGCCATCTAAAACACTCCAAACCACTCA
>NW_028225183.1:55315077-55336569 GCF_052327205.1 Somniosus microcephalus
CAATACACGACATAACTCAAAAACAAACCAAAACACTCCAAAACCTCCAAAACAGTCCCATACACTCCAAAACGCTCGAATACAATCCGAAGCCCTCTAAAACACTCCAAACCACTCGCAACAAAACAGTCACTCCCAAACACTCCAAACCACTCCAAAACACGACATAACTCTAAAACACGCCAGAACACTCCAAAACACACCAAAATACTGGCTACTAAGCACTCACTCTGAACCACTCCTTAACTCAACAGCACACCAAAACTATCCAAAACACACCAAAAGAGTCCAGAGCACTCTCAAACACTCCAAAACAGTCACATACAGTCCGAAACCCTCTAAAACACTCCATAACACGCGGTTCAAAACATTCACTCCCAAACACTGCAATCCACTCCAAAGCACTTCAATACACGACATAACTCAAAAACAAACCAAAACACTCCACAACACTCAAAACAGTCCAAAACACACCAAAACACCACAACACTCAAGAAATACAAAACACTCTAAAAAAACACCAAAAAACACTGCAAAAAAGCACCAAAAAACACTGCAAAAAACACTCCAGAAAAATCCAAAAAAAATTGCAAAAAACACTTCCAAAAACAGTCCAAAATAACACACTCCAAAAAACACTCCAAAAAACACTCCATAAAACACTCCAATAAAAATCCAAAAAACATTCCAAAAAACACAATCCAAATCACTCTAATACACTAAAAAACACTCCACAAGACGCCAGCACAATCCCAAAACCTCCAAAACAGTCCCATACACTCCAAAACACTCGAATACACTCCGAAGCCCTCTAAAACACTCCAAACCACTCGCAACAAAACAGTCACTCCCAAACACTCCAAACCACTCCAAAACACGACATAACTCAAAATCACACCAGAACACACCAAAACACACCAAAATACTGGCTGCTAAGCACTCACTCTAAACCACTCCTTAACTCAACAGCACACCAAAACTATCCAAAACACACCAAAAGAGTCCAAAGCACTCTCAAACACTCCAAAACAGTCACATACAGTCCGAAACCCTCTAAAACACTCCAAAACACTCGGTTCAAAACATTCACTCCCAAACACTCCAATCCACTCCAAAACACTTCAATACACGACATAACTCAAAAAACAAACCAAAACACTCCACAACACTCCAAAACAGTCCAAAACACACCAAAACACCACAACACTCAAGAAATACAAAACACTCCAAAAAACACCAAAAAACACTCCAAAAAACACTGCAAAAAAGCACCAAAAAACACTCCAAAAAACATTGCAAAAAACACTCCAAAAAAATCCAAAAAACATTGCAAAAAAACACTTCCAAAAACAGTCCAAAATAACACACTTCAAAAAACACTCAATCCAAATCACTCTAATACACTAAAAACACTCCACAACAAGCCAGCACAATCCCAAAACCACCAAAACACTCCAAAACACTGCCAAGCACTCAGATACTCTGCAAAACAGTCCAAAACACTCCAAAATACTCCAAAACACTCGCTTCTAAACACTCAATCCATAACACTCTAATACACTACAAACACTCCACAACATGCCAGCACACTTCCAAAACCTCCAAAACAGTCCCATACACTCCAAAACACTCGAATACACTCCGAAGCCCTCTAAAACACTCCAAACCACTCGCAACAAAACAGTCACTCCCAAACACTCCAAACCACTCCAAAACACGACATAACTCTAAAACACGCCAGAACACTCCAAAACACACCAAAATACTGGCTACTACACCAAAATACTGGCTACTAAGCAATCACTCTAAACCACTCCTTAACTCAACAGCACACCAAAACTATCCAAAACACACCAAAAGAGTCCAAAGCACTCTCAAACACTCCAAAACAGTCACATACAGTCCGAAACCCTGTAAAACACTCCAAAACACTCGGTTCAAAACATTCACTCCCAAACACTTCAATCCACTCCAAAACACTTCAATACACGACATAACTCAAAAACAAACCAAAACACTCCACAACACTCCAACACAGTCCAAAACACAACAAAACACCACAACACTCAAGAAATACAAAACACTCCAAAAAACACCAAAAAACACTCCAAATAACACTCCAAAAAACACTGCAAAAAACACTCCAAAAAAATCCAAAAAACATTGCAAAAAACACTCCCAAAACAGTCCAAAATAACACACTCCAAAAAACACTCCAAAAACACTCCTTAAAACACTCCAAAAAACACTCAATCCAAATCACTCTAATACACTAATAAACACTCCACAACACGCCAGCACAATCCCAAAACCACCAAAACACTCCAAAACACTCCAAAACACTGCCAAGCACTCCGATACTCTACAAAACAGTTCAAAACACTGCAAAATACTCCAAAACATTCGCTTCTAAACAATGAATCCATAACACTCTAATACACTACAAAACACTCCACAACACGCCAGCAGACTTCCAAAACCTCCAAAACAGTCCCATACACTCCAAAACACTCGAATACACTCCGAAGCCATCTAAAACACTCCAAACCACTCGCAACCAATCAATCACTCCCAAACACTCCAAACCACTCCAAAACACTCCAAAACACGACATAACCCAAAAACACAACAGAACACTCCAAAACAGTCCAAAACACAGCAAATCACCACAGCACTCCAAAGCATTACAAAACACACCAGAACACTCCCAAGCACTCCGATACTCTATAAAACAGTCCAAAACACTCCAAAAAACACTGCAAAAAACACTCCAAAAAAATCCAAAAAACATTGCAAAAAACACTCCCAAAAACAGTCCAAAATAACACATTCCAAAAAACACTCCAAAAACATTCCCAAAAAAATCCAAAAAACACTCCAAAAAACACTCAATCCAAATCACTCTAATACACTAAAAAACACTCCACAACACGCCAGCACAATCCCAAAACCTCCAAAACAGTCCCATACACTCCAAAACACTGGAATACACTCCGAAGCCATCTAAACCACTCCAAACCACTCGCAACAAAACAGTCACTCCCAAACACTCCAAACCACTCCAAAACACTCCAAAACACGACATAACTCAAAAACACAACAGAACACTCCAAAACAGTCCAAAACACAGCAAATCACCACAGCACTCCAAAACATTACAAAACACACCAATACACTCCCAAACACTCCAATAAACACCCAAGCAGTCCGATACTCTACAAAACAGTGCAAAACACTCCAAAATACTCCAAAGCACTCGCTTCTAAACACTCAATGCATAACACTCTAATACATTACAAAACACTCCACAACACGCCAGCACACTTCCAAACCCTCCAAAACAGTCCCATACACACCAAAACACTCGAATACACTCCGAAGCCCTCTAAAACACTCCAAACCACTCGCAACAAAACAGTCACTCCCAAACACTCCAAAACACGACATAACTCCAAAACACACCAAAATACTGGCTACTAAGCACTCACTCTAAACCACTCCTTAACTCAACAGCACACCAAAATTATCCAAAACACACCAAAAGAGTCCAAAGCACTCTCAAACACTCCAAAACAGTCACATACAATCCGAAACCCTCTAAAACACTCCAAAACACTCGGTTCAAAACAGTCACTCCCAAACACTCCAATCCACTCCAAAACACTTCAATACACGACATAACTCAAAAACAAACCAAAACACTCCACAACACTCCAAAACAGTCCAAAACACCACAACACTCAAGAAATACAAAACACTCCAAAAAACTCTCCAAAAAACACTCCAAAAAAACACCAAAAAACACTCCAAAAAACACTCCAAAAAACACTGCAAAAAACACTCCAAAAAAATCCAAAAAACATTGCAAAAAACTCTCCCAAAAACAGTCCAAAATAACACACTCCAAAAAACACTCCAAAAACACTCCTTAAAGCACTCCAAAAAACACTCCAAAACACTCCAAAAAACACTCAATCCAAATCACTCTAATACACTAAAAAACACTCCACAACACGCCAGCACAATCCCAAAATCTCCAAAATAGTCCCATACACTCCAAAACACTCGAACACACTCCGAAGCCATCTAAAACACTCCAAACCACTCACAGCAAAACAGTCACTCCCAAACACTCCAAACCACTCCAAAACACTCCAAAACACGACATAATTGAAAAACACAACAGAACACTCCAAAACAGTCCAAAACACAGCAAATCACCACAGCACTCCAAAACATTACAAAACACACCAATACACTCCCAAACACTCCAAAACACTCCCAAGCACTCCGATACTCTACAAAACAGTCCAAAACACTCCAATATACTCCAAAACACTCGCTTCTAATCACTCAATCCATAACACTCTAATACACTACAAAACACTCCACAACACGCCAGCACACTTCGAAAACCTCCAAAACAGTCCCATACACTCCAAAACACTCGAATACACTCCGAAGCCCTCTAAAACACTCCAAACCACTCGCAACAAAACAGTCACTCCCAAACACTCCAAACCACTCCAAAACACGACATAACTCAAAAACACACCAGAACACTCCAAAACACACCAAAATACTGGCTACTAAGCAGTCACTCTAAACCACTCCTTAACTCAACAGCACACCAAAACTATCGAAAACACACAAAAAGAGTCCAAAGCACTCTCAAACACTCCAAAACAGTCACATACAGTCCGAAACCCTCTAAAACACTCCAAAACACGCGGTTCAAAACAATCACTCCCAAACACAGCAATCCACTCCAAAGCACTTCAATACACGACATAACTCAAAAACAAACCAAAACACTCCACAACACTCCAAAACAGTCCAAAACACACCAAAACACCACAACACTCAAGAAATACAAAACACTCCAAAAAACACCAAAAAACACTCCAAAAAACACTCCAAAAAAACTCCAAAAAGCACTCCAAAAAACACTCCAAAGAACACTCCAAAAAAATCCAAAGACATTGCAAAAAACACTCCCATAAACAGTCCAAAATAACACACTCCAAAAAACACTCCAAAAACACTCCATAAAACACTCCAAAACAAATCCAAAAAACACTGCAAAAAACATGACAAAAACCAGTCCAACGAAACACACTCCAAAAAACACTCCAAAACACTCCAAAAAAGACTCAATCCAAATCACTCTAATACACTAAAAAAACACTCCACAACACGCCAGCACACTTCAAAAACCTCCAAAACAGTCCCATACACTCCAATACACTCGATTACACTCCGAAGCCCGCTAAAACACTCCAAACCACACGCAACAAAACAGGCACACCCAAACACTCCAAACCACTCCAAAACACGACATAACTCAAAAACACACGAGAACACTCCATACAGACCAAAATACTGGCTACTAAGCAGTCACTCTAAACCACTCCTTAACTCAACAGCACACCAAAACTATCCAAAACACACCAAAAGAGTCCAGAGCACTCACAAACAATCCAAAACAGTCCCATACAGTCCGAAACCCTCTAAAACACTCCAAAACACGCGGTTCAAAACAGTCACTCCCAAACACTGCAATCCACTCCAAAGCACTTCAATACACGACATAACTCAAAAACAAACCAAAACACTCCACAACACTCCAAAACAGTCCAAAACACACCAAAACACCACAACACTCAAGAAATACAAAACACTCCAAAAAACACCAAAAAACACTCCAAAAAAACACCAAAAAACACTCAAAAAACACTCCAAAAAACACTGCAAAAAACACTCCAAAAAAATCCAAAAAACATTGCAAAAAACACTCCCAAAAACAGTCCAAAATAACACACTCCAAAAAACACTCCAAAAACACTCCTTAAAACACTCCAAAAAGCACTCCAAAACACTCCAAAAAACACTCAATCCAAATCACTCTAATACACTAATAAACACTCCACAACACGCCAGCACAATCCCAAAACCACCAAAACACTCCAAAACACTCCAAAACACTGCCAAGCACTCCGATACTCTGCAAAACAGTCCAAAACACTCCAAAATACTCCAAAACATTCGCTTCTAAACACTCAATCCATAACACTCTAATACACTACAAAACACTCCACAACACGCCAGCAGACTTCCAAAACCTCCAAAACAGTCCCATACACTCCAAAACACTCGAATACACTCCGAAGCCATCTAAAACACTCCAAACCACTCGCAACAAAACAATCACTCCCAAACACTCCAAACCACTCCAAAACATTCCAAAACACGACATAACTCAAAAACACAACAGAACACTCCAAAACAGTCCAAAACACAGCACATCACCACAGCACTCCAAAACATTACAGAACACACCAGAACACTCCCAAGCACTCCGATACTCTACAAAACA
The DNA here is from genome assembly GCF_052327205.1 of Somniosus microcephalus. Lineage (NCBI taxonomy): Eukaryota > Metazoa > Chordata > Chondrichthyes > Squaliformes > Somniosidae > Somniosus > Somniosus microcephalus. The sequence continues at coordinate 55,321,454 of NW_028225183.1, forward strand.
GTCCAAAACACTCCAAAAAACACTCCAAAAAACACTGCAAAAAACGCTCAAAAAAAATCCAAAAAACATTGCAAAAAACACTCCCAAAAACAGTCCAAAATGACACACTCCAAAAAACACTCCAAAAACACTCCCAAAAAAATCCAAAAAACACTCCAAAAAACACTCAATCCAAATCACTCTAATACACTAAAAAACACTCCACAACACGCCAGCACAATCCCAAAACCTCCAAAACAGTCCCATACACGCCAAAACACTCGAATACACTCCGAAGCCATCTAAACCACTCCAAACCACTCGCAACAAAACAGTCACTCCCAAACACTCCAAACCACTCCAAAACACTCCAAAACACGACATAACTCAAAAACACAACAGAACACTCCTAAACAGTCCAAAACACAGCAAATCACCACAACACTCAAGAAATACAAAGCACTCCAAAAAACACCAATAAACACTCCAAAAAAACACCAAAAACACTCCATAAAACACTCCAAAAAACACTCCAAAAAGCACTCCAAAAAACACTGCAAAAAACACTCCCACAAACAGTCCAAAATAACACACTCCAAAAAACACTCCAAAAACACTCCTTAAAACACTCCAAAAAACACTCCAAAACACTCCAAAAAACTCCCAAGCACTCCGATACTCTACAAAACAGTGCAAAACACTCCAAAATACTCCAAAGCACTCGCTTCTAAACACTCAATGCATAACACTCTAATACATTACAAAACACTCCACAACACGCCAGCACACTTCCAAACCCTCCAAAACAGCCCCATACACAACAAAACACTCGAATACACTCCGAAGCCCTCTAAAACACTCCAAACCACTCGCAACAAAACAGTCACTCCCAAACACTCCAAAGCACTCCAAAGCACGACATAACTCAAAAACACACCAGAACACTCCAAAACACAACAAAATACTGGCTACTAAGCAGTCACTCTAAACCACTCCTCAACTCAACAGCACACCAAAACTATCCAAAACACACAAAAAGAGTCCAAAGCACTCTCAAACACTCCAAAACAGTCACATACAGTCCGAAACCCTCTAAAACACTCCAAAACACGCGGTTCAAAACAATCACTCCCAAACACAGCAATCCACTCCAAAGCACTTCAATACACGACATAACTCAAAAACAAACCAAAACACTCCACAACACTCCAAAACAGTAAAACACACCAAAACACCGCAACACTCAAGAAATACAAAACACTCCAAAAAACACCAAAAAACACTCCAAAAAACACTCCAAAAAACACTCCAAAAAAATCCAAAGACATTGCAAAAAACACACATAAACAGTCCAAAATAACACACTCCAAAAAACACCAAAAAACACTCCAAAAAACACTGCAAAAAAGCACCAAAAAACACTCCAAAAAACACTGCAAAAAACACTCCAAAAAAATCCAAAAAACATTGCAAAAAACACTTCCAAAAACAGTCCAAAATAACACACTCCAAAAAACACTCCAAAAAACATTCAATCCAAATCACTCTAATACACTAAAAAACACTCCACAACACGCCAGCACAATCCCAAAACCTCCAAAACAGTCCCATACACTCCAAAACACTCGAATACACTCCGAAGCCCTCTAAAACACTCCAAACCACTCGCAACAAAACAGTCACTCCCAAACACTCCACACCACTCCAAAACACGACATAACTCAAAATCACCACCAGAACACACCAAAACACACCAAAATACTGGCTACTAAGCACTCACTCTAAACCACTCCTTAACTCAACAGCACACCAAAACTATCCAAAACACACCAAAAGAGTCCAAAGCACTCTGAAACACTCCAAAACAGTCACATACAGTCGGAAACCCTCTAAAACACTCCAAAACACTCGGTTCAAAACATTCACTCCCAAACACTCCAATCCACTCCAAAACACTTCAATACACGACATAACTCAAAAACAAACCAAAACACTCCACAACACTCCAAAACAGTCCAAAACACACCAAAACACCACAACACTCAAGAAATACAAAACACTCCGAAAAACATCAAAAAACACTCCAAAAAACACTGCAAAAAAGCACCAAAAAACACTCCAAAAAACATTGCAAAAAACACTCCAAAAAAATCCAAAAAACATTGCAAAAAACACTTCCAAAAACAGTCCAAAATAACACACTTCAAAAAACACTCCAAAAAACACTCAATCCAAATCACTCTAATACACTAAAAAACACTCCACAACAAGCCAGCAAAATCCCAAAACCACCAAAACACTCCAAAACACTGCCAAGCACTCAGATACTCTGCCAAACAGTCCAAAACACTCCAAAATACTCCAAAACACTCGCTTCTAAACACTCAATCCAAATCACTCTAATACACTAAAAAACACTCCACAACACGCCAGCACAATCCCAAAACCTCCAAAACAGTCCCATACACTCCAAAACACTCGAATACACTCCGAAGCCCTCTAAAACACTCCAAACCACTCGCAACAAAACAGTCACTCCCAAACACTCCAAACCACTCCAAAACACGACATAACTCAAAATCACACCAGAACACACCAAAACACACCAAAATACTGGCTACTAAGCACTCACTCTAAACCACTCCTTAACTCAACAGCACACCAAAACTATCCAAAACACACCAAAAGAGTCCAAAGCACTCTGAAACACTCCAAAACAGTCACATACAGTCGGAAACCCTCTAAAACACTCCAAAACACTCGGTTCAAAACATTCACTCCCAAACACTCCAATCCACTCCAAAACACTTCAATACACGACATAACTCAAAAACAAACCAAAACACTCCACAACACTCCAAAACAGTCCAAAACACACCAAAACACCACAACACTCAAGAAATACAAAACACTCCGAAAAACATCAAAAAACACTCCAAAAAACACTGCAAAAAAGCACCAAAAAACACTCCAAAAAACATTGCAAAAAACACTCCAAAAAAATCCAAAAAACATTGCAAAAAACACTTCCAAAAACAGTCCAAAATAACACACTTCAAAAAACACTCCAAAAAACACTCAATCCAAATCACTCTAATACACTAAAAAACACTCCACAACAAGCCAGCAAAATCCCAAAACCACCAAAACACTCCAAAACACTGCCAAGCACTCAGATACTCTGCCAAACAGTCCAAAACACTCCAAAATACTCCAAAACACTCGCTTCTAAACACTCAATCCATAACACTCTAATACACTACAAACACTCCACAACACGCCAGCACACTTCCAAAACCTCCAAAACAGTCCCATACACTCCAAAACACTCGAATACACTCCGAAGCCCTCTAAAACACTCCAAACCACTCGCAACAAAACAGTCACTCCCAAACACTCCAAACCACTCCAAAACACGACATAACTCTAAAACACGCCAGAACACTCCAAAGCACACCAAAATACTGGCTACTAAGCACTCACTCTAAACCACTCCTTAACTCAACAGCACAGCAAAACTATCCAAAACACACCAAAAGAGTCCAGAGCACTCTCAAACACTCCAAAACAGTCACATACAGTCCGAAACCCTCTAAAACACTCCAAAACACTCGGTTCAAAACATTCACTCCCAAACACTCCAATCCACTCCAAAACACTTCAATACACGACATAACTCAAAAACAAACCAAAACACTCCACAACACTCCAAAGCAGTCCAAAACACACCAAAACACCACAACACTCAAGAAATACAAAACATTCCAAAAAACACCAAAAAACACTCCAAAAAAACACAAAAAACACTCCAAAAACACTCCAAAAAACACTCCAAAAAACACTGCAAAAAACACTCCAAAAAAATCCAAAAAACATTGCAAAAAACACTCCCAAAAACAGTCCAAAATAACACTCCAAAAAACACTCCAAAAACACTCCTTAAAACACTCCAAAAAACACTCCAAATCACTCCAAAAAACACTCAATCCAAATCACTCTAATACACTAAAAAACACTCCACAACACACCAGCACAATCCCAAAACCTCCAAAACAGTCCCATACACTCCAAAACACTCGAATACACTCCGAAGCCATCTAAAACACTCCAAACCACTCGCAACAAAACAATCACTCCCAAACACTCCAAACCACTCCAAAACATTCCAAAACACGACATAACTCAAAAACACAACAGAACACTCCAAAACAGTCCAAAACACAGCACATCACCACAGCACTCCAAAACATTACAGAACACAGCAGAACACTCCCAAGCACTCCGATACTCTACAAAACAGTCCAAAACACTCCAAAAAACACTCCAAAAAACACTGCAAAAAACGCTCAAAAAAAATCCAAAAAACATTGCAAAAAACACTCCCAAAAACAGTCCAAAATGACACACTCCAAAAAACACTCCAAAAACACTCCCAAAAAAATCCAAAAAACACTCCAAAAAACACTCAATCCAAATCACTCTAATACACTAAAAAACACTCCACAACACGCCAGCACAATCCCAAAACCTCCAAAACAGTCCCATACACTCCAAAACACTCGAATACACTCCGAAGCCATCTAAACCACTCCAAACCACTCGCAACAAAACAGTCACTCCCAAACACTCCAAACCACTCCAAAACACTCCAAAACACGACATAACTCAAAAACACAACAGAACACTCCAAAACAGTCCAAAACACAGCAAATCACCACAACACTCAAGAAATACAAAACACTCCAAAAAACACCAATAAACACTCCAAAAAAACACCAAAAACACTCCATAAAACACTCCAAAAAACACTCCAAAAAGCACTCCAAAAAACACTGCAAAAAACACTCCCACAAACAGTCCAAAATAACACACTCCAAAAAACACTCCAAAAACACTCCTTAAAACACTCCAAAAAACACTCCAAAACACTCCAAAAAACTCCCAAGCACTCCGATACTCTACAAAACAGTCCAAAACACTCCAAAATACTCCAAAGCACTCGCTTCTAAACACTCAATGCATAACACTCTAATACATTACAAAACACTCCACAACACGCCAGCACACTTCCAAACCCTCCAAAACAGCCCCATACACAACAAAACACTCGAATACACTCCGAAGCCCTCTAAAACACTCCAAACCACTCGCAACAAAACAGTCACTCCCAAACACTCCAAAGCACTCCAAAGCACGACATAACTCAAAAACACACCAGAACACTCCAAAACACAACAAAATACTGGCTACTAAGCAGTCACTCTAAACCACTCCTCAACTCAACAGCACACCAAAACTATCCAAAACACACAAAAAGAGTCCAAAGCACTCTCAAACACTCCAAAACAGTCACATACAGTCCGAAACCCTCTAAAACACTCCAAAACACGCGGTTCAAAACAATCACTCCCAAACACAGCAATCCACTCCAAAGCACTTCAATACACGACATAACTCAAAAACAAACCAAAACACTCCACAACACTCCAAAACAGTAAAACACACCAAAACACCGCAACACTCAAGAAATACAAAACACTCCAAAAAACACCAAAAAACACTCCAAAAAACACTCCAAAAAAATCCAAAGACATTGCAAAAAACACTCACATAAACAGTCCAAAATAACACACTCCAAAAAACACCAAAAAACACTCCAAAAAACACTGCAAAAAAGCACCAAAAAACACTCCAAAAAACACTGCAAAAAACACTCCAAAAAAATCCAAAAAACATTGCAAAAAACACTTCCAAAAACAGTCCAAAATAACACACTCCAAAAAACACTCCAAAAAACATTCAATCCAAATCACTCTAATACACTAAAAAACACTCCACAACACGCCAGCACAATCCCAAAGCCTCCAAAATAGTCCCATACACTCCAAAACACTCGAATACACTCCGAAGCCCTCTAAAACACTCCAAACCACTCGCAACAAAACAGTCACTCCCAAACACTCCAAAACACTCCTAAACACGACATAACTCAAAATCACACCAGAACACTCCAAAACACACCAAAATACTGGCTACTAAGCACTCACTCTAAACCACTCCTTAACTCAACAGCACACCAAAACTATCCAAAACACACCAAAAGAGTCCAGAGCACACTCAAACACTGCAAAACAGTCACATACAGTCCGAAACCCTCTAAAACACTCCAAAACACTCGGTTCAAAACATTCACTCCCAAACACTCCAATCCACTCCAAAACACTTCAATACACGACATAACTCAAAAACAAACCAAAACACTCCACAACACTCCAAAGCAGTCCAAAACACACCAAAACACCACAACACTCAAGAAATACAAAACATTCCAAAAAACACCAAAAAACACTCCAAAAAAACACAAAAAACACTCCAAAAACACTCCAAAAAACACTGCAAAAAACACTCCAAAAAAATCCAAAAAACATTGCAAAAAACACTCCCAAAAACAGTCCAAAATAACACTCCAAAAAACACTCCAAAAACACTCCTTAAAACACTCCAAAAAACACTCCAAATCACTCCAAAAAACACTCAATCCAAATCACTCTAATACACTAAAAAACACTCCACAACACGCCAGCACAATCCCAAAACCACCAAAACACAAAACACTGCCAAGCACTCAGATACTCTGCAAAACAGTCCAAAACACTCCAAAATAGTCCAAAAAACTCGCTTCTAAACATTCAATCCATAACACTCTAATACACTACAAAACACTCCACAACACGCCAGCACACTTCCAAAACCTCCAAAACAGTCCCATACACTCCAAAACACTCGAATACAATCCGAAGCCCTCTAAAACACTCCAAACCACTCGCAACAAAAGAGTCACTCCCAAACACTCCAAACCACTCCAAAACACGACATAACTCTAAAACACGCCAGAACACTCCAAAACACACCAAAATACTGGCTACTAAGCACTCACTCTGAACCGACTCCTTAACTCAACAGCACACCAAAACTATCCAAAACACACCAAAAGAGTCCAGAGCACTCTCAAACACTCCAAAACAGTCACATACAGTCCGAAACCCTCTAAAACACTCCATAACACGCGGTTCAAAACATTCACTCCCAAACACTGCAATCCACTCCAAAGCACTTCAATACACGACATAACTCAAAAACAAATCAAAACACTCCACAAACACTCCAAAACAGTCCAAAACACACCAAAACACCACAACACTCAAGAAATACAAAACACTCTAAAAAAACACCAAAAAACACTGCAAAAAAGCACCAAAAAACACTCCAAAAAACACTGCAAAAAACACTCCAGAAAAATCCAAAAAAACATTGCAAAAAACACTTCCAAAAACAGTCCAAAATAACACACTCCAAAAAACACTCCAAAAACACTCCATAAAACACTCCAAAGAAATCCAAAAAGCATTCCAAAAAACACAATCCAAATCACTCTAATACACTAAAAAACACTCCACAACACGCCAGCACAATCCCAAAACCTCCAAAACAGTCCCATACACTCCAAAACACTCGAATACACTCCGAAGCCCTCTAAAACACTCCAAACCACTCGCAACAAAACAGTCACTCCCAAACACTCGCAAACCACTCCAAAACACGACATAACTCAAAATCACACCAGAACACTCCAAAACACACCAAAATACTGGCTACTAAGCACTCACTCTAAACCACTCCTTAACTCAACAGCACACCAAAACTATCCAAAACACACCAAAAGAGTCCAGAGCACACTCAAACACTGCAAAACAGTCACATACAGTCCGAAACCCTCTAAAACACTCCAAAACACTCGGTTCAAAACATTCACTCCCAAACACTCCAATCCACTCCAAAACCTTCAATACACGACATAACTCAAAAACAAACCAAAACACTCCACAACACTCCAAAGCAGTCCAAAACACACCAAAACACCACAACACTCAAGAAATACAAAACATTCCAAAAAACACCAAAAAACACTCCAAAAAAACACAAAAAACACTCCAAAAACACTCCAAAAAACACTGCAAAAAACACTGCCAAAAAAATCCAAAAAACATTGCAAAAAACACTCCCAAAAACAGTCCAAAATAACACTCCAAAAAACACTCCAAAAACACTCCTTAAAACACTCCAAAAAACACTCCAAATCACTCCAAAAAACACTCAATCCAAATCACTCTAATACACTAAAAAACACTCCACAACACGCCAGCACAATCCCAAAACCACCAAAACACTCCAAAACACTGCCAAGCACTCAGATACTCTGCAAAACAGTCCAAAACACTCCAAAATAGTCCAAAAAACTCGCTTCTAAACATTCAATCCATAACACTCTAATACACTACAAAACACTCCACAACACGCCAGCACACTTCCAAAACCTCCAAAACAGTCCCATACACTCCAAAACACTCGAATACAATCCGAAGCCCTCTAAAACACTCCAAACCACTCGCAACAAAAGAGTCACTCCCAAACACTCCAAACCACTCCAAAACACGACATAACTCTAAAACACGCCAGAACACTCCAAAACACACCAAAATACTGGCTACTAAGCACTCACTCTGAACCACTCCTTAACTCAACAGCACACCAAAACTATCCAAAACACACCAAAAGAGTCCAGAGCACTCTCAAACACTCCAAAACAGTCACATACAGTCCGAAACCCTCTAAAACACTCCATAACACGCGGTTCAAAACATTCACTCCCAAACACTGCAATCCACTCCAAAGCACTTCAATACACGACATAACTCAAAAACAAATCAAAACACTCCACAACACTCCAAAACAGTCCAAAACACACCAAAACACCACAACACTCAAGAAATACAAAACACTCTAAAAAAACACCAAAAAACACTGCAAAAAAGCACCAAAAAACACTCCAAAAAACACTGCAAAAAACACTCCAAAAAATCCAAAAAACATTGCAAAAAACACTTCCAAAAACAGTCCAAAATAACACACTCCAAAAAACACTCCAAAAACACTCCATAAAACACTCCAAAGAAATCCAAAAAACATTCCAAAAAACACAATCCAAATCACTCTAATACACTAAAAAACACTCCACAACACGCCAGCACAATCCCAAAACCTCCAAAACAGTCCCATACACTCCAAAACACTCGAATACACTCCGAAGCCCTCTAAACACTCCAAACCACTCGCAACAAAACAGTCACTCCCAAACACTCCAAACCACTCCAAAACACGACATAACTCAAAATCACACCAAAACACACCAAAATACTGGCTACTAAGCACTCACTCTAAACCACTCCTTAACTCAACAGCACACCAAAACTATCCAAAACACACCAAAAGAGTCCAAAGCACTCTGAAACACTCCAAAACAGTCACATACAGTCGGAAACCCTCTAAAACACTCCAAAACTCTCGGTTCAAAACATTCACTCCCAAACACTCCACAACACTCCAAAACAGTCCAAAACACACCAAAACACCACAACACTCAAGAAATACAAAACACTCCGAAAAACATCAAAAAACACTCCAAAAAACACTGCAAAAAAGCACCAAAAAACACTCCAAAAAACATTGCAAAAAACACTCCAAAAAAATCCAAAAAACATTGCAAAAAACACTTCCAAAAACAGTCCAAAATAACACACTTCAAAAAACACTCCAAAAAACACTCAATCCAAATCACTCTAATACACTAAAAAACACTCCACAACAAGCCAGCAAAATCCCAAAACCACCAAAACACTCCAAAACACTGCCAAGCACTCAGATACTCTGCCAAACAGTCCAAAACACTCCAAAATACTCCAAAACACTCGCTTCTAAACACTCAATCCATAACACTCTAATACACTACAAACACTCCACAACACGCCAGCACACTTCCAAAACCTCCAAAACAGTCCCATACACTCCAAAACACTCGAATACACTCCGAAGCCCTCTAAAACACTCCAAACCACTCGCAACAAAACAGTCACTCCCAAACACTCCAAACCACTCCAAAACACGACATAACTCTAAAACACGCCAGAACACTCCAAAGCACACCAAAATACTGGCTACTAAGCACTCACTCTAAAGCACTCCTTAACTCAACAGCACACCAAAACTATCCAAAACACACCAAAAGAGTCCAAAGCACTCTCAAACACTCCAAAACAGTCACATACAGTCCGAAACCCTCTAAAACACTCCAAAACACTCGGTTCAAAACAGTCACTCCCAAACACTCCAATCCACTCCAAAACACTTCAATACACGACATAACTCAAAAACAAACCAAAACACTCCACAACACTCCAACACAGTCCAAAACACACCAAAACACCACAACACTCAAGAAATACAAAACACTCCAAAAAACACCAGAAAACACTCCAAAAAACACTCCAAAAAAACACCAAAAAACACTCCAAAAAACACTCCAAAAAACACTCCTTAAAACACTCCAATAAAAATCCAAAAATCACTCCAAAAAACACTCAATCCAAATCACTCTAATACACTAAAAAACACTCCACAACACGCCAGCACAATCCCAAATACCTCCAAAACAGTCCCATACACTCCAAAACACTTGAATACACTCCGAAGCCCTCTAAAACACTCCAAACCACTCGCAACAAAACAGTCACTCCCAAACACTCCAAACCACTCCAAAACACGACATAACTCAAAAACACACCAGAACACTCCAAAACACACCAAAATACTGGCTACTAAGCACTCACTCTAAACCACTCCTTAACTCAACAGCACACCAAAACTATCCAAAACACACCAAAAGAGTCCAGAACACTCTCAAACACTCCAAAACAGTCACATACAGTCCGAAACCCTCTAAAACACTCCAAAACACGCGGTTCAGAACAGTCACTCCCAAACACTCCAATCCACTCCAAAGCACTTCAATACACGACATTACTCAAAAACAAACCAAAAGACTCCACAACACTCCAAAACAGTCCAAAACACACCAAAACACCACAACACTCAAGAAATACAAAACACTCCAAAAAACACTCCAAAAATACACCAAAACACACTCCAAAAAACTCTCCAAAACACTCCAAAAAACACAATCCAAATCACTCTGATACACTAAAAAACACTCCACAGCACGCCAGCACAATCCCAAAACCTCCAAAACAGTCCCATACACTCCAAAAAAGTCGAATAGGCTCCGAAGCCATCTAAAACACTCCAAACCACTCGCAACAAAACAGTCACTCCCAAACACTTCAAACCACTCCAAAACACGACATAACTGAAAAACACAACAGAACACTCCAAAACAGTCCAAACACAGCAAATCACCACAGCACTCCAAAACATTACAAAACACACCAATACACTCCCAAACACTCCAAAACACTCCCAAGCACTCCGATACTCTACAAAACAGTCCAAAACACTCCAAAATACTCCAAAAGACTCGCTTCTAAACACTCAATCCATAACACTCTAATACACTAAAAAACACTCCACAACACGCCAGCACACTTCCAAAACCTCCAAAACAGTCCCATACACTCCAAAACACTCGAATACACTCCGAAGCCCTCTAAAACACTCCAAACCACTCGCAACAAAACAGTCACTCCCAAACACTCCAAACCACTCCAAAACACGACATAACTCAAAAACACACCAGAACACTCCAAAACAGTCCATAACACACCAAAACACACACTCCAAAGCACCAAAACACACTCTCCAAAACACAACAAAACACACACTCCTAAACACTCCAAAACACCAAAACACACATTCCAAAACACTCAAAAACACCAAAATACACACTCCAAAACACCAAAGCACACAATCCAAAACACCAAGACACACAGTCCAAAATACCAAAACACACACTACAATACGCACCAAAACACACACACCAAAACACACCAAAACGCAAATTCCAAAACACCAAAACACAAACTGCAAAACACCAAAACACACACACCAGAACACGAAAACACACACTCCAAAACACACCAAAACACACCAAAACACACACTCCAAAACACACCAAAACACACACTCCAAAACACCAAAGCACACACTCCAAAACACTACAAAACACACCCTCCAAAACACCAAAGCACACACTCCAAAACACACCATTTCACACACACCAAAAAACTCCAAATCACCAAAGCACACACTCCAAAACACTCCAAAACACCAAAACACAAACTCCAAAACACTCCATAACACCAAAACACAAACTCCAAAACAGTCCAAAACAACAGAACACAAACTCCAAAACAGTCCAAAACTCCAAAACACACTCCAAAATAGTCCAAAACACAAAAACACACACTGTAAAATACCTAAACACACACTCCAGAACACCAAAACACACATTCCAAAACACCAAAACACACACTCCAAAACAGTCCAAAACACACACACCAAAACACGAAAACGCAAAACACACACTCCAAAACACCAAAACACACACTCCAAAACAACAAAACACACACTTCAAAACACACACTCCAAAACACCAAAGCACACACTCCAAAACAGACCAAAACACACACACCAAAACACACACTCCAAAACACCAATACACACACTCCAAAACACAAACTCCAAAACACCAAAACACATACTCCAAAACAGTCCAAAATACCAAAACACACACTCCAAAACAGTCCAAAACAGCAAAACACACACTGGAAAACAATCCAAAACGCCAAAACACACACTCCAAAACACCAAAACACACACTCCAAAACAGTCCAAAACACCAAAACACAAACTCCAAAACAGCCCAAAACACCAAAACACACTCCAAAACAGTCCAAAACAACAATACACACACTCCAAAACACCAAAACACAAACTGCAAAACACCAAAACACATACTCCAAAACACAAACTCCAAAAACACCAAAATACACACTCCAAAACACACCAAAACACACACTCCAAAGCACCAAAACACACACTCCAAAACACACCAAAACACACACTCCAAAACACTCCAAAACACCAAAACACACACTCCAAAACACTCAAAAACACCAAAATACACACTCCAAAACACTCCAAAACAACAAAACGCAAACTCCAAAACAGTCCAAAACAACAGAACAAAAACTCCAAAACAGTCCAAAAAACATACTCCAAAATAGTCCAAAACACCAATAACACACACTCCAAAACATCAAAACACACACTCTAAAACACCAAAACACACGCTCCAAAACAACAAAACACACACTCCAAATCAGTCCAAAACACCAAAACACACACTCCAAAACACATACTCCAAAACACCAAAACACACACTCCAAAACACCAAAGCACACACTCCAAAATACCAAAACACACACTCCAAAACACCAAATCACACACTCCAAAGCACCAAAACACACGCTCCAAAACGCACCAAAACACACACTCCAAAGCACCAAAACACACACTCCAAAACACCAAAACACACACTCCAAAACACACCAAAACACACACTCCAAAACACAACATAACACACTCTCCAAAACACCAAAACACACACTCCAAATCAGTCCAAAACACCAAAACACTCACTCCAACGCACCAAAACACACACTCCAAAACACCAAAACACACACTCGAAAATACCAAAACACACACTCCAAAACACACGCTCCAAAACACACCAAAGCACCAAAAAACAAACTGCAAAACACCAAAACACACACTCCAAAACACCAAAACACAAACTGCAAAACACCAAAACACACACTCCAGAACACCAAAACACACACGCCAAAACACACACTCCAAAACACACCAAAACACACACACCAAAACACACACTCCAAAACACACCAATACACACACTCCAAAACACCAAAACACACACTCCAAAACACCAAAACACACACTCCAAAACACACACACCAAAACACCAAAACACACACTCCAAAACACCAAAACACACAATCCAAAACACCAAAACACACACTCCAATTCACCAAAACACACACTCCAAAACACACCATAACACACACTACAAAACACTCCAAAATACCAAAATACACACTCCAAAACACCAAAATACACACTCCAAAACACCAAAGCACACTCCCAAACACCAAAACACACACTCCAAATCACTCCAAAACACACAGTCCAAAACCCCAAAACACACACTCCAAATCACTCCAAAACACACAGTCCAAAACCCCAAAACACACACTCCAAAACACACCAAAACACACACTCCAAAACACCAAAACACACACCCCAAAACACCTAAACACACACTCCAAAGCAGCAAAACACACACTCGAAAACACCAAAACACAAACTACAAAACACCAATACACACACTCCAAAACACACCAAAACACGCACTCCAAAACAGACCAAAACACACATTCCAAAACACCAAAACACACACTCCAAATCACTCCAAAACACACACTCAAAAACACACACTCCAAAACCCCAAAGCACACACTCCAAAACACACCAAAACACACACTCCAAAACACCAAAACACACACCCCAAAACACCTAAACACACACTCCAAAGCACCAAAACACACACTCCAAAACACCAAAACACAAACTACAAAACACCAATACACACACTCCAAAACACACCAAAACACGCACTCCAAAACAGACCAAAACACACACTCCAAAACACCAAAACACACACTCCAAAACACACACTCCAAAACACCAAAACAATACTCCAAAACAGTCCAAAAAACCAAAGCACACACTCCAAAACACCAAAACAAATACTTCAAAACACACCAAAACACACACTCCAGATCACCAAAACACACACTCCAAATCAGTCCAAAACACCAAAGCACACACTTCAAAACACACAGTCCAAAACACCAAAATACACAGTCCAACACACCAAAACACACACTCCAAAACACACCAAACACACACTCCAAAACACCAAAACACACACTCCAAAACACCAAAAGACACACCCCAAAACACCTAAACACACACTCCAAAACACCAAAACACACACTCCAGAACACGAAAACACACACTCCAAAACACAGAAACACACACTCCAAAACACAGCAAAACATACACTCCAAAGCACTCCAAAACACCAAAACACACACTCCAAAACATTCCAAAACACCAAAACTTATACTCCAAAACACTCCAAA
>NW_028225183.1:55337069-55360329 GCF_052327205.1 Somniosus microcephalus
ACACTCCAAAACACTAAAATGAAAACGGCAAAACACCAAAACACACACTCCAGAACACCAAAACACACACCCCAAAACACACCAAAATACACACTCCAAAACACACCAAAACACACACTCCAAAACACACCAAAACACACACTCCAAAACACCAAAACACACACTCCAAAACACACCAAAGCACACACTCCAAAACAAACCATAACACACACTCCAAAACACCAAAACACACACTCCAAATCAGTCCAAAACACCAAAACACACACTCCAAAACACACACTCCAAAACACCAAAGTACACACTCCAACACACCAAAACACACACTCCAAAACACCAAAACACACACTCCAAAATACGAAAACACACACTCCAAAACACCAAATCACACACTCCAAAACACCAAAACACACCAAAACACACACTCCAAAACAGCAAAACACAAACTGCAAAACGCCAAAACACACACTCCAAAACACCAAAATACAAACGGCAAAACACCAAAACACACACTCCAAAACAATCCAAAACGCCAAAACACACATTCCAAAACACCAAAACACACACTCCAGAACAGCCCAAAACACCAAAACACAAACTCCAAAACAGTCCAAAACACCAAAACACACACTCCAAAATAGTCCAAAACAACAACACACACTCCAAAACACACACTCCAAAACACCAAAACACACACTCCAAAATACGAAAACACACACTCCAAAACACCAAATCACACACTCCAAAACACCAAAACACACGCTCCAAAACACACCAAAACACACACTCCAAAACAGCAAAACACAAACTGCAAAACGCCAAAACACACACTCCAAAACACTAAAATGAAAACGGCAAAACACCAAAACACACACTCCAGAACACCAAAACACACACCCCAAAACACACCAAAACACACACTCCAAAACACACCAAAACACACACTCCAAAACACCAAAACACACACTCCAAAACACACCAAAGCACACACTCCAAAACAAACCATAACACACACTCCAAAACACCAAAACACACACTCCAAATCAGTCCAAAACACCAAAACACACACTCCAAAACACACACTCCAAAACACCAAAGTACACACTCCAACACACCAAAACACACACTCCAAAACACCAAAACACACACTCCAAAATACGAAAACACACACTCCAAAACACCAAATCACACACTCCAAAACACCAAAACACACGCTCCAAAACACACCAAAACACACACTCCAAAACAGCAAAACACAAACTGCAAAACGCCAAAACACACACTCCAAAACACCAAAATACAAACGGCAAAACACCAAAACACACACTCCAAAACAATCCAAAACGCCAAAACACACATTCCAAAACACCAAAACACACACTCCAGAACAGCCCAAAACACCAAAACACAAACTCCAAAACAGTCCAAAACACCAAAACACACACTCCAAAATAGTCCAAAACAACAACACACACTCCAAAACACACACTCCAAAACACCAAAACACACACTCCAAAATACGAAAACACACACTCCAAAACACCAAATCACACACTCCAAAACACCAAAACACACGCTCCAAAACACACCAAAACACACACTCCAAAACAGCAAAACACAAACTGCAAAACGCCAAAACACACACTCCAAAACACTAAAATGAAAACGGCAAAACACCAAAACACACACTCCAGAACACCAAAACACACCAAAACACACACTCCAAAACACACCAAAACACACACTCCAAAACACCAAAACACACACTCCAAAACACACCAAAGCACACACTCCAAAACAAACCATAACACACACTCCAAAACACCAAAACACACACTCCAAATCAGTCTAAAACACCAAAACACACACTCCAAAACACACACTCCAAAACACCAAAGTACACACTCCAACACACCAAAACACACACTCCAAAACACCAAAACACACACTCCAAAATACGAAAACACACACTCCAAAACACCAAATCACACACTCCAAAACACCAAAACACACGCTCCAAAACACACCAAAACACACACTCCAAAACAGCAAAACACAAACTGCAAAACGCCAAAACACACACTCCAAAACACCAAAATACAAACGGCAAAACACCAAAACACACACTCCAGAACACCAAAACACACACTCCAAAACACACCAAAACACACACTCCAAAACACACCAAAACACAAACTCCAAAACACCAAAACACACACTCCAAAACACACCAATACACACGCTCTAAAACACTCCAAAACACCAAAACACACACTCCAAAACACAAAAACACACACTCCAAAACACCAAAACACACACTCCATAACACCAAAACACACACTCCAAAACACACCAATACACACACTCCAAAACACTGCAAAACACCAAAGCACAGGCTCCAAATCACTCCAAAACACCCACTCCAAAAGACTCCAAAACACCAAAATACACACTCCAAAAGACTCCAAAACACTCCAAAGCACCAAAATACACACTCCAAAACGCTCCAAAACACCAAAACACACACTCCAAAACACACACTCCAAAACACCAAAGTACACACTCCAACACACCAAAACACACACTCCAAAACACCAAAACACACACTCCAAAATACGAAAACACACACTCCAAAACACCAAATCACACACTCCAAAACACCAAAACACACGCTCCAAAACATACCAAAACACACACTCCAAAACAGCAAAACACAAACTGCAAAACGCCAAAACACACACTCCAAAACACTAAAATGAAAACGGCAAAACACCAAAACACACACTCCAGAACACCAAAACACACACCCCAAAACACACCAAAACACACACTCCAAAACACACCAAAACACACACTCCAAAACACCAAAACACACACTCCAAAACACACCAAAGCACACACTCCAAAACAAACCATAACACACACTCCAAAACACCAAAACACACACTCCAAATCAGTCCAAAACACCAAAACACACACTCCAAAACACACACTCCAAAACACCAAAGTACACACTCCAACACACCAAAACACACACTCCAAAACACCAAAACACACACTCCAAAATACGAAAACACACACTCCAAAACACCAAATCACACACTTCAAAACACCAAAACACACGCTCCAAAACACACCAAAACACACACTCCAAAACAGCAAAACACAAACTGCAAAACGCCAAAACACACACTCCAAAACACCAAAATACAAACGGCAAAACACCAAAACACACACTCCAAAACAATCCAAAACGCCAAAACACACATTCCAAAACACCAAAACACACACTCCAGAACAGCCCAAAACACCAAAACACAAACTCCAAAACAGTCCAAAACACCAAAACACACACTCCAAAATAGTCCAAAACAACAACACACACTCCAAAACACACACTCCAAAACACCAAAACACACACTCCAAAATACGAAAACACACACTCCAAAACACCAAATCACACACTCCAAAACACCAAAACACACGCTCCAAAACACACCAAAACACACACTCCAAAACAGCAAAACACAAACTGCAAAACGCCAAAACACACACTCCAAAACACTAAAATGAAAACGGCAAAACACCAAAACACACACTCCAGAACACCAAAACACACACCCCAAAACACACCAAAACACACACTCCAAAACACACCAAAACACACACTCCAAAACACCAAAACACACACTCCAAAACACACCAAAGCACACACTCCAAAACAAACCATAACACACACTCCAAAACACCAAAACACACACTCCAAATCAGTCCAAAACACCAAAACACACACTCCAAAACACACACTCCAAAACACCAAAGTACACACTCCAACACACCAAAACACACACTCCAAAACACCAAAACACACACTCCAAAATACGAAAACACACACTCCAAAACACCAAATCACACACTCCAAAACACCAAAACACACGCTCCAAAACACACCAAAACACACACTCCAAAACAGCAAAACACAAACTGCAAAACGCCAAAACACACACTCCAAAACACCAAAATACAAACGGCAAAACACCAAAACACACACTCCAAAACAATCCAAAACGCCAAAACACACATTCCAAAACACCAAAACACACACTCCAGAACAGCCCAAAACACCAAAACACAAACTCCAAAACAGTCCAAAACACCAAAACACACACTCCAAAATAGTCCAAAACAACAACACACACTCCAAAACACACACTCCAAAACACCAAAACACACACTCCAAAATACGAAAACACACACTCCAAAACACCAAATCACACACTCCAAAACACCAAAACACACGCTCCAAAACGCCAAAACACAAACTCCAAAACACTAAAATGAAAACGGCAAAACACCAAAACACACACTCCAGAACACCAAAACACACACCCCAAAACACACCAAAACACACACTCCAAAACACACCAAAACACACACTCCAAAACACACACTCCAAAACACACCAAAACACACACTCCAAAACACCAAAACACACACTCCAAAACACACCAAAGTACACACTCCAAAACAAACCATAACTCACACTCCAAAACACCAAAACACACACTCCAAATCAGTCCAAAACACCAAAACACACACTCCAAAACACACACTCCAAAACACCAAAGTACACACTCCAACACACCAAAACACACACTCCAAAACACCAAAACACACACTCCAAAATACGAAAACACACACTCCAAAACACCAAATCACACACTCCAAAACACCAAAACACACGCTCCAAAACACACCAAAACACACACTCCAAAACAGCAAAACACAAACTGCAAAACGCCAAAACACACACTCCAAAACACCAAAATACAAACGGCAAAACACCAAAACACACACTCCAAAACAATCCAAAACGCCAAAACACACATTCCAAAACACCAAAACACACACTCCAGAACAGCCCAAAACACCAAAACACAAACTCCAAAACAGTCCAAAACACCAAAACACACACTCCAAAATAGTCCAAAACAACAACACACACTCCAAAACACACACTCCAAAACACCAAAACACACACTCCAAAATACGAAAACACACACTCCAAAACACCAAATCACACACTCCAAAACACCAAAACACACGCTCCAAAACACACCAAAACACACACTCCAAAACAGCAAAACACAAACTGCAAAACGCCAAAACACACACTCCAAAACACTAAAATGAAAACGGCAAAACACCAAAACACACACTCCAGAACACCAAAACACACACCCCAAAACACACCAAAACACACACTCCAAAACACACCAAAACACACACTCCAAAACACCAAAACACACACTCCAAAACACACCAAAGCACACACTCCAAAACAAACCATAACACACACTCCAAAACACCAAAACACACACTCCAAATCAGTCCAAAACACCAAAACACACACTCCAAAACACACACTCCAAAACACCAAAGTACACACTCCAACACACCAAAACACACACACCAAAACACCAAAACACACACTCCAAAATACGAAAACACACACTCCAAAACACCAAATCACACACTCCAAAACACCAAAACACACGCTCCAAAACACACCAAAACACACACTCCAAAACAGCAAAACACAAACTGCAAAACGCCAAAACACACACTCCAAAACACCAAAATACAAACGGCAAAACACCAAAACACACACTCCAAAACAATCCAAAACGCCAAAACACACATTCCAAAACACCAAAACACACACTCCAGAACAGCCCAAAACACAAACTCCAAAACAGTCCAAAACACCAAAACACACACTCCAAAATAGTCCAAAACAACAACACACACTCCAAAACACACACTCCAAAACACCAAAACACACACTCCAAAATACGAAAACACACACTCCAAAACACCAAATCACACACTCCAAAACACCAAAACACACGCTCCAAAACGCCAAAACACAAACTCCAAAACACTAAAATGAAAACGGCAAAACACCAAAACACACACTCCAGAACACCAAAACACACACACCAAAACACACCAAAACACACACTCCAAAACACACCAAAACACACACTCCAAAACACACCAAAACACACACTCCAAAACACACCAAAACACACACTCCTAAACACCAAAACACACACTCCAAAACACACCAAAGCACACACTCCAAAACAAACCATAACACACACTCCAAAACACCAAAACACACACTCCAAATCAGTCCAAAACACCAAAACACACACTCCAAAACACACACTCCAAAACACCAAAGTACACACTCCAACACACCAAAACACACACTCCAAAACACCAAAACACACACTCCAAAATACGAAAACACACACTCCAAAACACCAAATCACACACTCCAAAACACCAAAACACACGCTCCAAAACACACCAAAACACACACTCCAAAACAGCAAAACACAAACTGCAAAACGCCAAAACACACACTCCAAAACACCAAAATACAAACGGCAAAACACCAAAACACACACTCCAAAACAATCCAAAACGCCAAAACACACATTCCAAAACACAAAAACACACACTCCAGAACAGCCCAAAACACCAAAACACAAACTCCAAAACAGTCCAAAACACCAAAACACACACTCCAAAATAGTCCAAAACAACAACACACACTCCAAAACACACACTCCAAAACACCAAAACACACACTCCAAAATACGAAAACACACACTCCAAAACACCAAATCACACACTCCAAAACACCAAAACACACGCTCCAAAACACACCAAAACACACACTCCAAAACAGCAAAACACAAACTGCAAAACGCCAAAACACACACTCCAAAACACTAAAATGAAAACGGCAAAACACCAAAACACACACTCCAGAACACCAAAACACACACCCCAAAACACACCAAAACACACACTCCAAAACACACCAAAACACACACTCCAAAACACCAAAACACACACTCCAAAACACACCAAAGCACACACTCCAAAACAAACCATAACACACACTCCAAAACACCAAAACACACACTCCAAATCAGTCCAAAACACCAAAACACACACTCCAAAGCACACACTCCAAAACACCAAAGTACACACTCCAACACACCAAAACACACACTCCAAAACACCAAAACACACACTCCAAAATACGAAAACACACACTCCAAAACACCAAATCACACACTCCAAAACACCAAAACACACGCTCCAAAACACACCAAAACACACACTCCAAAACAGCAAAACACAAACTGCAAAACGCCAAAACACACACTCCAAAACACCAAAATACAAACGGCAAAACACCAAAACACACACTCCAGAACACCAAAACACACACTCCAAAACACACCAAAACACACACTCCAAAACACACCAAAACACAAACTCCAAAACACCAAAACACACACTCCAAAACACACCAATACACACGCTCTAAAACACTCTAAAACACCAAAACACACACTCCAAAACACAAAAACACACACTCCAAAACACCAAAACACACACTCCATAACACCAAAACACACACTCCAAAACACACCAATACACACACTCCAAAACACTGCAAAACACCAAAGCACAGGCTCCAAATCACTCCAAAACACCCACTCCAAAAGACTCCAAAACACCAAAATACACACTCCAAAAGACTCCAAAACACTCCAAAGCACCAAAATACACACTCCAAAACACTCCAAAACACCAAAACACACACTCCAAAACACACACTCCAAAACACCAAAGTACACACTCCAACACACCAAAACACACACTCCAAAACACCAAAACACACACTCCAAAATACGAAAACACACACTCCAAAACACCAAATCACACACTCCAAAACACACACACCAAAAAACCAATACACACACTCCAAAACACACCAAAGCACACACTCCAAAACAAACCATAACACACACTCCAAAACACCAAAACACACACTCCAAATCAGTCCAAAACACCAAAACACACACTCCAAAACACACACTCCAAAACAAAAAAGTACACACTCCAACACACCAAAACACACACTCCAAAACACCAAAACACACACTCCAAAATACGAAAACACACACTCCAAAACACCAAATCACACACTCCAAAACACCAAAACACACGCTCCAAAACACACCAAAACACACACTCCAAAACAGCAAAACACAAACTGCAAAACGCCAAAACACACACTCCAAAACACCAAAATACAAACGGCAAAACACCAAAACACACACTCCAGAACACCAAAACACACACTCCAAAACACACCAAAACACACACTCCAAAACACACCAAAACACAAACTCCAAAACACCAAAACACACACTCCAAAACACACCAATACACACGCTCTAAAACACTCCAAAACACCAAAACACACACTCCAAAACACAAAAACACACACTCCAAAACACCAAAACACACACTCCATAACACCAAAACACACACTCCAAAAAACCAAAACACACACTACAAAACACACCAAAGCACACACTCCACAACACATCAAAATCCACTCCAAAACACCAAACACACACTCCAAAACACATCGAAAACACCAAAACACACACTCCAGAACACCAAAACACACACTCCAAAACACACTAAAACACACACTCCAAAACACACCAAAACACACACTCCAAAACACAAAAACACACACTCCAAAACACACCAATACACACACTCCAAAACATTGCAAAACACCAAAGCACAGGCTCCAAATCACTCCAAAACACCCACTCCAAAAGACTCCAAAACACCAAAATACACACTCCAAAAGACTCCAAAACACTCCAAAGCACCAAAATACACACTCCAAAACACTCCAAAACACCAAACACACACTCCAAAACACACACACCAAAACACCAAAACACACACTCCAAAACACCAAAACACACAATGCAAAACACACACTCCAAAACACCAAAACACACACTCCAAAACACACACACCAAAAAACCAATACACACACTCCAAAACACCAAAACACACACTCCAAAACACACACTCCAAAACACCAAAACACACACTCCAAAACAGTCCAAAACACACACACCAAAAAAGTCCAAAACACGAATACACCAAAACACACACTCCAAAAAAACCAAAACACACACTCCAAAACACCAAAACACACACTCCAAAACACACACTCCAAAACACCAAAACACATACTCCAAAACAGTCCAAATAACCAAAACACACACTCCAAAACACTCCAAAACACAAAAACACACACCCAAATCACCAAAACACACACTCCAGAACACACCAAAACACACACTCCAAAACACCAAAACACACACTCGAAATCAGTCCAAAACACCAAAGCACACACTCCAAAACACACAGTCCGAAACACCAAAATACACACTCCAACACACCAAAACACACACTCCAAAACACACCAAAACACACACTCCAAAACACCAAAACAAACACTCCAAAACACCAAAGAACACACCCCAAAACACCTAAACACAGACTCCAAAACACCAAAACACACACTCCAAAACACCAAAACACACACTCTAAAAACACCAAAACACACACTCCAAAACACACCAAAACACACACTCCAAAACACAAAAACACACACTCCAAAACACAGCAAAACACACACTCCAAAGCACTCCAAAACACCAAAACACACACTCCAAAACACTCCAAAACACCAAAACGTATACTCCAAAACACTCCAAAACACCAAAATACACACTCCAAAACACTCCAAAACACAACCTCCAAAACAGTCCAAAACAACAGAACACAAACTCCAAAACCTTCCAAAAAAACAAAACACACTCCAAAATAGTCAGAAACACAAAAACACACACTGCAAAACATCAAAACACACACTCCAGAACACCAAAACACACACTCCAAAACACAGCAATAAACACACTCCAAAACACCAAAACACACACTCCAAAACACACCAATAGACTTACTCCAAATCACCAAAACACACACTGCAAAACACCAAAACACACACTCCAAAACACACCAAAGCACACACTCCAAAACAAACCATAACACACTCCAAAACACCAAAACACACACTCCAAATCAGTCCAAAACACCAAAACACACACTCCAAAACACACACACCAAAATACCAAAGTACACAGTCCAACACACCAAAACACACACTCCAAAATACGAAAACACACACTCCAAAACATCAAATCACACACTCCAAAACACCAAAACACACGCTCCAAAACACACCAAAACACACACTCCAAAACAGCAAAACACAAACTGCAAAACACCAAAACACACACTCCAAAACACCAAAATACAAACGGCAAAACACCAAAACACACACTCCAGAACACCAAAACACACACTCCAAAACACACACTCCAAAACACACCATAACACCCACTCCAAAACACCAAAACACACACTCCTAAACACATCTTAACACACATTCCAATACACCAAAACACAAACTGCAAAACACCAAAACACACACTCCAGAACACCAAAACACACACTCCAAAACACACTAAAACACACACTCCAAAACACACCAAAACACACACTCCAAAACACAAAAACACACACTCCAAAACACACCAATACACACACTCCAAAACACTGCAAAACACCAAAGCACAGGCTCCAAATCACTCCAAAACACCCACTCCAAAAGACTCCAAAACACCAAAATACACACTCCAAAAGACTCCAAAACACTCCAAAGCACCAAAATACACACTCCAAAACACTCCAAAACACCAAAACACACACTCCAAAACACACACACCAAAACACCAAAACACACACTCCAAAACACCAAAACACACAATGCAAAACACCAAGACACACACTCCAATATACCAAAACACACACTACAAAACACACCAAAACACACACTCCAAAACACACCAAAACGCACACTCCAAAACACCAAAACTCAAACTGCAAAACACCAAAACACACACACCAGAACACCAAAACACACACTCCAAAACACAACAAAACACACACTCCAAAACACACCAAAACACACACTCCAAAACACCAAAGCACACACTCCAAAACACACCAATACGCACACTCCAAAACACTGCAAAACACCAAAGCACAGGCTCCAAATCACTCCAAAACACCCACTCCAAAAGACTCCAAAACACCAAAATACACACTCCAAAAGACTCCAAAACACACCAAAACGCACACTCCAAAACACCAAAACACAAACTGCAAAACACCAAAACACACACTCCAGAACACCAAAACACACACTCCAAAACACACTAAAACACAAACTCCAAAACACACCAAAACACACACTCCAAAACAGCAAAACACACACTCCAAAACACACCAATACACACACTCCAAAACACTGCAAAACACCAAAGCACAGGCTCCAAATCACTCCAAAACACCCACTCCAAAAGACTCCAAAACACCAAAATACACACTCCAAAAGACTCCAAAACACTCCAAAGCACCAAAATACACACTCCAAAACACTCCAAAACACCAAAACACACACTCCAAAACACACACTCCAAAACACCAAAGTACACATTCCAACACACCAAAACACACACTCCAAAACACCAAAATACACACTCCAAAATACGAAAACACACACTCCAAAACACCAAATCACACACTCCAAAACACCAAAACACACGCTCCAAAACACACCAAAACACACACTCCAAAACAGCAAAACACAAACTGCAAAACGCCAAAACACACACTCCAAAACACTAAAATGAAAACGGCAAAACACCAAAACACACACTCCAGAACACCAAAACACACACCCCAAAACACACCAAAACACACACTCCAAAACACACCAAAACACACACTCCAAAACACACCAAAACACACAATCCAAAACACCAAAACACACACTCCAAAACACACCAAAGCACACACTCCAAAACAAACCATAACACACACTCCAAAACACCAAAACACACACTCCAAATCAGTCCAAAACACCAAAACACACACTCCAAAACACACACTCCAAAACACCAAAGTACACACTCCAACACACCAAAACACACACTCCAAAACACCAAAACACACACTCCAATATACGAAAACACACACTCCAAAACACCAAATCACACACTCCAAAACACCAAAACACACGCTCCAAAACACACCAAAACACACACTCCAAAACAGCAAAACACAAACTGCAAAACGCCAAAACACACACTCCAAAACACCAAAATACAAACGGCAAAACACCAAAACACACACTCCAGAACACCAAAACACACACTCCAAAACACACCAAAACACACACTCCAAAACACACCAAAACACAAACTCCAAAACACCAAAACACACACTCCAAAACACACCAATACACACGCTCTAAAACACTCCAAAACACCAAAACACACACTCCAAAACACAAAAACACACACTCCAAAACACCAAAACACACACTCCATAACACCAAAACACACACTCCAAAACACACCAATACACACACTCCAAAACACTGCAAAACACCAAAGCACAGGCTCCAAATCACTCCAAAACACCCACTCCAAAAGACTCCAAAACACCAAAATACACACTCCAAAAGACTCCAAAACACTCCAAAGCACCAAAATACACACTCCAAAACACCAAAACACACACTCCAAAACACACACTCCAAAACACCAAAGTACACACTCCAACACACCAAAACACACACTCCAAAACACCAAAACACACACTCCAAAATACGAAAACACACACTCCAAAACACCAAATCACACACTCCAAAACACCAAAACACACGCTTCAAAACACACCAAAACACACACTCCAAAACAGCAAAACACAAACTGCAAAACGCCAAAACACACACTCCAAAACACTAAAATGAAAACGGCAAAACACCAAAACACACACTCCAGAACACCAAAACACACACCCCAAAACACACCAAAACACACACTCCAAAACACACCAAAACACACACTCCAAAACACCAAAACACACACTCCAAAACACACCAAAGCACACACTCCAAAACAAACCATAACACACACTCCAAAACACCAAAACACACACTCCAAATCAGTCCAAAACACCAAAACACACACTCCAAAACACACACTCCAAAACACCAAAGTACACACTCCAACACACCAAAACACACACTCCAAAACACCAAAACACACACTCCAAAATACGAAAACACACACTCCAAAACACCAAATCACACACTCCAAAACACCAAAACACACGCTCCAAAACACACCAAAACACACACTCCAAAACAGCAAAACACAAACTGCAAAACGCCAAAACACACACTCCAAAACACCAAAATACAAACGGCAAAACACCAAAACACACACTCCAAAACAATCCAAAACGCCAAAACACACATTCCAAAACACCAAAACACACACTCCAGAACAGCCCAAAACACCAAAACACAAACTCCAAAACAGTCCAAAACACCAAAACACACACTCCAAAATAGTCCAAAACAACAACACACACTCCAAAACACACACTCCAAAACACCAAAACACACACTCCAAAATACGAAAACACACACTCCAAAACACCAAATCACACACTCCAAAACACCAAAACACACGCTCCAAAACACACCAAAACACACACTCCAAAACAGCAAAACACAAACTGCAAAACGCCAAAACACACACTCCAAAACACTAAAATGAAAACGGCAAAACACCAAAACACACACTCCAGAACACCAAAACACACACCCCAAAACACACCAAAACACACACTCCAAAACACACCAAAACACACACTCCAAAACACCAAAACACACACTCCAAAACACACCAAAGCACACACTCCAAAACATCAAATCACACACTCCAAAACACCAAAACACACGCTCCAAAACACACCAAAACACACACTCCAAAACAGCAAAACACAAACTGCAAAACACCAAAACACACACTCCAAAACACCAAAATACAAACGGCAAAACACCAAAACACACACTCCAGAACACCAAAACACACACTCCAAAACACACCAAAATACACACTCCAAAACACACCATAACACCCACTCCAAAACACCAAAACACACACTCCTAAACACATCTTAACACACATTCCAATACACCAAAACACAAACTGCAAAACACCAAAACACACACTCCAGAACACCAAAACACACACTCCAAAACACACTAAAACACACACTCCAAAACACACCAAAACACACACTCCAAAACACAAAAACACACACTCCAAAACACACCAATACACACACTCCAAAACACTGCAAAACACCAAAGCACAGGCTCCAAATCACTCCAAAACACCCACTCCAAAAGACTCCAAAACACCAAAATACACACTCCAAAAGACTCCAAAACACTCCAAAGCACCAAAATACACACTCCAAAACACCAAAACACACACTCCAAAACACACACACCAAAACACCAAAACACACACTCCAAAACACCAAAACACACAATGCAAAACACCAAGACACACACTCCAATATACCAAAACACACACTACACAACACACCAAAACACACACTCCAAAACACACCAAAACGCACACTCCAAAACACCAAAACTCAAACTGCAAAACACCAAAACACACACACCAGAACACCAAAACACACACTCCAAAACACAACAAAACACACACTCCAAAACACACCAAAACACACACTCCAAAACACCAAAGCACACACTCCAAAACACACCAATACGCACACTCCAAAACACTGCAAAACACCAAAGCACAGGCTCCAAATCACTCCAAAACACCAACTCCAAAAGACTCCAAAACACCAAAATACACACTCCAAAAGACTCCAAAACACACCAAAACGCACACTCCAAAACACCAAAACACAAACTGCAAAACACCAAAACACACACTCCAGAACACCAAAACACACACTCCAAAACACACTAAAACACAAACTCCAAAACACACCAAAACACACACTCCAAAACACCAAAACACACACTCCAAAACACACCAATACACACACTCCAAAACACTGCAAAACACCAAAGCACAGGCTCCAAATCACTCCAAAACACCCACTCCAAAAGACTCCAAAACACCAAAATACACACTCCAAAAGACTCCAAAACACTCCAAAGCACCAAAATACACACTCCAAAACACTCCAAAACACCAAAACACACACTCCAAAACACACACTCCAAAACACCAAAGTACACACTCCAACACACCAAAACACACACTCCAAAACACCAAAATACACACTCCAAAATACGAAAACACACACTCCAAAACACCAAATCACACACTCCAAAACACCAAAACACACGCTCCAAAACACACCAAAACACACACTCCAAAACAGCAAAACACAAACTGCAAAACGCCAAAACACACACTCCAAAACACTAAAATGAAAACGGCAAAACACCAAAACACACACTCCAGAACACCAAAACACACACCCCAAAACACACCAAAACACACACTCCAAAACACACCAAAACACACACTCCAAAACACACCAAAACACACAATCCAAAACACCAAAACACACACTCCAAAACACACCAAAGCACACACTCCAAAACAAACCATAACACACACTCCAAAACACCAAAACACACACTCCAAATCAGTCCAAAACACCAAAACACACACTCCAAAACACACACTCCAAAACACCAAAGTACACACTCCAACACACCAAAACACACACTCCAAAACACCAAAACACACACTCCAATATACGAATACACACACTCCAAAACACCAAATCACACACTCCAAAACACCAAAACACACGCTCCAAAACACACCAAAACACACACTCCAAAACAGCAAAACACAAACTGCAAAACGCCAAAACACACACTCCAAAACACCAAAATACAAACGGCAAAACACCAAAACACACACTCCAGAACACCAAAACACACACTCCAAAACACACCAAAACACACACTCCAAAACACACCAAAACACAAACTCCAAAACACCAAAACACACACTCCAAAACACACCAATACACACGCTCTAAAACACTCCAAAACACCAAAACACACACTCCAAAACACAAAAACACACACTCCAAAACACCAAAACACACACTCCATAACACCAAAACACACACTCCAAAACACACCAATACACACACTCCAAAACACTGCAAAACACCAAAGCACAGGCTCCAAATCACTCCAAAACACCCACTCCAAAAGACTCCAAAACAGCAAAATACACACTCCAAAAGACTCCAAAACACTCCAAAGCACCAAAATACACACTCCAAAACACCAAAACACACACTCCAAAACACACACTCCAAAACACCAAAGTACACACTCCAACACACCAAAACACACACTCCAAAACACCAAAACACACACTCCAAAATACGAAAACACACACTCCAAAACACCAAATCACACACTCCAAAACACCAAAACACACGCTTCAAAACACACCAAAACACACACTCCAAAACAGCAAAACACAAACTGCAAAACGCCAAAACACACACTCCAAAACACTAAAATGAAAACGGCAAAACACCAAAACACACACTCCAGAACACCAAAACACACACCCCAAAACACACCAAAACACACACTCCAAAACACACCAAAACACACACTCCAAAACACCAAAACACACACTCCAAAACACACCAAAGCACACACTCCAAAACAAACCATAACACACACTCCAAAACACCAAAACACACACTCCAAATCAGTCCAAAACACCAAAACACACACTCCAAAACACACACTCCAAAACACCAAAGTACACACTCCAACACACCAAAACACACACTCCAAAACACCAAAACACACACTCCAAAATACGAAAACACACACTCCAAAACACCAAATCACACACTCCAAAACACCAAAACACACGCTCCAAAACACACCAAAACACACACTCCAAAACAGCAAAACACAAACTGCAAAACGCCAAAACACACACTCCAAAACACCAAAATACAAACGGCAAAACACCAAAACACACACTCCAAAACAATCCAAAACGCCAAAACACACATTCCAAAACACCAAAACACACACTCCAGAACAGCCCAAAACACCAAAACACAAACTCCAAAACAGTCCAAAACACCAAAACACACACTCCAAAATAGTCCAAAACAACAACACACACTCCAAAACACACACTCCAAAACACCAAAACACACACTCCAAAATACGAAAACACACACTCCAAAACACCAAATCACACTTCCAAAACACCAAAACACACGCTCCAAAACACACCAAAACACACACTCCAAAACAGCAAAACACAAACTGCAAAACGCCAAAACACACACTCCAAAACACTAAAATGAAAACGGCAAAACACCAAAACACACACTCCAGAACACCAAAACACACACCCCAAAACACACCAAAACACACACTCCAAAACACACCAAAACACACACTCCAAAACACCAAAACACACACTCCAAAACACACCAAAGCACACACTCCAAAACAAACCATAACACACACTCCAAAACACCAAAACACACACTCCAAATCAGTCCACAACACCAAAACACACACTCCAAAACACACACTCCAAAACACCAAAGTACACACTCCAACACACCAAAACACACACTCCAAAAGACCAAAACACACACTCCAAAATACGAAAACACACACTCCAAAACACCAAATCACACACTCCAAAACACCAAAACACACGCTCCAAAACACACCAAAACACACACTCCAAAACAGCAAAACACAAACTGCAAAACGCCAAAACACACACTCCAAAACACCAAAACACAAACGGCAAAACACCAAAACACACACTCCAAAACAATCCAAAACGCCAAAACACACATTTCAAAACGCCAAAACACATACTCCAAAACACCAAAATACAAACGGCAAAACACCAAAACACACACTCCAAAACAATCCAAAACGCCAAAACACACATTCCAAAACACCAAAACACACACTCCAGAACAGCCCAAAACACCAAAACACAAACTCCAAAACAGTCCAAAACACCAAAACACACACTCCAAAATAGTCCAAAACAACAACACACACTCCAAAACACACACTCCAAAACACCAAAACACACACTCCAAAATACGAAAACACACACTCCAAAACACCAAATCACACACTCCAAAACACCAAAACACACGCTCCAAAACACACCAAAACACACACTCCAAAAGAGCAAAACACAAACTGCAAAACGCCAAAACACACACTCCAAAACACTAAAATGAAAACGGCAAAACACCAAAACACACACTCCAGAACACCAAAACACACACCCCAAAACACACCAAAACACACACTCCAAAACACACCAAAACACACACTCCAAAACACCAAAACACACACTCCAAAACACACCAAAGCACACACTCCAAAACAAACCATAACACACACTCCAAAACACCAAAACACACACTCCAAATCAGTCCAAAACACCAAAACACACACTCCAAAACACACACTCCAAAACACCAAAGTACACACTCCAACACACCAAAACACACACTCCAAAACACCAAAACACACACTCCAAAATACGAAAACACACACTCCAAAACACCAAATCACACACTCCAAAACACCAAAACACACGCTCCAAAACACACCAAAACAGACACTCCAAAACAGCAAAACACAAACTGCAAAAGGCCAAAACACACACTCCAAAACACCAAAATACAAACGGCAAAACACCAAAACACACACTCCAAAACAATCCAAAACGCCAAAACACACATTCCAAAACACCAAAACACACACTCCAGAACAGCCCAAAACACCAAAACACAAACTCCAAAACAGTCCAAAACACCAAAATACACACTCCAAAATAGTCCAAAACAACAACACACACTCCAAAACACACACTCCAAAACACCAAAACACACACTCCAAAATACGAAAACACACACTCCAAAACACCAAATCACACACTCCAAAACAGCAAAACACAAACTGCAAAACGCCAAAACACACACTCCAAAACACTAAAATGAAAACGGCAAAACACCAAAACACACACTCCAGAACACCAAAACACACACCCCAAAACACACCAAAACACACACTCCAAAACACACCAAAACACACACTCCAAAACACCAAAACACACACTCCAAAACACACCAAAGCACACACTCCAAAACAAACCATAACACACACTCCAAAACACCAAAACACACACTCCAAATCAGTCCAAAACACCAAAACACACACTCCAAAACACACACTCCAAAACACCAAAGTACACACTCCAACACACCAAAACACACACTCCAAAACACCAAAACACACACTCCAAAATACGAAAACACACACTCCAAAACACCAAATCACACACTCCAAAACACCAAAACACACGCTCCAAAACACACCAAAACACACACTCCAAAACAGCAAAGCACAAACTGCAAAACGCCAAAACACACACTCCAAAACACCAAAATACAAACGGCAAAACACCAAAACACACACTCCAGAACACCAAAACACACACTCCAAAACACACCAAAACACACACTCCAAAACACACCAAAACACAAACTCCAAAACACCAAAACACACACTCCAAAACACACCAATACACACGCTCTAAAACACTCCAAAACACCAAAACACACACTCCAAAACACAAAAACACACACTCCAAAACACCAAAACACACACTCCATAACACCAAAACACACACTCCAAAACACACCAATACACACACTCCAAAACACTGCAAAACACCAAAGCAAAGGCTCCAAATCACTCCAAAACACCCACTCCAAAAGACTCCAAAACACCAAAATACACACTCCAAAAGACTCCAAAACACTCCAAAGCACCAAAACACACACTCCAAAACACTCCAAAACACCAAAACACACACTTCAAAACACACACTCCAAAACACCAAAGTACACACTCCAACACACCAAAACACACACTCCAAAACACCAAAACACACACTCCAAAATACGAAAACACACACTCCAAAACACCAAATCACACACTCCAAAACACCAAAACACACGCTCCAAAACACACCAAAACACACACTCCAAAACAGCAAAACACAAACTGCAAAACGCCAAAACACACACTCCAAAACACTAAAATGAAAACGGCAAAACACCAAAACACACACTCCAGAACACCAAAACACACACCTCAAAACACACCAAAACACACACTCCAAAACACACCAAAACACACACTCCAAAACACCAAAACACACACTCCAAAACACACCAAAGCACACACTCCAAAACAAACCATAACACACACTCCAAAACACCAAAACACACACTCCAAATCAGTCCAAAACACCAAAACACACACTCCAAAACACACACTCCAAAACACCAAAGTACACACTCCAACACACCAAAACACACACTCCAAAACACCAAAACACACACTCCAAAATACGAAAACACACACTCCAAAACACCAAATCACACACTCCAAAACACCAAAACACACGCTCCAAAACACACCAAAACACACACTCCAAAACAGCAAAACACAAACTGCAAAACGCCAAAACACACACTCCAAAACACCAAAATACAAACGGCAAAACACCAAAACACACACTCCAAAACAATCCAAAACGCCAAAACACACATTCCAAAACACCAAAACACACACTCCAGAACAGCCCAAAACACCAAAACACAAACTCCAAAACAGTCCAAAACACCAAAACACACACTCCAAAATAGTCCAAAACAACAACACACACTCCAAAACACACACTCCAAAACACCAAAACACACACTCCAAAATACGAAAACACACACTCCAAAACACCAAATCACACACTCCAAAACACCAAAACACACGCTCCAAAACACACCAAAACACACACTCCAAAACAGCAAAACACAAACTGCAAAACGCCAAAACACACACTCCAAAACACTAAAATGAAAACGGCAAAACACCAAAACACACACTCCAGAACACCAAAACACACACCCCAAAACACACCAAAACACACACTCCAAAACACACCAAAACACACACTCCAAAACACCAAAACACACACTCCAAAACACACCAAAGCACACACTCCAAAACAAACCATAACACACACTCCAAAACACCAAAACACACACTCCAAATCAGTCCAAAACACCAAAACACACACTCCAAAACACACACTCCAAAACACCAAAGTACACACTCCAACACACCAAAACACACACTCCAAAACACCAAAACACACAATCCAAAATACGAAAACACACACTCCAAAACACCAAATCACACACTCCAAAACACCAAAACACACGCTCCAAAACACACCAAAACACATACTCCAAAACAGCAAAACACAAACTGCAAAACGCCAAAACACACACTCCAAAACACCAAAATACAAACGGCAAAACACCAAAACACACACTCCAGAACACCAAAACACACACTCCAAAACACACCAAAACACACACTCCAAAACACACCAAAACACAAACTCCAAAACACCAAAACACACACTCCAAAACACACCAATACACACGCTCTAAAACACTCCAAAACACCAAAACACACACTCCAAAACACAAAAACACACACTCCAAAACACCAAAACACACACTCCATAACACCAAAACACACACTCCAAAACACACCAATACACACACTCCAAAACACTGCAAAACACCAAAGCACAGGCTCCAAATCACTCCAAAACACCCACTCCAAAAGACTCCAAAACACCAAAATACACACTCCAAAAGACTCCAAAACACTCCAAAGCACCAAAATACACACTCCAAAACACTCCAAAACACCAAAACACACACTCCAAACACACACTCCAAAACACCAAAGTACACACTCCAACACACCAAAACACACACTCCAAAACACCAAAACACACACTCCAAAATACGAAAACACACACTCCAAAACACCAAATCACACACTCCAAAACACCAAAACACACGCTCCAAAACACACCAAAACACACACTCCAAAACAGCAAAACACAAACTGCAAAACGCCAAAACACACACTCCAAAACACTAAAATGAAAACGGCAAAACACCAAAACACACACTCCAGAACACCAAAACACACACCCCAAAACACACCAAAACACACACTCCAAAACACACCAAAACACACACTCCAAAACACCAAAACACACACTCCAAAACACACCAAAGCACACACTCCAAAACAAACCATAACACACACTCCAAAACACCAAAACACACACTCCAAATCAGTCCAAAACACCAAAACACACACTCCAACACACCAAAACACACACTCCAAAACACCAAAACACACACTCCAAAATACGAAAACACACACTCCAAAACACCAAATCACACACTCCAAAACACCAAAACACACGCTCCAAAACACACCAAAACACACACTCCAAAACAGCAAAACACAAACTGCAAAACGCCAAAACACACACTCCAAAACACCAAAATACAAACGGCAAAACAGCAAAACACACACTCCAAAACAATCCAAAACGCCAAAACACACATTCCAAAACACCAAAACACACACTCCAGAACAGCCCAAAACACCAAAACACAAATTCCAAAACAGTCCAAAACACCAAAACACACACTCCAAAATAGTCCAAAACAACAACACACACTCCAAAACACACACTCCAAAACACCAAAACACACACTCCAAAATACGAAAACACACACTCCAAAACACCAAATCACACACTCCAAAACACCAAAACACACGCTCCAAAACACACCAAAACACACACTCCAAAACAGCAAAACACAAACTGCAAAACGCCAAAACACACACCCCAAAACACTAAAATGAAAACGGCAAAACACCAAAACACACACTCCAGAACACCAAAACACACACCCCAAAACACACCAAAACACACACTCCAAAACACACCAAAACACACACTCCAAAACACCAAAACACACACTCCAAAACACACCAAAGCACACACTCCAAAACAAACCATAACACACACTCCAAAACACCAAAACACACACTCCAAATCAGTCCAAAACACCAAAACACACACTCCAAAACACACACTCCAAAACACCAAAGTACACACTCCAACACACCAAAACACACACTCCAAAACACCAAAACACACACTCCAAAATACGAAAACACACACTCCAAAACACCAAATCACACACTCCAAAACACCAAAACACACGCTCCAAAACACACCAAAACACACACTCCAAAACAGCAAAACACAAACTGCAAAACGCCAAAACACACACTCCAAAACACTAAAATGAAAAC